>NC_053489.1:281752240-282065365 GCF_905171775.1 Rana temporaria
AGGCTGTCAACAATGTATTACTTGAAGCTGTCAGGGTGTGGATGTTTGAATCCAAAACACATGAAAGTTTGTTACATTCCTTTTTTCTTTTTTTTTTCTTTTTAGACATTGTAAAATCAGAAAAGAAAAAAGACATTATTAAAATGACTACTTTCAGCCTCACGTGAACATATCTTTTTGGCTGCTGTGAAAACAATGTAGAAGGAGACCGTGTTATAAATGACTAATGTGTTGATCTATTAATTATGCAAGTTGCATATAAAATTTATATACACTTAGTTATCTCTTCCTGCAAGATGACACAAGCAACTCAGGCCGAGCACAAGAAGAATGCATTATTGAGCTAACATGGGAAACCAAAAATGCCAAATTATGTTTTGTAACTACTTTGATAGAGCATAGGCCGGAGACTAGGTACTAGGTCGACAAGACAGGGTTAACGCATCGTTGATGGATTTGAGACAGGGTTGGATTGTCTAAATCCAATGGGTTGGAAAGAAACACAACCTCTCTACACTAAAAAAACATATTACAGGGTAGTCTTTGAACAGTTTTTTTGTTTTAACTATTTTTGAGTCTTTTTTGCAACTCTGATATGTTACGATATATATCGTTTAATTACCAGAATCATATGGAAAGGAGTCAGTGCTAACTAATATATGCACTACAGTTTGATTTTTCAATTATTTTAATACAAAGTATGCATTTTTTATATAAAACAACTATTGATATAGATATTGATTTAAAACATGTATTGCCTAGGCTCTAGAGCCTACAACGTAGTATTAAATCACTGGAGATACAGTATTTCTATTATATCGTTGTCATTTGGTGGGCATATGACAGCCAAAATATGTAACCCTAAGTAATTTCCCATTATCCTTTTAATTACTTTTATTTACATTTTAAGTTTTTTGTGTCCAAATCCAATCACCATCTTAAAGCATGTCAGGAAAAGTATAATCAAAGAAACAAGACACACATTATCTACAATGTGTACTAACAATTGTATGAGGTATTGTGTATAACACACCAATAATGTAGCATCTGTATCTAATATTAAAAAAATCTGACCTATTTTATGCTTGTGCATAATATAAAAAAGCAAACTAGAAAATACATTATTTACAACCAGATGGTTTCTTGCAACAAAGCTTTACAATGTAGCCAAAAATACAAAGCACAGCTAAACAACCTACAAAATGTGGCGTATCTTTATGTCTTATACTGCACACGAACATATTCTGCTGGTTGTATTGACTATAGTTTTTGCCTTGTTAAATGTCATCATCCCCATTATTACAGAACATCCGCTTGGTTTAACTAAAACTGTCAGACAGACTGCTACATTGAATATACCACAACAATGTTCAGTCAAGCGGGTTTATGCTGAAGCTATTTTAAAAATCACACTAATCAGGGTCTGTGTTATTTAGGATGATACTTTTATGTCTTACACTATACAATATACTTTATCATTGTCACAGCTGAGTATATCTATATGTCTGTTTGACAAATTGGCATGCAACATAATTATTAATCAGCACTGGTTGTATGACTTGAAGAGCTAACAGAATGACACATACCAAGTCTTTGAACTAAGATGTTCACAAAATATCAAAAAGAAAGCACGCCAAGGTTATCTAGTACCTTTAAATGTTGTACACACATATTACAACCATGACTATATTATCATGAAATACTCGCACGATTTGTAAAAAAAAAAAATTAAGTGCTTTCAAATGTTGTTCACATATATTACAACCATGGCTATATTATCATTAACTCTCATGATTTGTAAAAAATCAGTTTTTTTTATTTTCCTTAATGTGGGCTTTTTTTCCCTTTATAAGTTAGCACACCACCTAATATACTAATGATGTTGACATCACACCGTGGAAGTTGTAGGTGCGAAACTCTGTTGTGTATCTATTTTTATTAGTATTAAAAATGTGACGTATAAAGAAAAAGCAAAAACAAGTTTGCATAATGTAACTCCTATTTTCTTTTTAAATAGAAATCAAAATGAATACAATGTATCTAACTAAAATAGAATGTATCTTGATGGTACGCCATTGAACATACTCTGTCATCAATCAAATCCTAGTTTGTCAGTATCATGTCTGTAAGTAAGCCACACTTAGCCAATAATGCAGCTGCTGTACAAGTATCAGAGTGAATTAGATGATCAGGTATACAGGGAGAAAATTAGGTTAGGCATGCAGGCCCTGTACAGCTTTTTGATATACCAGTCTTACATAATACATATCCATGACACCATTTCTTTGTTACGCCACCATATACAGCGACCCCTAAAAGACAACGCAAAGCTTCTGTGAACAAAAAAAAAATCACACAGGCAATAATAAATAGAAGATGCTTTGTCTCATAGTACTAATTATTATAAAATAGATTCTAAGAGTTCTAAATATTTGCAGACTCATTCCAATATAACATTTGATGAGCCTTTCAAATTTTAGGAAATGTTTTATCATAACCAAGAATCACAGCTTTGGATGTTGGTATAGCAGTTATATGTGTCTTGTTTGCATACACTATGTGTTCCTCTAAGCAAAGTATCCACAGCCATCTAACTAAGGAATTCCAGTCGCAATGATGTAACCTTGACACTCGACAACAACAATAAAATGGCACTTGGTGACGATTTTATTTCATACTTCATATTCAGTCTGACCAATGGACGGGGCCTTTGAGATGTGAGCAACTGCCATTTAACTTTCAACGCAACTTACCTCATGTTCAAAAAAGAATAAGACCAGGTGCCCCCAGAAGTGTAAATGAGTTACATTATCTCCCCATGTCTACCTATTACCGTGCCACACATCTCTCTCACCATTCCCATTCAAGGCAGTTCAGACATGATCACTTTGCTTTGATGCCAAAGAAACTGTCATGATTGATGTTGGGCAAAATGCAATATAAGGAACAATAACAAGCAGTATCACATTTTGCCTTCTTCAGTATGTGTAACTCCACTGGCTATGAAAAAAAATCCTTGATGTTGGCCCTAGATCAAAATGTGGATGAATGCGAGTTCAAAGCTTTTGATACAATTCACTTGATTGCACACAGCAAAGAGACAGATTTGTGTGAGGATGGAAAGGTGCATCAAAAAAAAAAAAAAAGAGAGCGATTGTAGGAAACTGTTTAAATTTTGGTTTAAAATGAATCTAAAACAAGTGTATATATATACATATATAAATATATATATATATATATATATATATATATATATATATATAAATAAATATATATATATATATATATATATATATATATATATATATATATATATATTTATAGATATATAGATATATCTCTCTCTCTCTCTCTCTCTATATATATATATATATATATATATATATATATATATATAAATATCTATCTATCTATATATATATATATATAAATATCTATCTATATATATATATATATATATATATATATATATATATATATATATATATATATATATATATATATATATATATATATATTTATATTTATTGTGTGTGTACACATATAGGACTATTTTGATCCACATGCTGATAAACACATTATATGTCTGTTTCTATATTTCTATATATAGTTTCTATATTTCTATTTGTTTGTATATGTTTGCATTTATATATGGAGAGAGAGAGAGGGGGAGACATATATTCACATAAACAAGTCTGCTTCTCTGCACTTATTAAAGAAGTGAAATCTGGCTGTGCTTCTTCTTTCCCAGGAGAACTTTTATCTCCTACAGCAATATGACAACCAATTTACTTGCAAACCTATTGATCAAGGACAAAACTTATATTCAACTGGTAACATATGCTGCAACACCACAATTAAAGTGCGTGGTGACCAATGGGAAGTGACTTCCCATTTGCTTTGCTATTCCTTGCCACATCAATTTTTTCCTTAGCCAAGCAACAAAAATACAATTATCACTAAATCCAAATATCCTTTTTATTACTATAATTGCTTTAAAATCCCTTCAACTAAGCATCCTCGCACTAATTTGTATGCATTATTCTAAAGATAAGTGCAACCTCAGCATCTTTAGCTGCTACTGTGATCACGCTGGTGGGGAATAAATAAGTGAAAGGATCTGGATATTTAATTTGGAGCTAGCAACTTCTCTTATTCTAAAGAAAAGCCAACTGTTAATTGCTAAAGTGTAGCATACTCATGCCTAATATTTCCAATAATAAATCATAATAATGACAACTTAAACAAATCATTAATTCAAAAAAGAACAACAACTTTATCCTAGCTTCCTAAAACTTTCCAAAGCTTGACCTGTAACATAATCTACCACTAAAACAACTCTATATTCAAGTACCTGAAAACATGCAATGACAGCTTATATTAGGTGTAACGGTGAAAGCAACTGTCACTGTCTTCAAGGGAAACTTTCATATTTAATATCAAATCAACACTTCAGATGGTCCACTAGCACTTTTCAAGCCTGCTGCATGAACTAGCTGAAATGTCAAACATGGAGGTCCCTGACTGAGAATCTACATTTCTTATTACTTTATTGGAAGTTATATCCAACTGCAGAAAGGTACCATACAGAACTTGTATGCTTTACTGCTAAGGTATCAAGGTGTATAACTCATCCCTTCATGTACTATCACATATCAGTCAAATTGTGCATGACACTAAACTGCATAGACCCGAATGAACTAGAACAATTCAGGGATTGGTTGGCTATACATATAATACATATATCTATCTAGATACATATATAATATTCTATAACTCTCTTCAGAGATTCCACCACAAATTGTGCATCCTCCTCTATAAAGACATCTCCCCCAGCCATATGTGGCCTTTACTAGATATTCACAGCTGGTAGGTCCTTAGAAAGTGCAAGAATTGCCAAAAGCCAAACAATGAACTTTGCTGAGCCGTGCCTGTGTGGGAGGGTGAGTGTACATCCCAATATCTGTACTTATACACACCTTGTACACACCGTGTAAGAGCACATCCTCTGCACTCATGTACACTCCGCTAGTGCCCGTACAACTCTGCCCCACCAGTGCCCACATTCACATACACCTTGTACACACCGTGTAAGAGCACATCCTCTGCACTCATGTACACTCCGCTAGTGCCCGTACAACTCTGCCCCACCAGTGCCCACATTCACATACACCTTGTACACACCGTGTAAGAGCACATCCTCTGCACTCATGTACACTCCGCTAGTGCCCATACAACTCTGCCCCACCAGTGCCCACATTCACATACACCTTGTACACACCGTGTAAGAGCACATCCTCTGCACTCATGTACACTCCCCTAGTGCCCATACAACTCTGCCCCACCAGTGCCCACATTCACATACACCTTGTACACACCGTGTAAGAGCACATCCTCTGCACTCATGTACACTCCCCTAATGCCCATACAACTCTGCCCCACCAGTGCCCACATTCACATACACCTTGTACACACCGTGTAAGAGCACATCCTCTGCACTCATGTACACTCCCCTAGTGCCCATACAACTCTGCCCCACCAGTGCCCACATTCACATACACCTTGTACACACCTTGTACATCTCCCCTCCCCAAGAGTCCACACTCACATACACCTTGTTCTTTTCAGTGCCAATACTCACATACACCTTTTAAATCCCTGGCCCTCAAGTGCCCACACTCACATGCACCTTGTACACACCCCTCCCCAAGTGCCCACACTCACATGCACCTTGTACACCCCCCTCCCCAAGTGCCCACACTCACATGCACCTTGTACACCCCCCTCCCCAAGTGCCCACACTCACTTTGTATATACCCCTAGTGCCCATTCACAGACACCTTGTATTTCTCCCCTCCCAGTGCCCGCACTTTTATACACCTTGCACACCCCCCCCAATGCATACTCACCATATACATCCTCCCAGTGCCCACACTTACCTAACTTGTAAAGCCCCCAGTGCCTACACTCACATACACCCTATGCATCCCCCCAGCCTATACACTCACATATACATTGTAAATTCCCCCCAGTGCCCACACTCACACCTTGTACATCTTCCCAGTGCCCGCACTCACACCTTGTACTTCTCCCCAGTGCCCACACTCACACCTTGTACATCTCCCTGGTGCCCACACTTACACTTTGCACATCTCCCCAGTGCCCAAACTCACACCTTGTACATCTCCCCGATGCCCACACTTACACTTTGCACATCTCCCCAGTGCCCAAACTCACAGCTTGTACATCTTCCCAGTGCCCACACTCACACCTTGTACTTCTCCCCAGTGCCCACGCTTACACCTTGTACTTCTCCCCAGTGCCCATGCTTACACCTTGTACTTTTCCCCAGTGCACACACTCACACCTTCTACATCTGCCTAGTGCCCACACTCACCTCATATACCCACAGTGCCCACACCCAATTGCCCACACTCACCTCACACCCCAGTGCCCACACTCACCTGATACACCCCCAGTGCCCACACTCACCTCATATACCCACAGTGCCCACACTCACCTCACACCCCAGTACCCACACTCACCTCAAATACCCCCAGTGCTCAAACTCACCTGATACACCCCCAGTGCCCACACTCACCTCATATACCCACAGTGCCCACACTCACCTTTTACACCCCTAGTGCCCACACTCACCTCACGTCCCAGTGCCCACACTCACCTCAAATACCCCCAGTGCCCACACTCACCTGATACACCCCCAGTGCCCACACTCACCTGATACACCCCCAGTGCCCACACTCACCTCACACCCCAGTGCCCACACTCACCTCATACACCCCCAGTGCCCACACTCACCTCACACCCCAGTGCCCACACTCCTATTGCCCACACTCACCTCATACACCCCCAGTGCCCACACTCACCTCACTCCCCAGTGCCCACCCTCACACGTCTATAGCCGGCAGGTAGATGTGGTGGTGTCCCTCGTGCATTCTGTAGAGAAGTCCTGATGACTTAGTGAAGTGTAGGAGTGCAGGAACTTGTATAGTACAGTCCAGGTGTGCAGACATTGCCCACCCTGCCCCGGCACTTACCTCGCATGGTGGCAGTGACAGTGTCAGGCAGTCATGAAGATCCCAGCCCGGGCACTTAGCGGACTAATCCCTTGTTAGAGCCGGAGAGCAGCAGCTGTAGTGAGCCAACCATCCCTTCCTTCCTCGCCGTGTTGTGGAGTGTCGGTGGAGGAGAGTGTCGGTGGCGGAGGAGAGTGTCGGTGGCGGAGAGTGTCGGTGGAGGAGAGTGTCTATCAGAGGAGAGAGTGTGTCCGCGGAGTGTGAGAGCTCCGCACTGCTTCCTTCCCTGCTCTTCTGTCACACCGCTCCAGATTTCTTTCTCATCACTTGTACGGATGAGGAGCGGGGGGGCCGGGGGGGGATGGATTATGCAATGGGAAGCAAGTGAGCTACCACAACAAGCAGACCACAGACAGAGACAGACACTCACACAGGGAAGGAGGGCACAGAATGCCAGTGTCTGTGTGTGTGTGTGCGAGGAGCCCAGCGAGCATGTGGCTTTTCACATGACATCTGTGTCACATCTCCACTAAGAAAGTTACAGGACATCACCACGGTCAGCTCATTATGGGGCCCAGGACACGCCCACCACGCTGCCTGCTCTACTCAATGACACCAGAGAGGGCGCACACCGAGACAGAGCATCCTCCTCTGACAACTTCATCCCCTGCTCTATTACTATCACTAACCTGAAGAGCTCACACTCTAATCTTCTCTTCCAATCCATTCAGAGCAAAGTGAGCCAAAAACAGAATAGTATCCACCACACATATCAGATGCTTCATTTATGAATTTGTCATCAGTCCCATTGAGAGGCAATCATTACCTTCCAATCTTATCTTCCAATCCACTTTTCTATGGGTCACATCAATAGGTTCTTCCTGTCAGGAGACACAGATCAGAAAACAAATGTATCCATTCATCGAAGTGTGTATGGCTACAGCCAGGGCAGAACATTATCAGTTGTGCTGCATTTCATATGCTTCATTCTTTAACCACTTACCTACTGGGCACTTATACCCCCCTGCCTGCCCTACTCTCACACTTTGAATGACAGTTGCGCGGTCATGCTACACTGTACCCATATGAAAATGTTATCATTTTTTTTCACAGAAATACCCCCTTATTTTGCTGGTATTTATAATCATCAGGGAAGGGCTGGCAGGGCTGGCAGGGTGGAAATCTCCCCCCGGGCTGGTGACACTATGCACAGCCACCGGCCGCCACTACCAAATGCTGTTTTTGCAGAGCAGGAATATGCCTGCTGGAGCTCTGTTAATACAGTTCACGGCCGCTGCTCACCTCCCACTGGATGACTCTGATCTAAGGGGGGCCTCTGTGCGGACTCTGATGTAAGGGGGGCCTCTGTGCGGACTCTGATGTAAGGGGGGCCACTGTGCGGACTCTGATGTAAGGGTGGCCACTGTGCGGACTCTGATGTAAGGGGGGCCTCTGTGCGGACTCTGATGTAAGGGGGGCCACTGTGCGGACTCTGATGTAAGGGGGGCCTCTGTGCGGACTCAGATGTAAGGGGGGCCACTGTGCGGACTCTGATGTAAGGGGGGCCACTGTGCGGACTCTGATGTAAGGGGGGCCACTGTGCGGACTCTGATGTAAGGGGGGCCACTGTGCGGACTCTGATGTAAGGGGGGCCTCTGTGCGGACTCTGATGTAAGGGGGGCCTCTGTGCAGACTCTGATGTAAGGGGGGCCACTGTGCGGACTCTGATGTAAGGGGGGCCACTGTGCGGACTCTGATGTAAGGGGGGCCTCTGTGCGGACTCTGATGTAAGGGGAGCCTCTGTGCGGACTCTGATGTAAGGGGGGCCTCTGTGCGGACTCTGATGTAAGGGGGGCCTCTGTGCGGACTCTGATGTAAGGGGAGGCTCTGTGTGGACTCTTGTGATCATGAAAAATCTTAGACTGTTTTCCTCGATCCATCACTTTTCCACGCTCTATGGGCCACTTGACTGGACTTGCCCCCCAGGCCTAAGGCTGCCAGCCCTCCCCTGATAATCACCACTGGGTTTCTTATTTTTTGCTAAATAAATGAAAAAAGACTGAAAATTTTGAAAAAACAAACAAACATTTTTCATAGTTTGTTATACAATCTTGCAAACAGGTAATTTTTCTCCTTCACTGATGTCTGTTGATGAGGCTGCACTGATGGGCACTGATAAGGCTGCACTGATGGGCACTGGCGAGGCTGCACTGATGGGCAGTGATGGGGCTGCCCTGATGGGCACTGATGAGGCTGCACTGATGGGCACTGGTGAGGCTGCACTAATGGGCACTGATGAGGCTGCCTTGATAGGCACTGATGAGGCTGCACTGATGGGCACTGGTGAGGCTGGACTGATGGGCACTAATGAGGCTGCCTTGATAGGCACTGATGAGGCTGCACTGATGGGCACTGGTGAGGCTGCACTGATGGTCACTGATAGTCTTCCCTGATGGGCACTGGTGAGGCTGCACTGATGGGCACCGGTGAGGCTGCACTGATGAGGCTGCCCTGATGGGCACTGATGAGGCTGCCCTGATGGGCACTGGTGAGGCTGCACTGATTATCAGTGTAGATGTCCCTTTTACACAAGCCAATTATCGTCTCTCCTCTCCTCACACTGACAGCATGAGGAAAGGAATGTCAATAATCCACTTGTTTTTACATTGTAATCAGCTGTGATTGGACACAACTGATCACGTGGTAAAGAGCCGCTGATTGGCTCCTTACTCCAATCTGTGATCAGCTGTATCACAAGGACACAGCGATCACAGAGCGCACCACCCACACGCTGAACGTGGGGGCACGTTCACAGGAGGACATCATATGGCGCCTTTCCAGAACTAGCTGGTCGCACTGTAGCCATCATTTGGCTACAGCGCAGTCGACAAGTGGTTAATTTGATCGCATGATCCTATGGACAATTAGATTATGGAATTGCAGGTGAAAAGGAGAGATGTAATCGATACCTAATGAATGTATCTTCAAAATCCACTTCCCCATGTGTGTCATATTGACCAAAAATTCATTAGGTCAGATTCACAGCGGAGATACGACGGAGTATCTCTGTTTCTATCTATGCGGCTGATTCATAGAATGAGTTACGCATAGATAGCCCTTAGATCTGACAGGTGTAATTGTTTTACACTGTCGGATCTTAGGATGCAATACCGCGGCCGCCGCTGGGGGGAGTTTGCGTCGTAAACCAGCATTGGGTATGCAAATTAGGAGTTACGGCGATCCACGACGGTTTTTCGCGTTCGCTACGTCGCCGCTAGTCTAGTTTCCCGTCGCAAAGTTAGTTGTCGTTTTGGGTGCCTTAACTTTACACAGCAAACGTATTGCTGTATAAAGTATGGCCGTCGTTCCCGCGTCGAAATTTAAAATTTCACGTCGTTTGCGTAAGACGTCCGGGAATACGGAAGTACGCTACACACGTCGCCGATCGAAAAAATGACGTCAGTTCGCGCAAAGCACGGCGGGAATTTCGAAACGGAGCATGCGCAGTAGGTCCGGCGCGGGAGCGCGCCTAATTTAAATGGCACACGCCCCTTTAAATTTACGCGGACTTACGCCGGCGTAATTTTTCACGCAAGTGCTTGGTAATCAGGCACTTGCGATGAAAAATTGCGGCGGTGTAACGTATCTACGATACGCTACACCGCCGCGATTCTACCTGAATCTGGCCCCATAGAGACTAATAACTCTTATATAGCTGTGGGGTGTTTATAGCTGCTTAGAAATAGAAAGTGTTGTAAAGGAAAGTTTGCAAAGGTGTGTGAGCATGTGTTTCTAAAAGCAGGAAAGTTGCTGCAAACTACAGAATCTTCCAATCAGCATCTAAAAGAATAGTGGAATAAAATATATTAATATTTTACTTTTCCCTTGCCAAGTGCAAGCATGACACCAATAAAAAATGTAAATATTTAAAGGCTCAGGCCACCCAAAACGGATTTTTCACCTGTCGCCTCCATCGTCGGTAATGGGAATCAGGAAGTGAAGCCTTAACACCATGCATTTTTTGTACAATCAATCTTGGATTTACCTAAACTATGTAATATGAAGACATTTCTATTCTATCCAATCAATTTGAATTTAATCTGGCAGGTCCTTGCACTATATAGTCGTTGGTAGATCTGAAGATTTGAACATATGTGATGAGATACTTATATAGAAAGGAAATCAGTCTGTAGATAAAGTGAACTGGTGAGAATAAAAACATTTTATAGAGACTTATTGGGAAATTTGTTTACAAATATATGTGATAAAATACAGTATATGTAATGTTTGTTTTATCAGATAATACAATAATACAAAACACAGATCACTAAAAACACAATTCCTTCCCTGAATAGGCTCTCCCCATTTATCACTCACTCATTTATACATGTAGGCTAGGGTTACACCTGATTCAAATTTTTATTGTACTTTTTGTAAAAATGTTGGGCCAGATTCTCGTAGATCGGCGTTAAACTATGCAGCCGTGACGTATCTCGTTTACGTTACACGGCCGCAAGTTTTACGGGCAAGTGCTTGATTCACAAAGCACTTGCCTGCAAAGTTGCGGCGGCGTAGCGTAAATTCTCCCGCGCAAGCCCGCCTAATTCAAATGATCCAGGTAGGGGGCGTGGATCATTTAAATTAGGCGCATTCCCGCGACGATCGTACTGCGCATGCGCCGTCCCTTAAATTTCCCGACGTGCATTGCGCTAAATGACGTCGCAAGGACGTCATTGGTTTCGACGTTAACGTAAATGGCGTCCAGCACCATTCACGGACGACTTACGCAAACAACGTACTTTTTTAAATTTCGACGCGGGAACGACGGCCATACTTAACATTAGTTGCCCCTCATATAGCAGGGGCAACTTTACGCGTCGCAAAAGCTACGGAAACGTTGTAAATTCACTGCGTCGACTGCGCTTTCGCTCGGGAATCTCGCGTAAATAGCTAATTTGCATAGACGACGGGGAAAACGACATCGGCGACACCTAACGGCGGGAAAAAAATGCATCTAAGATCTGACAGCGTAAGAGCCTTACGCCTGTCAGATCTAATGGATATCTATGCGTAACTGATTCTAAGAATCAGTCGCATAGATACGCCGGGCCAGATTAGGACTTACGACGGCGCAAATGGCGTTGCGCGGTCGTAAGCCCTTTGAGAATCTGGCCCGTTATGTTTACCATGTATTTTTTGATGCATTTTTCATGCAATCTTATAGAAGTCTATGGGGCCAAAAATGCACCAAAAGAAGCACCTGCATTTTGCTCCAAGTCTCACAGAAACACATGCATTTAAATGAATGGAGCCCATAGACAATAACAATGTTTACATTCAAATACTACCCACGATTTTCTATTTTAGCATAGGTGAACAAATGCTGGCTATGCGTCCTCAACAAGGAGTGAAGAGCCTATTCAGGAAAGGAATTTATTTATTTATTACAGGTATTTATATAGCGAGACAATTCACACAGCACTTTACATGGCGTACATTCACATCAGTCCCTGCCCACATGGAGCTTTTACTTTAAGGTCCCTGTCCAATATGCACATAGGGCCTAATTCACAGAAGAGATACGACAGCGTATCTCCTGATACGCCGTCGTATCTCTGTGTTCCGGCCGTCCTAACTATGCGACTGATTCATAGAATCAGTTACGCATAGATAGCCATAAGATCTGACAGGTGTAATTGACTTACACTGTCGGATCTTAAGTATGCAATTCTATGCTGGCCGCTAGGTGGCGAGGCCATTGCGGTCGGCGTAGAATATGCAAATGTCTAGTTACGGCGATCCACGAAGATCCGCGCGTTTGTCGCAATCCCGTACGTCGTCGCTAGTCGTTTTTACCCGTCGCAAAGTTACACCTGCTTTAACATGGCTTATCTTAGGATCAGCCATGTTAAAGTATGGCCGTCGTTCCCGCGTCGAATTTCGAATTTTTTTTTCTTTGCGTAAGACGTCCAGGAATACGAAACGCCGTAACGCACGTCGCATTTAAAAAAAACGTCGGGGCGCCGTAATTTCGCGCAATGCACGTCGGGAAATTTGAACACGGAGCATGCGCAGAACATTTGGCGCGGGAACAAGCCTAATTTAAATGGTACCCGCCCCATTTGAATTAGGCGGGCTTGCACCGAGTGGAATTACGTTACAACGCCGCAAGTTTACAGGTAAGAGCTTTGTGAATCAGGCACTTACGCTGTAAACCTGCGGCGGTGTAATGTAAATGAGAGGCCTTGTACTCACGACCGGATCTGTGCGCTGGAAACTGTCTGCCCGACAGTTTCCGGCGTACAAGGCTGATTTGTGTTTTGTTCCGCTGGCGTGTACACACCAGCGGACCAAATTCCCGTCGTACCGGAACGCGTGCACGTAAACTACGTACGACGTCACTATAAAGGGGAAGACCAAAGTTAATGGCGCCGCCCTCTGTTCCTCTTTTGCTAGTTACGTGTTTGCTCGTGTTAGTGAAGGTTTGGTTAGAGCTGATTCGCGCTTCTCGGTCTCCAGGCTTTGACAGCGTGTATTCACGGGTTCAGTGCGTGTGCTTGCGGTAACGTAGTTGTCATTCGGCTATAGGCAAGCAGGTTGTTTCTGCTTTAGCAGTTGCATCCTGTGCGCTCGTATCTGTTTGTCACGCGTTTGTCGCAGGTAGTGCTGGATTTGCGAGTGCTTTCTGTTTCAGTGTGTTCTTGACTGACCAGCCGGCCGGTTTGAAGCCATGATGGAGCAGCAGCGTCAATTTTCGCGAGTTGGTGCTGTTTATGGGATGGCTGCTGGATATGTTCATTTGTCCAGTACTTTGGCCAGAAACAGGGGGCGGAGGCGTTTCTGGACCAAGAATTGGTTGCGCCAGCGTGACCAGTTCTCACATATGCCTCTGCTTAGGGAACTCCAGGAGAATAATCCTAATGACTTTAGGAATTTTCTCCGCATGACGGACCCCGTATTCAACCGTCTGCTGGATCTTCTGTCCCCCTATATCACGAGGCAGGACACTGTGATGCGCCAAGCCATCACGGCCGAGCAGAGGCTTATTGCCACGTTGCGGTACCTGGCGACTGGGAGGAGCCTGCAGGACCTCAAGTTCTCGACAGGCATCTCTCCGCAGGCGCTTGGGGTCATCATACCGGACACGTGTGCTGCCATCATCAAAGTTATGCATGAGGAGTATATTAAGGTAAGTTTCCTGGCTCTAATAATGTGGCCAACTAACTTTCTTTTTATTTTCCCAGATATGCTGTGTGTTTAACTAACGTTACCTTTTCTCCCTATGCATGTTGATATCAGCTTTACATGTTTTATTCTTGGCCTACCTGCATATTTGTCCCTTACCCAATATTAACCTGTCCAGCATGCTATCCTAGGGACAAACCCACCTTGCCATTTTTTCAAACAGGACTTTTTGGTTTTTGTGCCCCCCCCCCCCCCCTTCAAACTTTTATTGTCCCCATCAGAGGGCTGTGGAGTCTCTTAATGAAGTGGCCCTATATATTTCATTTCCCAAATTCTCCATGCACATTTTTCTAATGCAATTTTAATACTGTGAACTGTCACAAGGATGCTTGTAGGATGTATTTGTTACAAAGTACTAAATCTCTAATTTTGTTTGTCCCCACAGCTACCCTCCACACCACAGGAATGGCAGTCTGTGGCTTCCCAATTTGCCCAGCGGTGTGATTTTCCAAACTGCGGTGGAGCAATAGATGGGAAACACGTCCGCATTGTGCCCCCACCCCGCTCGGGGTCGTACTATTATAATTACAAGGGTTATCATAGTATTGTGTTGATGGCGGTGGTGTCGGCACAGTATGAGTTTCTATATGTGGACGTGGGGAAGAACGGCCGGATGTCTGATGGGGGAGTGTTCGCACGGACTGATTTCTATGATCGTCTCCAAGCTGGTGGTCTGGCATTGCCACCAGATGAAGATAATGTGGAAGGACTTCCGTTTGTGTTCCTAGCGGACGAGGCTTTTGGGCTTGGTCCTCACCTCATGCGGCCTTTTCCCCAGAGGACCCTCACCTCAGAGAGGAGTGTGTTTAATTTTCGGTTGGCCAGGGCTCGGAGGGTAGTCGAGAATGCCTTTGGGATACTCACCAACCGGTTCCGCCTGTTCAGGACATCGATACATCTGGCGGAATATAAATTGGACACCGTTGTATTTGCCTGCTGCATTTTGCACAACTTTTTACGCAGGCACTCCCAGACGTACCTACCCGACATCGGTTATGAGGCAAGACTACCCTCAGATCCCCTTCCCGGGCTGGACACTGGTCGCGCTGGCTTGGCCCCCCAATCAGCTCGTGAGGTACGCGACAAATATGTTGAGTACTTCATGGGTCGGGGGGCCATTGCTATGCCAGATCATATTTCTTTCTAATTCGGCCCCCAAAGAAAGGAATATTCTAAAAAATAATAAATAATTAGACCATTGGACTTTATACAGTTGTTTGTCATTAATGCTTTTTCTCTTTTTCTGTCTTCCTGGTTCTCTAACTAACTTCTTCAATTGTAATGCATAATTGATTTCTCCACTTTTAGTAACTAACCACATTTTGCACATTATTCACTCATCTACAAACAGGGTATTGAGTCTAGAAATAAGAAGCAACTCCATTTGTAAATGTTGAGGTCAATTTTTTTTTATTTTTGCTTGTTCATGACCCCAAAAATAATTTTATATTTTTTTCATTACTCCCTGCTTTTGTACTTAGGAGTCTTCAAAATTTTTTAAAAATTTTCTTTTTTTTTTCAGGTAATTCAACCAAAAATATTATGCAGATTATACATTTATTAACAAGTTCACTTTTTTTTTCATCAAATATAGTTAGATTTATTGTTTACATATATATATATATATAGATTATATTTGGTGGGGTGTTTACCGCCTTAATTTTTTTTTTGGCCATATTTTTTAGGCACAAAAAACAATAATTTTTTAACCATTTTTTTTTTTTTTGGTGTGTTTTTCTAAAAGAAAATTTTTAGGTGAGAATTTGGAGTCAAATCTCTACTTCACTAAATTCAGTGATTAGAGAGATTTATAATTCTATATATATATTTAAAAAATTTTTTGGCGTTGTTTATTCTTTATGGTCTAAACTTTATAGTATCCCAAAATGTTCAACATGGTCAAAAAGTAACAAAATCCAAATCAAAAAATATAAAAACTCACAACAGCAGTCAGTCATGGTGTGCTTTCACACTGGAACACGCCAAAATTGGAAGATACACACATTCAGTGCAAACTCGCCAAATGTCATTGGTTCAACAGACAAATGGCCACATGTGCTATCTGACATCATGGGTGATCAATGTCTGTGTTTTGTGGGAGCAAACCCTTCCTCTCAACTACTTGAGGATGGAGGAGGGGGTTGGACCCACAAAGCACAGACATTAGATATTCTGTGATGGCAGATAGCACATGTTGGCACACTGTGTGTGTATATTCAAATTTTGGCGTATTCATTATTCAAACTGTAAAAATGTTTGTGGGGGCGGGGGATGGGCGGGGGGTGTTTCAGTCTTTGACACGGCCCATCATGTCAATAATGTTCTTAAAATTAGATTCGATCACCATCATTCTTTGCCGCATATTGTCCATTTCCGTGCTGCATTCCAAAAGGACATTTGTTACATTCTGTTCCATGAGAAACATCCTTTCACGCATATTGTGCATTTCAGTGCTGCACTCCATTACCTGCTGAATAATTATAGCAGCACTTGCACGTGAAAATATTGGCACACCATCCTCCTCCCCTAAAACAACAAAAAAAAATGGCATTTACAATATTATTTTTCAATGAGGCCTATCTACATATGTTTTTTGGAATCAAGCTAGGGTGACACTGACCTGATGGGCTTCTCCTTTCCACCTCTTCGACATCTTCTATCACTCCTCCTTCTTCCACCACCTCCCCATCATCTTCTATCACTCCTCCTTCTTCCACCACTTCCCCATCATCTTGGACTCCTCCTTCATCCATCAATCCACCTTCTTTCAATTCGCCAAATTGTTCTTCCGCCACTTGCCCTTCATCTGCTATGACTTCTAAGTCCAAAATTACTTCTTCCTCCTCTCTTCCTTCCTCCTTTCTTCCTTCCTCCTCTCCTTCCACATCCTCCTCTCCTTCCACATCCTCCTCTCCTTCCACATCCTCTTCTCCTTCCACATTCTCCTCTCCTTCCACATCCTCTTCTCCTTCCACATCCTCCTCCTCCTCCACATGTTGAGATGGCAGATTTTGGCCTTGTCTGGCCCTCTCTGCCTCCTCCAAATGCTGGCGACTTCTTTCCCCTGAAATAAACCAAAAAAAATGTAGACTCATCAGCACACAGATATTGGAGAGCATAAATCGCACACATTGCTTAGAAGATGCTTTCATTTAGTTACTTTTATCTTTCACCAAACCTACATTTTGCAATTACTTCTATATGGCAAGCTCTGATCCTGCCCCTTTTTAGCAAAGTGACACACATGGATGTCCCCCCTAAACTGTATTTCTGGGAGACCCTACCAAAACCCATTTTTGATTTGGGGAGACACAGGTGCTCTGCATTGCAGATGTGAAAACATCTGCTTTATTACCACTGTTTTTAGAATGAATCCTGTTTGCCTTTCCCATTCTCATACTTTTTTTTTCTAGAACTAGCTTTTACACAATGTTTACAAACAAAGTTTTTGGCCAGTGAGCCATGTCCAGGTGTGTTGTTCCTGGAATAACCGAGCCTTTCTGATAAACTATGTGATGTTACGTTGTTTACTAAGAACACTGTTTGTAAATATGTAGTTATTTATGTTCTAAAAAATAAATAACAACATGTCTTTAAAATTACAAGCTGGCCAAGGAGGCAGATGGTGAAATATACATGGCAACACATTATTGCAGACAATCACCACCCCCCCCCCCCCCCCCAACCCCAATATATATTTACTTACTTTTACGCAGAATTTTAAGTATTTTCTTCATCTGATGTGGCTCCCTCAATTTTAAGTCTGACCATCGTTTCCTCAGCTGTTCCTTGGACCTGGTGATCCCAAACATCCTCTGCATTCTCCTCGCCACCTTGTCCATAATATGTGCCTTTCGGCGGTTAGGGGTCTTGTATGGCCCTAATTCCCCATCATAGTCCTTCTTTCGCATGATGTAAACTAACTCCACCATTTCCTGGAACCGCATATTAGTGGCTTTATATCTTCTTTTCCTTGATCGGGACGTCCCTGCCTCTGTCCCTTCACTTGTGGCATGAGAGCATCGTGCCCGCTCGTGTGACATCGCCATCTTTCCTTTCCCACAGAGATTATGGGCGTGGAAAAGATGAATTCTTACGCCATGGGCGGAGAAGAGGGCGGCGTTTAATACATACGCGGAGTGTAGAGAATGCAAACAACGTGTTTACGTCCGTTACGCGGAGAATCTTCGAGCGCATCCAGAACATACACAGTTAACGCCATATTTCCTAAACTCATTGATTAGGGGCCTCGCAAAGGTGACGAGGGCGGGGTTTCATAAATACGCGGAGTGTTTAAAAGGTTTACGCCGTGATTACGCATCTTACGCGGTAATTAGGCGAGCGTGAGAAACGAGGAGCGAGAGACAGGAAGGTAAGGAAATTAAAAATGTGATCAGCAGAGGCCTTGAAAATGTAGACACATGGGATGGGGGTTTGGGCTGTTGGTTGCACCCTTTTTAAGCTATTCTGTCTATGGGGTACCACAATGTTATTTTGGTATCCAAATGCTTTTGGACACCTCACAAAATAGAGATGTGAACAATGCTGTACCTCATTGACAAGTTTTTGAATGGTGTATTCAGATCAGGCAAAGTATTGTTCAAGTGTTGGTTGTACAGAGGTCATTAGGAAGTGTCTTTTATGTCATCCATTGTCAGGGGCATGAGATTTACACATGAAAGAGTGCCTAGATGAATACTGTCATTTGTAAGCATTGTTTATTTTTCTATATTAAAAATATTTACTGCAATGTTAACAATGGCTCTGCATCTAGCAAATCAATGTTTGGTACAACCAATGCGGCCGAGCTGACAATCATTGTTTAAACAAGAGAGACTGTGTTTGTAATTAGATATAGGTAATAAATTTAAAGACACATATTATATCAAGGTCAACGCTGATCCTTTTGAATATTTATTTTTCTTTGCTTTATGTTTTTTGAATCTAGACTCAAAAAAAAATATCATATTTCAAAAAGTAAAATGGACCAACTACAAACCAAGGAAGCTATAGAGGCCTTACTACAAAAATATCAGGACACGCCCATCCTGTGGAATTCAAAACACGCATTATATTGTAATAAAGATGTACGAGCGGCAGCACTAGAAGAGCTAGCAAACTATATGCAAACATGGGTGCCAGGATGCACTGCCAACATGGTGAAGGATAAACTTGCCAACCTCAGAAGCACATACAGGAGAGCATACAAAGCTAATAAAATCAAAAAATCGGGAGCAGCAGCAAGACAAGCAAAGGAACCCAAACTGTGGTATTATAAACAGATGGCTTTTTTGCGGGACGAAATGGAAGGCAGGAAAACGATGTCCAGTCTTTCTTCCAACCTTTCCTCCATGCTACCTTCCAGCGGACCTTCCCCAGATGACCACAGCCCTGCAGAGTCGGAGGAAGAGGGCCTGGCTGACAGAGATGCAGATCTGCCACCCTTCGATGAGGAGGTATAGTAGTTTCCTCTATATTTATGGCGTAAATAATTCTTGGTGGATTAATGATTAGATATTGTAAAAATAAAACCAAGCTGGAAAAAAGCAAACAAAAAGGTGTACAGACAAATAGGTGTCAGGGATGACAACTGCAGGGGTCAGAAGTAGAGTGTATTCAAGTAATAATGAACAGAAAATACTGAACGAAAAACATGAAAATGAGTGTGGTTTTATTTAGCGAAATTGTAAAAAAATTCTTTTTTTTTCCACACAGGAAGAAGAGATCAGCCAGGAGGTGGCAGATCCTCAGGTGTCTGTCAGCCAGGAGGAGGCCGGGGTCAGTGGCAGCCAGGAGGAGGCCGGGGTCAGTGGCAGCCAGGAGGAGGCCGGGGTCAGTGGCAGCCAGGAGGAGGCCGGGGTCAGTGGCAGCCAGGAGGAGGCTGGGCCCAGTGGCCTGCAGCAGGTCCACCCGGCCAGGAGAACCACCACCAGCCAGTCTTCTCCCCCCCAGGTGAGGCCATCAGGCCGAAGGAGGCAGTTGAGGCCTGTGGAGGAGGCAAGCCTCCGCATGATCCAGGAGGCAAGCGCCATCATGAGGGCCCCCCTCAACCCCACAGAGGCCTTCAGTGCCTCATTGGCCCATGATTTAAATGAAGGGGAGGAGGACCAGAGAAGACTGGCAAAGGCCCTGATGAACCAGGTCCTTTGGTGGATGCAGAGGGGCCTGCTGACCCCAGACACTGGGCTATGTGACCCGGCCCGGCTTGCGGAACACCATCCTCCTGCTGCCACATCAACCCCACCTGCAAGACCCCGTGTTCGATCCGCTGGAAGGCTGCCTGGAGGGAAGGCTGGAAAGAGGAGGAAACGTTGATTTTCTGCCTTCCATTTCCTTCCACATAAAGGACATCGTGTTTGTACTACCACAGTTTGGGTTCCTTTGTTTGTGTGCTGCTGCTTCATATTTTTGTGTTTGGCTCCTGAGGCTTGGAAGTTTATCCTTCACCATGTTGGAAATGCAAGTTTGCATATAGTTTGCTATCTATTCTAGTGCTGCCGTTCTTTTTATTTTTTTGTGATGACATTTGCCTGAATAAAAGGCCTTTTGCTTTCATTTGAAAACATGTCTATTGTTTGATATACTGTGGGGATTATTAGGCAGCAAACCTTTAATAAATATACAATGGGTAATTTACAAAGGACACACTCCTTGGGGGGGGGGGGGACATTTGGTGTGCCAACATGGTTTAATATTCTCTAATGAAACACCAAAAAAAAAAAAAAATTTTCAAAAAACATGTAAAAAAAAAATAGTTTAAATGGTGACATAACTAGAAACAAAAAAAAAAATTAAAAAAAAATGAACATTCCTTTACAAAAATGACTACTCTAAATTATGGAGGACCACCAACCAAAACACACGTCTGGCATAGAAAACATTATTAAAGGATTACATCACAAGCAAGAAATGTGACATTTCAGTATGGGACAACTCTATTGAAATTGCATCAGCAAGAGAACGGGGTTATTCTAGCAAGAGAAGAATTAATAAAACGAGGCTTTAAAATGTGGTTTAGTGCGCCTTTTTAAGACATTGTTCTCTTGCTAGAATAAAAGGTTTCTAATGACGAATGTGCCATATCCCAAAGAAACGCGAGTTTTACCTGAACGAGCGCTCCCGTCTCCTCATTTGGACTGAGCATGCGCGGGGTTTTTGTACGCTGCTTTTGTGTACAGACGACCGAACATGTCTGACGGACACGATTCCAGCAGACTGTTTTAAAGCAAGACCAGGAAACAGTTGTTCGTTGGAAAACGGTCTGGCCGACGATTGTTTGCTGGAATTCTGTACGTTACTGCCTACACACGAACGAACATGTCCGCTGAAACTGGTCCGCGGACCAGTTTCAGCAGACATGTTTGGTCGTGAGTACGAGGCCGATACGTTACGCTGCCGCAGCGTTAAAGTATTTCTCTCTGAATCTGGCCCATAGTACCGACAATTTTCAGGCAGGAGCCAATTAACCAATAGGCATGCCTTTTAGATGAGGTAGGAAACCCAATTAAGGACAGGGAGTGCACGCAAACTCCATGAAGTTATTGCCCTGGATAGGCTTTCATGGACCCCAGTACTGCAAGGAAGATGTGCTATCTGCTAAGCTGCTGTGCTTAGTGTTTTAAAGTGATGTAGGAGAGCCACAACTCTCCTGTCATGAAGCATAAAAGTATAGTGAAAGCTACTGTAGTCAAAAAAGGGCAAAAATCCAGGAAGTGGCATTCATCTCAGTATGGTTAACAATTTGTTACCCAGCAGATTAAAAAAAATCCTGCAGTTCTACTTTAAATAGCAAAGCCACGTTAAAAACAAGTTATTATTGGCAGATGTTAGCTTCTATTCTCATTTTGGATGAACACAAGCTGACTCAAAACTTCAACAAGGAGAGGAGACATGATACACAGTCTCTAACAAAGAGAAAAGAACTGGCACTATGTGTCCAGCAAGAAGAGAAGAGCTGGCTCCATTCTACAAAACAAGGAGTAAGGAACTGGCTTAATGGCTGGCTCTATTTCCCATCTTAGAGAGAACTGGCTCTGTGTCCCCAACAAGGAGAGAACAACTGGCTTTCTGTCCCCAACAAGGTAAGAGCTGGCTCCATGTCCCCAACAAGGAGAGGAGAGCTGGCTCTGTGTCCCCAACAAGGAGAGAAGAGCTGGTTCCTTGTTTCAAAGAAGGAGAAACAGTTGGTTCTGTGTCCTTAATAAGGACAAAAGAACTGTCTTTCTGTCCCTAAAAAAACAGAAAAGAGCTGGCTTTGTGTTCCCAACAAGGAGAATAAACTGTCTCTGTGTTCCCAACAAGGAGAGAACAGCTGACTCTGTTCCCAACAAGGATAGAGGATCTGGCTCCCTGTCCTCAACAGGGATATGAGAGAAGGCTTTGAGTCCTCAACAAGGAGAGAAGAGCTGATACCTTTTTCTGAAAAAGGAAAAAAGAACTGTCTCCATGTCTCCAACAAGGAGAGAAGAACTGACTTCCTGTCGCCAACAAGAGAGAAGGGCTACCTCTGAGTCCCCAAGAAGGTGAGAAGAGTTGGCTTTATGTCCTTCATAAGTAGAGGAGAGGGGTTCTGTTTTACCAACAAGGAGAGAAGAGCTGGCTCCCCAACAATGGCAAAAGGTATGGCTCCCTGTCCAAAACAGGAAGAGAAGAGTTGGCTTCCTGTCCCCAACAAGGAATTAAGAGCCTGCTCCAATTCCTTAACAAGAATAGAGGAGCTGCCTCTCTGTTTCCAACAAGGATAGAAGAGCAGGCTTTGTGGTTTCAATAAGGAGAGAATAGTTTAGTTTGTGGCCCCAACAAGAATCGAAGAGTAGACTCTGCATCCCCAACAAGGAGAGAAGAGCTAGCTCCTTGTCCCCAACAAGGAGAGAAGCTCTGTCTCTGTGTCCCCAACAAAGAGGGACAAGCTGTCTCTATATCCTTAACAAGGAGAGAAAATCTAGCTCATTGACCTCAACAAGGAGAGAAGATCTGACTCTGTGTCCACAACCAACAGGAAAGACCTGTCGCTATATCCCCAACAAGGTGAGAAGTGCTAGCTCCTTGACCCCAACAAGGAGAGAAGATATGGCTCTTTGTCCCCAACAAAGGGGGAAGAGCTGTCTCTATATCCCCAACAAGGAGAGAAGAGCTAGCTCCTTGACCCCAAAAAGGAGAGAAGATATGGCTCTGTGTCCCCAACCAACAGGGAACAGTTGTCTCTATATCCCAGACAAGGAGAGAAGAGCTAGCTCATTGACCCCCAACAAGGAGAGAAGATCTGGCTCTGTGTCCCCGACCAACAGGGAAGAGCTGTCTCTATATCCCCAAAAAGAGCTAGCCTCCTTTTGTTTTTACAGCCGTTGATACATTTTTTTCCCCATGATCTCCTGAAGAAACAAAAAGTGGGAAAAATAATACTCCCTTTTAATCCGGTGGTAATTGCATTTCAGATTGGCTGAAACATTAAATGTATAAAGGAGTAAGTGATAAATGGGGGAGACTATTCAGGGAAGCACTGGTGTTTCAGTAATCTTTACAGTATATCATACAATGTTAAAACTATTGTGTCATATCACATATTTGTTTAACAAATGCATTGTAAATTAAAAAAAAAAAGTAATGTTTTAGCTATTGAAGTCTATAGGTGTTTATTCAGAAGCCTAAAACTCCCATGGAGTCTATAAAAACTGATTTTATTGGCATGGTGCCTAAAACGCTTCTGTCAGCCCAACATCTGTTAAAATTATGAGAGCTGCCATCGTGGACTTGTTTTTAAAGGATAACTGCATCATTAGTCCCAAAAAAGTAATGTCCCCTCTCAATACTCTCTCTCTTTTTTTTTTTGGTGAACTAATACTGAACTTTCAACATAGATGCTACTGTATGCTGCCCGCCAAGTCAACAATTGTGTTTGTATAGAAGTTCAATCACAGAGACGTCCTTCTTAACCTGACGCATGCTCCCTGTAGCACTATAGGCGGTAAATGAATCGTGTCAACCTTTATTTGACGAAGGAGGCAGCAAACAATTACAGCCTAAGGGGTATGGAGGGCATGCATCTTGCTAAGTAGGATGTCTCAGCATTCGCATTTCTATGGAAACTCAGTTATTGTCTTGTTGAGCAGCATACAGCAGCTTCTGTGTTGGATGGTCAGTATTTTTTACTCAAAAAAGATTAGAGAGACCCAGGAGGGAACATGTTCATTATTTATTCCAAATTATACAGTTATCCTTTAAAATATGGCAGGGGAAGCCACCAGCGGGGGGGGGGGGGGAGGCACCAGCATGCAACCCTCACAAAAGTGTTGAATGCTTTTAATATTTAAGCAAGCTTTTCTCTTTAACACTGTTTTGTAATGAGATGCAAGAATTGGTACTGGTAATAATTATTTGCAGGCATGCATTTATTTTCTATTTAGGAAGAATGCTAGGGATTTTTTGTTGTTGTTGTTGTTGTTTTTTAATCTGGTGGGTAAGAAATAGTTTACTCTAATGCCCTGTACACACGATCGGACCTTTGTCCAACCAAATTCACATCGAAATACTAACGTAATTCCATCGGAGGAAAAGGGAACATGTTCTCTATGTAAACTCCGATGGAATTCATCAGAATTTCCGATGGGGAATACACACGGTCGGAATTTCCGATGGAAAAAGTCCGTCTGACTTTTTCCATTGGAAATTCCGATCGTGTGTACGAGGCATAATGAGGTGTATGCCACCTTAAAAAAAAAATAACATACTGTTCTTTTTTAGCTATTTACAGTTTCATTGATGGAGGCTCTCTCAGACCCCCCCTTTCTCTCAGTCCCCCCCTATGTCTCTCAGTCCCCCCCTCTGTCTCTCAGTCCCCGTGTCTCTCAGTCCCCCCTCTTTTAGCCCCCTTCTCTGTCTCTCAGCCCCCTCTGTCTCTTAGACCTACCCTCTGTCTCTCAGACCTACCCTCTGTCTCTCAGCTCCCTCCCTCTGTCTCTCAGCTCCCTCCCTCTGTCTCTCAGCTCCCTCCCTCTGTCTCTCAGCTCCTCCCTCTGTCTCTCAGCTCCCCCCTCTGTCTCTCAGCTCCTCCCTCTGTCTCTCAGCTTCTCCCTCTGTCTCTCAGCTCCCCCCCCTCTGTCTCTCTGCCCTCTCCTCTGTCTCATTCACTCCCTGACTCTTAGGCTGCTTTCACACTGGGGTGGGCATTGACGGTAAAACACTGCTAGTTTTAGCAGCACTTTACTGTAATTTTAGCTGCACTATTCGGCATCTAGCAGGCGATTTTAACCCCCACTAGCAGCCGAATTCAAGATTAAATGCGCCCGTGTAGTGCTGCTGCCGAAGTGCTTTGCAGGCGCTTTGCAGGCGCTTCAGCAGCGATGGCCATTCATTTCAATGGGCAGGAGCGGTTTGTACACCGCTCCTCCACCTCCCCAAAGATGCTGCTTGGAGGACTTTTTTTAACGCCCTGGCAGCGCCCCAGTGTGAAAGCACTCAGGCTTTCACACTGGGACTGCAGCGCTTTACAGGCGCTATTTTTAGCCCAAAAGCCCAAAAGCGCCTGAAAACGTCTCAGTGTGAAAGGGGTCCTACACTCACCCCCTCTCTTTTACACTCACTCTCTTTTTCTTACACTCACCCCCTCTCTCACCCCCTTTCCCTCAACCCTCCCTCCCTCTCTCTCTCTCTCACCCTCTCATGATATACAATAATGGATGTAGGGGCCTTTTGGTGGGTGTGGTTTTTCGGGTTGTGGGGGGGCAGCATTTTATTGAATTAAAGTGGGCCGGTCTGGATGAAGTCCAGGGCCAAATTTTTGTCCCAGTCCAGCCCTGGTTGCAACACCAATAAAAGCTCTTCTGCCTGGCATCAATAAAATGTTATATAGTCAAGAAAGGACCATGCACCTCATCGCAGTTAATTATTTGTTACACAGCAGATATATATATATATAATCCAAAAGAGAGCGGCACTCACGGGTCTTGACAGGTGAACACATGATGACAGTTTTATTTCAACATTTTGATGAGGCACAAGCTGGTCTTCAGGAACATGAGCTTGTGCCCTGCCGAAACGGTCGAAATAATACTGTCATTGTGCATTTCAAGACCCATGAGTGCCGCCCTCTCATTTGGATTATTTGTACTACAGTCTTTACTGTGAACCCAGGCCCATTTTTTTATCCCTGATTTGTTTGCGGTGGCAACCATTGGATATGTATATATATACATGTTAGCATATATCTTTTTTTTTCTAGAATTCTGCTTTAAATAGGGACAAAGTCAATAAATGGGAGATCCCATGCTTCTATTCTCATAGATTTTCTTTTGTAAATCAAAAGGACAAAGATGTTCACACCTCTCTACATATTCTCAGAAACAGGTATTCTCAGGTTCCAAATGTGAGTATATTAATAGGAATAGCAGACTATCCAGTTGCTTGTACTGAGAAGAACAACAGCCTACCTACTGAAAAATGTCAGTCCAATAGAGTCTTTTGCCGAACTTAGCTCTGCTTTGGGTGTTGCCTGCAGATTGAATGAAACCAAAGTTAGCGGATGCCAGTCATCTTTATGGATTCCTAGCAGGTAGGTTAAGCTCCTAAATTTATAACATCCATTCACACTACATCGTGTTACGTGCTTTAGTGCTGTGGGCCTGTGGGGTGTTTATAGCTGCTTAGAAATAGAAAGTGTTGTAAAGGAAAGTTTGCAAAGGTGTGTGAGCATGTGTTTCTAAAAACAGGAAAGTTGCTGCAAACTACAGAATCTTCCAATCAGCATCTAAAAGAATAGTGGAATAAAATATATTAATATTTTACTTTCCCCTTGCCAAGTGCAAGCATGACACCAATAAAAAAATGTAAATATTTAAAGGCCCAGGCCACCCAAAACTGATTTTTCACCTTTTGGTAGATGCTGGAAAGTTAAATAACCTAAATGTTTCTAATATATCTCAGGAACTCTGCTGTTGACAACTCTGTACTTGAGTTCAAAAGTCTACACATCTACTGCAACCATTATGGGGAATTTCGACACAGGTAGGTGCTGTGGCTGGGAGGTAGTGAGGTGGGGGAATTGGAGTTGCTATGGTAGAGCAGAGTGGTGAAATGGGTAGGAGGCAGTTTGAACAGGGGGTGAGGCACAGTAACCATGGAGGGAGGTGGTATTTTAGGTGGAAGTCGCTGTGGTGAAGCGAGGGTGAGAGGGTTGGCAGGCACTTTGACTGGAAAGAGTGAGGTGGATGGACCTTTCTGTGACCAGGTGGGTGAGGTGCCAAAGGTAAGGGGCATTGTGGAGGGGGGTAGTTAGGTGAAGTAGGAAGTGATTCGGCAGGTCAAGGGGGGGGGGGTGAGTGAGGGGCACTGTGTGTGTGTGGGGGGGGCGGGTTGAAGTGGGTATCAACCATTTTAACCAGGGGGTTGAAGTAGGTGGGAGATGTTCCCTATGCTAAATTGCTGAAGCAGTGATGTTATGCTTATTTCTGCAAGTTGTCTGAATTGTGTTGACACTATGGTAGAATTATCAGCACACCTCCTTGGCCATGTAGAACTCCTATGCAGCACTTCCGCAGAACAGTGTAGTAAGCGAGTTTGCACACAGTAGACTGATTGCATATCTGAGCAGTAGAGCATAAGGGGTGGGGAAAACTGGTCTGAGCTAAACTGATGGTTTACGGTTTAGAAAATGCAGGTTTTCAATTGAACTCAATGGTTGTTGTTTTGTTATTTGTTTTCAGCCTGACTAACTATGTTACCACGTATGTAACATCAGGCATGTACTGGCCATCGGGACTACCAGGAGTTGACCGGTGGGCCAATGGCTCAGTGAGCCGGTTAGAGTAACAGCCTGTCAAAGTAATGGCTGCGCAGCTCCACCCCAAATGGCCTCCTCCAATCCCCACAGTGTCCTCCACCCCCCACGGTGTTCCCCTGTATCCTCCACCTCCTCACTGGGTTCCCCTGTGTCCTACACCCTCCCCACTGTGTTCCCCTGTTTTCTCCACCCCCCCACTGTGTTCCCCTGTGTCCTCCACCTCCCCCACTGTGTTCCCCTGTGTCCTCACCCCCCCACTGTGTCCTACTGTGTCCTCCACACCCCACGGTGTCCAATTGTGTGTTTGCAAAATTAAAGTGGACCGGTCTGAATGAAGTCCAGGGTCAAATTTGTGTCCCGGTCCAGCCCTGTATAACGTTAAAAGCAGGGTGGGAACACCCAAAACTCCCAGTTAGGTAAGGAAAAAGTAGAATTTTGACAGGGAGATCATACTGCTGGAGTATGCAAGACATGTAAGAAACCAAGGGCTGGTGCGTCCACTGAATCTTTATGTTTTCTGTAGGGACACAATAGATCAAGACATTAGGTAGGCACAAAATAGTTATATATATATAATTACAATATATCAACGGGAGAAATCTTCCAACATGCTAGAACAATGCTGACATGTAAGAACACATTTTGTGGAAAAAAAGAAGCTGGCAGAAAAAGGCAAAGCAATTATATCACAACGTTAATAGGAAATATACTGATGTTTCTACTTATCGTTGCAGATCCACACATTGTTTAAATCTAAAACTTAATTTTTTTCTTATTTTTATGATTTTTGACTCTCTTTACTATTGTCTTTTTGATTTTACCAACTTTCTCATTAATACAGGTCTGATTATCATTACAGCCTGACAGCAAATCACAGAACAAAAAACACACTTAAAGTGTTACTTAACCCAGTAATATGAAAATAGTTTATCCACCTACACCCCCCCCCCCCCCCCCCCCCCACAGTGCCCGCAGCTTATAAATCTTCTTTTTACATTAAAATACTCCCACTATATACCTTTTTGGATGATCTGTATACCACGGTTACATCATAATCTGTACAGTTTCTCCAGTGCTAAGACTTCAGGTAGGAGGAGATTACCACTATAGCCTGAATACACGCCCACATGTGTGATGTCAAAATCATGTGCCCTGGCTATCTTCATGTCAGCATAAAGGACACAACTGAGCATGTGCTGGTTGTCTACTCTGCCTGTGTTAGCTGGCTTTCCCCAGATAGACAGACAGAAGGGAAGGATCTGTGCATACAGGATAAAGCAGCCTTTTTTACACAATGCAGAGGATTAACCCCTTAAGTTCCACAGTGAGTATAACAAGCATGCTATGCTGCATATACAGACTGATTTTACTGTTGTGGGTTTAGTAACACTTTAATCCCTAGATTATGTAGTACCCTCTAGTGTGTGCTACTAGATGTGTAGTGCAAGTAAAAGCATTCGTCCTGCTCTAGAATAAACCTGAGTCACTGAATCTGGGTCAAAGTTATTAGAGGCCAGGGCTGGATGATTCATCCTGACAGCGATCTGGTGCCTCCCCCTGGTATCTGGAAAATTGTTGAACTAGTGGGTGGAGAAGATGTCTTGGATATTTATGGACTCTCAGCCAATCCCCAGGAGTGGGCCTGACAGGGAACTGGGATAACCCATAGACATGAGCCATGCCAGCAAGGGGGTTTGGGTGGTGGAAGATGGAGATGCAAAGCTGAGGGAGGCTGTCGATGGCCCTTAAGAAGCCCTTCACAGGGGGAGGGGCTGGCCTGGAAGGAACGAGAGAGAGCAAGCAGAGACAGTGAGTAGATCAGCATGGCGCAGGGACAAGACGAGGGGAGAGACTGTCAGCTGTAACTAGACATGTGCATGATGAACAAAAATTGTTTTGTTTTGATTTGTTAATTCAGTTATTTTGTTTCGTTAAATTTGGTTGATTTGTTCAATTCGTTTTCGGAATGCGTTGTTGGAATTCATATTCAGAATTCATATTCGGAATTTTCTAATTTTCTTAGAATCCAATTTTTTCGATTTGAAATGATGAAATCAATACATTTTTTAATCGGTCGAAACAAAAACTTTATATTGTTTTTGATTGGAATGCTGCAAAGTGAACAAACAAAAGAAAAATCTTCATCAAATGATTACAATTGCTCTTTAAATCACCTTTGGCTTAACAAAAACAGCATTATTTCAAAATGGTACTGTAATAATACACACAGTCTTTGATTTCAGCAATATGTGTAGTAAGAATTTGGCTGGAGTTCAATGTAAAATTCGATTTGACTTCAAGTCGCAGACAAAGTTGGATCCAAAGTAAAATGACTGTTGCGTCGTACCAGTTTAAGACTGATAGAGCTTTCTTTTGGTTGTGTTTAATTGCCATTGTGTGTTTTATTTTATTTTTTGCTATATAAATGAAAAAATGCTGAACATTTTGAAAAAAAACACATAATCTTTCTTCATGAATATATTCTGTTAAAAGTTATAGAGTCTATAAACTATAGTATTAACAGGGCTCAAAATTTCAAGTCCTGAGCTACTAGACAGGCCTTAAGAATTACTCGCTACCAGTTGCCCCACCCAACCCCTACCCTGCCCAGCCCCTAAACACACCCTCATAAATTATTTCATGAAATTACACTGTTAAATGTTTTATGCAGAATTAAGTTACAGAAATAAATATTAACAACTTTATCAGTGCCCATCAATGCAGCCTCATCCGTGCCCGTCAATGCAGCCTATCAGTGCCCACCAGTGTAGCATCATCAGTGCAGCTTATCAGTGCCGCCCCATCAGTGCTGTCTTATCAGTGCCCATCAGCACAGCCTCATCAGTGCCCATCAGCACAGCCTCATTAGTGCCCATCAGCGTAGCCTGATCAGTGCCCATCAGTGCAACCTCACCAGTGCACAGGTATTAGAGAGAGGAGAGCCGACCGGATCACAAAGAGTGGGGATTTTCCGCTGTAACACAGCATAGATTTGAATTGCTTCATGGCCGTAGTCAAACAAAGTCCCGCCTCCTGGACAACTCCGATGATAGACGTCATACTACTGTGATTTCCCAGCATTGGACCAGTGTGCTGTCTATCTAAGGAGCCAGTCCTGGAAGCCGAACTTCATTTGACTGCGGCTGCTGGGCAATTCGAACCCATGCTGTGTCACAGCAGGAGATCCCTGCTCTGTGTGATCCAGCGGCACTCGCCCTAACCCCATCTGAAGCAGCCCCACATTCGCCCTTACGTTTTTTCCACTCACCAAATGCGAGTAGAAATTTTGGGGTCAGGTATATATATATAGGTCATGTTTTCAGGATTTCCCTCAGATGAAACGGCTGTGGTAATTACTAAGGCAGTGAAACTGATCAAATCACCTGTACAAAATAATGGAAAGTCTGAAAACATGACCTGTTGGTGTGCCCCGAGGACTGGAGTTGGGAAACACTGCCATAGTGACTACTCTGGCGAGGTGATCAGGATTTTTCTTTTAAACTATGATTGTTTATATTAGGTGATAGCCACAGCTATCACATGATACAGATGTGCTATGCTTGGCCCTGTCTGTACCATATGATCACTGTGACCAGTCACAGAGATCATCACAATAGTACACAATGAATGGCTATAAATGAGTACGATTGACATGTGATCGCTCTGGATGGCCACTGAGAGACTGACAGATTGAGCCACAGCGTGCCTGTTATTGTGCGCAGGAGGCACGTGACTAGGATGATGTCACATACATCTACCCAGGATGGGAAACTCCTGCTCAGTCATCATTTTTCTATAGACCAGACTGCAAGCAGTTGAAAAACTCTTGTATATGTGTTATTTTATGGCCATGTGAATGAAGCCTCAGTACATTGCTGGGAATAAAATATGTTTTTTTTTTTTTTAAAGTGATGGAATGTCAGCTACCAACTCATTAAAATGTTGAATAGCTAATGTATGGACAAGCTTGTTAGAAGACATGCCAGACCTAAAGATTTAAAGTGGTTGTAGACCCTTATACTGTATATACCAGTGAAGTGACTAGCCATAGGTGATACACACAGATTAAACAAATCTTCCTAAATAAATTGTATCTATTTATCTGCAGTCTTCATTTTTCTACAGCCGTTGAAAATCCAGAATTTATAAAGCTTGTTGGTTGGTTGGTGCCAAGCAGGTTTTTTTGCCTAGCTGAGATATAATCTGAGAGTAGGTAAGTTTTTGTATGCCCCCTTTGTTGTTGGGAGCTTGTTCTTCTATCAAGTGGTTAGAAGAGACTGGGACTTTTTTTAATTCTATATTGCTACATCTGAGTCTTTGATACTTTACAGTTCCTACCTCAGGATTGTTCCGGATATGTGGTGGCTTCCACATACACCCCAGGGGAGAGTTTGTTTCTGGGTCTGGGCCTTCCCCCCCTCCCCCAGTTCACTGGCTGCCTCTACTAATTGGGTAAGCCCTTTTGGTTCTCTTTGCAGCCATATCATCACATTTATGTTATACTACTGAAGGTGTGATATATTTTGAAGTATTTTTATGTATTTTTGTATGTATCTGCATACTGTATATACACTATGTTATTATCTTTTTACTTCCTATGTATTATATGCCCCCCTTTGTCTCCTGAGGAAGTGGTCATCACCCCAAAACATGTTGAAGATGAATTGCAACCTGAGGTCACGCTCCTGTATATTTACCATGGGATTGTTGTAACATCTGAATTTGTATGGGAACTACTTCAGGGTCATATGGGTGCATTATTTTTGGTATCTTTTAAAATTGTGTGTCTTTGTCATTGTGTTTTTAATACTTTATATTGTAATAAACATGTGATATTTTTTATACAAACTGTGTTGTGTTTATGGGGCACTGAGCAAGTCCAGACTATTTTCTTTGCTTTCTCTCTCAAACTAATAGTTTTCCAAAATACACTTTGAGCAGAACTGTGCATGAGTGTTATTGTACCCCATTGTGCCTGGACCTGCTAGCATCCTGCCAATGCTTCTGGTTTGCAATATCTTTGTACATGGAGGCAGCCATACTGTTCACCTAATGTGGATTAAATGCAGTAATATTGATTGATAGCTAGAGACAACATGACCTTGATTGCCTAGACTTGGAGCTCAGGACTTTGGGACACTGCCTATGCTTGGAGCTCGGGACCAGCATATTTTTTAGCATGGCATTTGTACTTAACTAATAATGTAGCTTAATAATGCTGGTAAGAGCTCTATTTTTGCATGTAATATATACCTTTTATTGATATCGACACTTGATTATCACCCAGCAAATATTCCATTTTTTTAATGTTGAAAGAGGCAGGGGCAATTTAGTGGTTTAAAGCATTTTGCTTATTATCTTGCACAGTGGAGTAAGGAGTGAAATTTGAGTCCTTATCCTAAATCAACAATGCTGAAACGGACCGATTGTTAATAGATGCTTATCTATTTATTAAAAAAAAATTCTTTAAAATATCTATGACAATGACTCCCTTTCTGTCTTAATATTGCACAGATATTTCTTTTAGTAAACAAAATAATCGAAAACTTTGCTCAGGGACTGTGCATTATATTGTGGGATTGGTTAGGTTGTCCGGTCTTCAATACATGGAAGTTTAGAAAATTCTGAGTAGCCTCAGGAGGTGCTGGTGGGCAAAGCCTGGGAGAAAGTACACCGGTTAGTTAATGCCTTTAGCAACATGCCAGTCAGTTTAGTGATTTCACTAAGCTTACATTGAATTCCAAATAGTGTAATGCAACTGCTGGACAGCTCCTCCAAACAGAAAGCACACATGAACCCCCGCAGGGTGACTGTTGAATTCTCTGCTGCGTAGACGAGAGAGTGAAGACTTTTAATTGTATGGAGAACATTCTGGGTAGAGTGCTGCAAGAGTCAAACCAATTTACTATGATGGTCATTTGACATCAGAAAAATAGATCATCACAAATCAGACTAATCAGAAAATGGTTAGTGGCAGACAAATGTCACAAAAAGATCCATATTGACATTAGCTCAAACCTTATATTCTGTTCCTATTAAGAATTACGAGACCATGGTTAAAGTAAAATAAAAACTCATTATAATTAGGCTTTTACATGCTTTTACTAGCTAATATTCAGAACACACTGAACATTTTAAAGCAATTTTACTTTTTTTTTCCAATAATTTGTTAATTTCTTCAGTATGCACCTTGTCCATAGTCAGCAGGCTAGCACATGCTCCTTTTGTTCTTGTTTTTTTTTTTGTGGATTCTACCAAAATCTTTAAAAGCTAGCTCAATCCAGCTCTACAGCACACTGAGGCTGATCCAGTGTTACAAATCAGAGCAGTTTTCAAAATAATGTAGACAGAAATAAATACTGCGTGGCCTTCAGATGTGCCTTCTAGACATTGCTTTTGTCAGTGGCACAGTCAGGAAATGAATGGAATATTCCATAACCAGAATGACTAAGATTCCTGGTACACATTGGTAAGTTGTTATCATGTTCATTGTTTATCAAGATCCACATATAATCGCAGAATACAGTTTACACAAGTGAGAAATGTAGCAACACAAATACAAACATGGTGCAACATAAATACAAAAGAATTACAACAAAAATGAATGTATACCAATGCAGTTTAATTTATACAAATGTAATATATAGTAGCTTACAAATCCTTAAAAGTGATGGCTGCATTCGATTTTTTAACAGCTTTTTAAAACATTTTTTCACCTGGTGATCCAGCGAGTAACAGAGACACCACTGGACAGTAGTACTGGCAATATGGGGAGCAGGTAGTGGTATGCCGCGTACACACGATCGGTCAAACCGATGAGAACAGTCTGATGCACTGTTTTCATCGGACCAAACCGATCGTGTGTGGGCCCCATCGGTTATTTATCCATAAGTTAAAAAAAAGAAATCTTGTTTTAAATTCAACCGATGGATACCTAACCGATAGGCACGTCCAATGGTTAAAAATCAAGGCATGCTCAGAATCAAGTCGTCGCATGCTTGGAAGCATTGAACTTCGTTTTTTTCAGCATGTCGTTGTGTTTTACGTCACCGCGTTCTGACACGATCGTTTTTTTAACCGATGGTGTGTAGGCACAACTGACCATCAGTCAGCTTCATCGGTTAACCGATGAAAACGGTCCATCAGACCGTTTTTATCGGTTTGACCGATCGTGGGTACGCGGCATTAGATGCACTAGCAGATTTAGATGGACTTGATTAACAAATTACGCTGAATTCCACTTTTTAAACAGTTACAACATTTTTTTTCCTCTTTTGGTATAAAGGTTTTGCATGAATGAATAAAAGCTGATCATTGAAAGAACCACTGTCAGTGTTAAACGGTTTGTTTCAGCACTCTAAAGCCCTGTACACGTCCGTCGGAAAAAAGTTGGATGTTTTTTTCCGACGGAATCCTACTCAAGCTTGGCTTGCATACACACGGCCACACAAAGGTTTTCTGAACTTTCGAGCGTTAAGAAAGCTGTGACGTCCAACACTACGATTCGGCGAGAAAAAGAAGTTCATTGCTTCTGAGCATGCATCAAATTGTTTCCGAGCATGCATGCTTTTTTTTCCCATCGGAATTCCATACAGACGAATGGATTTTCCGTCAGGATTTTTTTCCGTCTGAAAAATTGAGAACCTGCTCTCAATCTTTTGCTGGCGGAAATTCCGAAAGCAAAAGTCTGATGGAGCATACACACTGTTGGAATTTCCGATGAAAAGCTCACATTAGACTTTTGCTCGCGGAAATTCTGCTTGTGTGTATGGGGCATTAAGCCTAGTACACACAGGCTGAATTTCGGGCGGCATCAGCCGATTCAATAGAAACGGTTCAATGCAGTGTGTAATGGAGTCGGTCTGATAGAAGCCAAAAAAAGTCTGCTCATTGGCTTCCGATCAGCGATCTCCCTGTCAGAACACATTGGCACAGCGGGGGAGATCGATGTACTAACATGTGATATATAGTACAGCGGCTCATCCTGAGCTGTCAGTTTCTTTATATCAGCCCTGCTGGGTAGAACGGAAAAAAAACTACTAGTGTTTACCAGGCTTTACTGCTACTTTTGCTGGAGGGCTTGATCTAATAAAGGAAGTTAAAAATAACAGACAAACTTGCATGATCACCAAGTGAAAACCCGCTAAAAGATCCAAAAGAAAGAAAATGAATGCAGCAACCAAGTATTGGTTTCTGCATTGGCACACTGTCTCCGCTAAGTGTGCAAAATAAGACACCATCACTTTGAACTAACTCTGAAAAATAAGAGGCAGATTGTCCAGCATGAAACTGATAAGTGGATATTCTTGTTGGGTAAAATAGGGATCCTGTTGGTCCTTCATAAACTAATAAAGAAAAACACCTCTGTTATGGTTATATTGATTCAAAATTCATGTTACACTGTTCATTTAAAATGTATCCACATTTATGTGGCAGTGAACGCTCTCAGTGTTACATATAAGCTGGGTGCACCCTATTTGTTTTTTAGCTGTCCGCTACGGTCGGAGCTGCTATACTAACCATGCAAGGTTAGTCCAGCGATCTCTCCCATTGAGCTGTTGTGTTCTGACAGGAGGATGACCGCCAGAACACTCTGATCAGCTCTTTCTGCCATTGGCTAAGAGCGCTGATTGGGAGTCGGTCAGTTGCTGTTTTTCCAGCATGCACATCCAACAGACCATCCATGTGTATGGGGCTTTAATGTCTGTAGAGTACACTGTGACAAAAACAAATCCACATCTAGAATTTACAATGGGTGCCTCAAGATCTAATGTATGTGGTTAAGAAGGGAGCCTGGATCACACACTTATTCTGGTCTATGAATGCTCTAGTCTGTGTTGGATGAGTTATTGGCTGTTGTGTGTACAGTCATTGCTATTTATTAGAGCAGGGAAGGCAATTTTCAACTATCCAGCTGTGGTGAAACTACAAATTTCATCATGGGGATTGTCTCTTGGGCTGAAGATTGGCTACCCCTGGAAGGGTCATTCTTACTTACAATTCATTTAGCAAACTCTGGGCACAGAGATTTTGGTAAAGACTAATGTATGTTACCTATGCTCAGTTGTAATAAATGTCAGGCTGACTTTACACACAGTACTTTAAAATTAGTTATATTATTTCTTTAGTCCCTGCTAGAGCCCTTACATTCCAAAAGGAACATGTAACAGATTCCTTGTTGACTTTCTGAAATGGAGTGTATAATGCACAGAGTAGTGGGAACACAGAGAAGTCTGAGGAGCATGTAATGCATAGAGTGCAGTGGGACAGAAGTACATGACACACAGAGTGCAGGGGTCAAGAGTAAGTAATGCAAAGAGTTCAGGGGTCAAGTATGTGTAATACACAGAGGTGCAGGACACATACATAACAAAAAAAAGGATAGAGTTAAGAGGTGCAGTTGGGAAGTTTTGGACACCAAAACTATGTTGCGCTCAACAGATATTAATAGAGTGAAAGTCACATCCAATTATCTTGGCACCCCAAAAACCAATTGAAGGCCCCAGCCTGGTTCTCAACTCATAGGTTACACACCAAGCCCATAAAATGCATGGGCGAGCACAAAGGGATAGTTAAGAACAAAGACCATAGACCACCAGACAATTTCAACTTATTTATCTGTTTTGGCAAATTTAAACAATGGTCACGGTGTCATTCAAGGGGTAACCTGATATATAAAATGTTATGAAAATGAAGCCATACTGGCTAAATACAATAAACCGACATTACACAATGTCCATCCAGACAATTCTGGAGGACTACTCCCCCACTAAATAACTCCATGACTTATGAAGAAGAAGGGTGGGAGGGTGGGCGTTCCAGTCCGGTCCTTACAGTCAGTGGAGTAACGGCCGCCAATCCTCCCCTTTTATCCCTTTCAGTAGCGCAGGCTTGCTGCCCACCAAATCTGTCCAACCCACTGCTCTCCACTAAATAGCCCCACAACCAATCCCTTAGCTGTTGCTGCCCAGGGATACCGCTGCTGTAGCCAATGGCAATGGCCAATGGCAACCCGTAGAGAAAGAACAGGGGAGAAAGACAAGCAGACCCCTTTGAGCTATCCCATGGAGGTCCAGCCTATTGCTATGGACATGTCATTATATGTTATAAGCATTTCCAACTGCACAGAAATATACTTCAAGACAGGGGTGTAGAGGCTAAAAGGTATAACAAATATCTTACACTGCCAGGTCTGCAGGCTTCTGCTGTTGGAGAGTTGACATAGATGAAGCTCATGTCAGCAGTTTATTTTCATATTGAAACAATTGCATGCACTCATTTTGCTTAATGCCCTCGCTCCGCTGACAGTCTGCTTCCTCTGCTGTCAGCTAATGAGTGCTGGCTGTGAGTCATGGCAGACTGCTGAGACCAGGTCCCATAACTATACAGGCAGCTGCTAGTGGGTATTTCATTGGCTGGGTGCATTGACTGGTTTACTCTCCTTGGTCAGCCAATAAAGGAAAGCCAACCTGTCTGCTGAGAGACCATTGAAACCTGTGTATTATGACTATACAAACACTGCTGGGGGCGCCTGTTTCCTGGGGACATAAAATGCACTAATCTGTAGAAATGGCTGCACATCAAAGTCGGTGCTGTAACGACCAACTACTGGAACCGTGTCAATGCAAAGCAAAAGATGTTACCAGCCCCCCAAGGAACTCCAGAGTGTGTCCAAAGTTTTAATCAGCTATCACATCGTTACAGTAGATTGCAATGTTTCGGAAACCAAGCAGGACCCCTTCATCACATCAGCCTAATGAAGGTGTTCTGTGAGGCTCAGAAATGTTGCAATCTGCTGTAACAATGCGATGGCTGATTAAAACTTTGGAACCACTCTGGAGATCCTTGGTGTTCCGGTGACATCTTTTGCTTTTTCCTGGGGACAGACCCCTTGAAACGGGGGCTGCCTCAACAAGCGGAGATATATGTTAACTTTACTCTCACTTTTTTTTGCTATCTCACTGGACACAACAGGAAGTTGTTGTGAAAAGGAAATGTTATGTTTTTAGGCAATTGTCATTAAACAAGAGTCTGAATTGGTAGAATTCCCCTCTATTGGATTTTTCCACAATTTTATAAAGAAAACAAACAAAAAAACCCCCACAAAAGAATACATTTTGCTTCTAGATACACTTTAATCATGGGCAATAAATAATGTATTGCCTTGGTGTGCAAAAAACAAATTCAAACATATTAAAACATTAAAATACACAACATATTCTCTCATACACTAATCACCCTTCATATAAATACTGTGACCCACATAATATAACACATTTTTAGGGCTGCAACTAATGATCATAATCGATTAGTTGGCCGATTATTGTTTCGATTAATCGATTAATCATTTAATAACCTAAAAAAAGGTAATTTTGCAGTGATTTGCATTTTTTTTTTTTTTTGCCCAATTTGTTGGCAGATTAAAAAACACAAATTGCCGCAAAACGCATTACATACTTTTCTGCAGCTTCGCATTGAAGTATATTGAACCAAAAAAACAAAATAGCACAGTTTTGCGTTAAAAAAAGTCATTGCCCTTTCCAAATATGCAGCAGCTGAAAAAAAATCATGGATGTGAACGTGTCCCAAAGGAAACAATGTAAGTGAACTGTAGTGTGTTTCTGCAAAAAGCACCAAAAAACACAGAGATGTGACCCAGGCCTGAGATGTTTAGTAACATAATGGGGTTAAAAATATGAAAATTAGAACAAAAAGAGCAAATAATCGCTACTGTAAGGGGTTAATTTTTTTTCTGTTGGACTGTGAAAGGAATATTTACAGTAGCGATTTGCTCTTTTTGTACTATAAAGGGCCATTTTTTGTTTTTTTAACCCCATTATGTTTCTGGCTGATTAATCGATTATGAAAATGGTAATCGATTAATTTCTTAATCGATTAGTTGTCAATTAATCGATTAGTTGTTTCGGCCCTACACATTTTTCAACACAGGGTCCAGACAGTTTCCCCTGCTGAGATTTACATCTTTGGCCCTATCTAACTACGATGTTGTATATCCTTGATCAACAGTCAATGGTCCCTAAAGTGTGGGACTAGGCACCAGTATTTGCCATAATGTGCAAGTATGTGAGGTCTAAGCTCCCAACCTCAACTCTATTGATGCTGTCATGTTCTTTGCTTTTTCTTCCAGGTCGGACATCTTCTTACTTCACCCATTGAACAGGCACTGGTGATGTACTGTATTTATCGGCGTCTAACACGCACCTTAACTTTGAAGCCTCGTACACACGGGCGAAACACATCGTTTTCCTCGTCGAGTTCCTTGTTAGGCTGTCGAGGAAAAAGAAGACATGTTCTCTTTTTGGCTCGACGGGATCCTCGACAGTTTCCTTGTCGAAAAATGAACACACGACCGGTTTCCTCGGCAAAAAAAAAAATCCCAGCGAGTTCCTTGCTGGTTTTTGCCGAGAAACTCGGTCGTGTGTACGAGGCTTAAGAGGGAAGTTTCAGGAAAAAAACTTTCCACAGGCAGGCACAGTTTACCCTCAGGCGCAGTTTACCCTCTATTTTCAGGGTACAAAAGTGAGTGTTATACGCCAATAAATACAGTAATTAAAAAAAAAAAAAGATTTTTGGCAGAAGAGACTTCTACCAAAAGACTGAACTAGTTGGTATTTTTTGTTTCAAAGGTTTATTTTAACTTTAAAGTAAAAAGTACTATTCAATAATAAAAAAAAATGTTTTGGAAAATAATGAAGTGATTAAAATAACAAAATTCATAAAATATATCTTGCATCTGTCTCTGCACTACAATAGTAAATAAACAAATAAATAAATAAATAAATAAATAAATCAGGAATTGGAGAACAAGCAGTTCAAAGAAATAGAGAGCCTGTATTCTGAAATCAGTAAGCGCTACAATATATTAATTGAATTTGGAAAATGATTCAAACCAAAGTAGTTAATTGGACTTTCTCCAGACATTCACCTTTTGAGGAATCAATTGCAGTAATTCACCTACAGTGATTGTTTAGTGAATGTCAGATTTACTGCTTTATAAATATGCTTTGTGTCTAATGCCAAGAATATTTCTATCATCTGCGACCAGCATGATGTTTTTGCACACTGAGATAGCAGATGAAAATGGGCATACCACATGTGAATTGTCAGAAGAGTCAAAGGGGCGTATTTATAAAGCAGGGGAGGCCATTTTCACCAAAGAGTTTTTTGTGAATGTCTTATATATTGCTTTATAAATATGCCCCAATGTGCAATAGAATGGAACTTCCTTTATCAGGAGTGATTTATGGAGAGATGAATAAATGCTACTAGTTCAGAATGAATGGCATTTATTTTTAAATGTTTTATGCCTCCAATAAATGTGTGTATTGTGAGCATGGGATTTTCTCCTATTACAGTGCGATACTGATTTTACTTCTTCTTAGTTCAGCATATAATAATCCTCAAAAAAAAGTCATCACATCTTTTACAAACCTTAGCAGGCATTAATTCATTTGTTATTCTAATGGAATGGTAAGAATGTTAAACTACTCTTATGTTTCTTTCTAAGTCTGAACACATTGTGGTTGATTTACTAAAGAAAAACAGACTCTTCAGTTTGCAAAGGAAGTTGTATTTTTCAAAGAAAATTTTCATCAGAGCTTAGTGAATGAGGTAAATCTCTGCTGATTTCCATTATTTAATCATGTGAAAGTAAAAATACTGTTTTTTTTAATTATTATTTCCTTGCAGGTGATTGGGTTTTCTTTAAAAAGTAAAAAAATCACTATATTCACTAAGCTCTGGGGAAGATTCCCTTTCAAAGTGAACAACCTATTTGTCTTTAGTTAATCAACCCCATACTCTTTAATCTCTCTTCCACCCCACCTCATCATAGTGATATTGTATGCCAAGACACATGGATGCTTTTTGCATATGTCATATGTATGGTAATATTCTGCATTAACTGTTATACATACCTCTTATTAGGGCTCATACCACTCCAACCACTTCTCTGCAGACTTACTGTTCTGTCGCACCTTAATGTTTTTTTCATCTTAATGCATTAGGGTGTGCACCCTTAAGCTCAAACACACATGCGTGTACATGTATCTACATATATATGACCCTGGAACATTGATCTCCCTGCTGGCACAGTGAAAGAGAAGAGCATAAACACTTCTCTAATGGCAGAACCGGAAGATCTTTCCCATGTTCCTGCTGCTACACAGAGTGATAACACCAATGTGCATGGGTGTGCCTGGGCACCCCGTCACACCCCGTGCCCACGCCTATGTTTTTTTTCTATTGTATTAAACTGTATCAGATTGTTTTGTGCTTCTTTATGCTAACACCTAGAGGTGGTCTAGGGCCACCAAAGCTTTTTTTCATTGGAATCTCCTGCTGTCCTCCCCTTTTGTTAAGTACTGGTTAGTACAGCCCTAGCTAAATCTTGCCTGTTTCTTTCATGTTCTCTTATTCAATGTTGGCTTAGGAGAGCCGTTGTCTTCTTACACTTCCAGAAAACTGGAAAAACATTCCGGGCTGCAACTATCTGAAGTAAACTGTGTTGTATTTAAACTCTGGGTCCCTCCCCCATGATATTCTTGTTATGTCTAGGAGGTACAATAACAGGCATATTTACTCACCATACACTGTGTAAAATTCTAAATGCTAACCACAATATACAAGGCCATTCACAACATCGCCCCCATCTACATCACCAATCTCATCTGCGGATATCGCCCAAATCGTCCCCTCCCAGGACCTCCTGCTCTCTAGCTCCCTTGTTACCTCGTCCCATGCTCACCTTCAGGACTTCTCCAGAGCCTCTCCCATCCTCTGGAACTCCCTGCCCTGGTATGTCCGATCAGCCCCTACCCTGTCCACCCTTAGGAGATCCCTGAAAACTCATTTATTCAAGGAAGTCTATCCCACACCCACCTAACAACTGTCCCTGAGCCACCCCATCGAATCATTCCCTTTAATTGTAAGCTCTATGATTAGGGCCCTCCTGTACCTTCTGTATTGAATTGTACTGTAATTGTGCTGTCCCCCCTATACATTGTAAAGTGCTGCGTAAACTGGCACTATATAAATTGGGTATACTAATAATAATAATAAACACCTGCTCTAGCTGGTTCTGGTGCTATCCTCTTGTCCTTGAAGCTCTGGTTTGTGGGCAGGCCCTCTGTATCATCACAAACAATATAGGGCTAATAATCCTGTATTGTTTTTTGGGGAGGCAGAAGTTTAACAATGACCATGAGCAGCTTACAGAGGAGGCTCCAGGGGACCAGTTGCACTGCTAAATGGACCCTGCTGGTGCATGAAATAGGGTAAAGTATTCCTCCTTCTTCTGGCACTCCTAAACATAACAAGAATGTAACCCTTGCCGTGCAGGAGCCCCCCCCCCTACAAGAGTAGATTTTATTTAGTTGCTGGACTTTAAGCTAACAGAAAAGGACTGCAACCCAACTTCTGTTGGGTTCTTGGAGGATGAAATACTACACCATGCTTGTAGCTACAGAGGTCAATGACTCTTGTTTAAAACTCTTTTACTGCTTATTAAGAATCTGTAAAGTCTTTCATGTCTACAGACAGTCCACAGGCATCTTCATTAAAAAATATATATATTTAAAATTTACTAGGCCTAGTATCACAGTGAAAACACTGCGATATAACACAAATTTGTAAAATGTCAGCTTTAAGTTGCTGTTTTTCCAGATTTTCCTGCTATTAAAGCAGAGATTGGGTCTGCTTTAAAACTCTTTTGTTTGCAACCCTCAATACGAGATTACTTTACCACATGATGTCAACAAAGGTGGGTAATATTACAATCCTTGTGTTCTGAATCCCTAGTGGTGCAATGTGAAAAGGTTGCACACCAGGCAACAATCCATGCCACTCACTCCTTATCTTTGTTCCATTGCATCCGAAGCTACGAGGCTTAGACAAGCTTAGACAAACTGTATACAGTATGATTACAGTACAGTAGGTGACAGCTCTAACAGCTTGATTTTTAGTGATAGACTAACTTTAATTTAATAACAGTCTATTTGCATATATTTATAGGTAAATGCCTATCTGCTAGCTGCACATTGGGGGCAGAATATTCAATACTATTGATTGCAGTGCTTCCTCATACAGTATGTCTGCCATTAGTGGCTGTAACTCGAGTTTTTGTATTTTCCAACAAAACAGTTTTTGCATGTACAATCCATACGAAAAAAGTGGACCACCAGTAATACGTGTCCTACCATTCAAGAATTCTTGGTCTAAGGTGTATCTAAACTAAAGAACAAAATGTAATACATTGCAACTTATTAGTCCTTAGATGTGGGGCTCCATTTGCTTTAGTTTTACCTGAGGAGTCTGCCATTAACACACATCCTTTTTTTTTAATAAAAAAAGTAGGGTGATAACATGGCCACTAATGGCCTCCTATACGTATTGGGTTGATGGGGGGGGGGGGATTATATATATATATATATATATATATATATATATATATATATATATTGGGGGGGGCGGTTTATATATATATATATATATATATATATTTTTTTTTTTTCTGTATAATACAATACGAGTTGGGCGATAGCATGGCCACTAATGGCCTCCTACACGTTTTGGGTTGAGGGGGGTATATATATATATTTTATAATGCAATAAGAGGTGGGCCGTGGGCGATAGTGTGGCCACTAATTGGTGACCACGGAGTAATGATCAAGTGTGGATTTATTTTCTTTTTTTTTTTTTGCACGGGTAGATAGGAGGTTTTGATATGATAGGATTTTGAGCAGAAGAGGCGATCACCAGGAAGGGAAATGGTGGGGCAGACTGAAGTTTATTATAATTAAGGTGGGCGTTGAAGAGGAAGGGAGCCTATGGGGGGGGGGAGTCTCTCCCTTTTTTTTTTCTTTTGTTTTTCTTCAAGGTGGGTGAGGTAAAGCATGTCAGTCTTTGGAATATAATGTATAGTATCGTTTTGTATTCATGTAGTTTCTTTTTTATGAACTATTGAATATAAAGATATATAATAATGAACTGATATGTTGAACTTTAAATAAAATAAAAATTTGATAAAAAAATAAAACACATCCTGTCCTAGGGTGACAATGCTCACTCACTGTAGTGTATCAATGGAAGAACAGCCTTAAATGACTGTTAGGACTACAGAACACTCCCTTTGTCTTCACTCTATAACAAAGTTGGGAAAAGTTTTGCAGTTTACAGAAGTTAACTTGGTACTACTTGGGATTTTACTGCAGCAGAAGATCACTGCTGAAAAGTAACAAGATCACAGGTATTTTTTCACTTATCAAACAGATATAACAAACACTTGTCAGTACATACTATATTGGACAGACACAAAAACAGAAGCACATTGTTAGGGTTTACATGAAAAGTTATCAAAAACAAAACGACTTATAAAAGGCTAAAACTATAATATGTAATAAAAGTGCATAAACTAATTAGATAAGAAAAGGTGGTAATTATTTTACGTGAGAACAAACTAATTGCTGTGCTGTTAATTCTGACTAAATATACTATTTAATACAATAACGCATACTAGTTTATCCACTTCAACCCAAATATGTGATTACTTAGCTATCACAGTTAATGATCCTGACAAGAAAGATATTATTAGCATGTTCTGTGCCAGACTTTAACTGTGAAAGAAAATTTTATATGAGTGTGCATTTTCCTTTTTTCACTTCAGTTTACCAGCTTGCAATATGCTACTTGTTACATTAATTAAGCAACTTTGTAAGTTAACACCTCAATAGAATCTTATTGTTTTTTGGTATCATTAATAATATAAAGTCCCCAGAATTTCAAGGTGACTCATATTCTATTATGACTATACAATGATATATACCATATAATACACTAAAACGAAAGCAGGCCATACACTTTGCAATCTGATTGTAAAATCTCCCTGATATCTACTAGACATGTGCAATTCATTTTTGTAACAAATCAAAATTTGGCTGAAAAAAATAATACATTTCAATAAATTTCAATACGACACTAATACGAAAGAAATTATAACAAAAATAACTAATGAATTCTGCATGCTTTGTTAGTTCGTTAAAGGTCTAATGAAACAAATGGTAAATCTTTCAGTCCAATCAGCTTATTAATTTTGTGCTGGAGGTTGGATTACTGGCAAAGTGCATTCCTGAGAACTGAGTGAGAAGGGTGTTGTACAGTAAAACCTTGGATTGCAAGCTTGTAATCCAAAGCACTTGTATAGCAAAGCAAATTTCCCCATGAGAAATAAAGGACATTCAAATGATTAGTTCCACAACCATTTATTTATAAACCCTTCCATTTATAATCCATATCCAAAGATTATAGCAATGTGATAAGTTGTGTAACCATAAAATGTCCACAAATGGAAGCCTCCACTAGGGGATTAGAAGCAAAATCCAGCAGTAGCTACAGAGTATAAAAGAGAAGAGAGGAGACTCTAAGTGTAGCAATATGGTTACATTTAATGAAGGTAAAACATTTAGCAACTCACATGGTTGATGATTAAAAGAGGCACATCCAAGTATGCAGGGGAAAGCGGTCTGGAATTGTGGCCGGGAAGACTACAGTGCAGTAGAGCAATCTAAAAGTGAGGCTTGAAGCGCTCATGGAGTGCAGCATGAAAGGGACAACTTCAATGGCGGTAAGGAGGATGGTCTATGTGGACAGCTTTCCCCCGAATGCTTGCACACTTAGATGTTCCTGTTTTAATCATCAACCATCTGAGTTGCTAAATGTTGCACCTTCATTAAATGTAACTGTATTGTTACACTAAGGCCCCGTACACACGAGAGGATCGATCCGCTGAAATTGATCCGCGGATTGGTTTCAGCGGATAGATCCGCTGGTGTGTACGATCCAGCGGATATTTATCCGCGGATATATTTCGGGCCGACCGATTTCCAGCGGATAAAAATTTCTAAGAAATCTATCCGCTGGAATCGGCTCCAGCGGATCGATCCGGTGGTCTGTACAGACTCACCGGATCGATCCGTCCGAACCCATCCCTCGCATGCGTCGTAATGATTCGACGCATGTGTGGATATCCTTATATGACAGCGTCGCGCACGTCGCCGAGTCATCATCGCGGCGACGGCGCGACACATCACCGCGGTGTGAATTCGGCGCGGATTTCGATCCGATGGTGAGTACACTCCAGCGGATCGAAATCCTCAGAGGATTTATCCGCGCAAACGGTCCGGAGGACCGTATCCGCGGATAAATCCTCTCGTGTGTACCCGGCATTAGAGGCGCCTGTCTTCTCTTCTATACTCAGTTGTGACATGATGCTACTTGAATATCAAGACATCGCTTGAATAAGTCAAAATTTGAAAACATTTTTGCTTGTCTTGCAAAACGCTCAAGCCAAGTTAGTCTTTATGGAGAGACCCCAGATCTCTCTATAAAGAGGATCTGTCATGCTGTATTGTTATTGCAAGGGATATTCACATTCCTTGTGATTGCAATAAGGCCTTATGTACAATGCTGCTGGTAAACTGACATTTAGGAGCAGTTGGGCATTTTTTTCAACTGCTCCTGAACTCTCCTTTATATTATCTTATCAGTACATGTACACAGGGGCCCAGATTCAGGTAGATTTGCCCCTTTTTTACGGAAGCGCTGGGCAGCGTTTTTGCCCTGCGCCTCCGCAAATTTCCTGTGCTACCCGCGATTCACGGAGCAGTAGCTCCGTAAATTGTGTGTGCGCTGTGTAAACTTGCCCTGCGTAAGGGCGCCTAATGTAAATGATTCCGTAGGGGGCGGGAATCATTTAAATTAGGCGCGCTCCCGCGCCGAGCGTAGAGCGCATGCTCCGTCGGGAAACTTTCCCGACGTGCATTGCGGCAAATGACGTCGCAAGGACGTCATTTGCTTCCAAGTGAACGTGAATGGCGTCCAGCGCCATTCACGAATCACTTACGCAAACGACGTGAAATTCAAATTTCGTGACGCGGGAACGACGGGTATTCTTTAGCATTGGCTGCCCCTACTATTAGAAGGGGCAGCCTTACGCTAAACACGCCGTACGGAAACAACGTAACTTGCGTACGCAGGGCTCGCACAACGTTGTGAATCGGTGTTAGTATGCAATTTGCATACTATACACTGAGCACAATGGGAGCGCCCCCTAGCGGCCATCGCAAGAATGCAGCCTAAGATATGCGTGGCATAAGCGCCTTATGCCACGCAGATTTTAGGCTGCAGTCGGCGTTACGATGTTCCTGAATCAGGAGCATTCGTAACGCCGGCGCAAGTAAGCAATTGCGCTACGTAACTATGGTTACGCAGGCGCAATTGCTCTCTGAATCCGGGCCAGGGTCGTTATTTCTAGGCAGTTGAGTTTAGAGGCTTTTTTTGGAACTGCACCAGAAACTGACCAGAAATTGGCTGCACTGACGTGAATTAGAGCCATTGGAATACATGGAAAACACTGAGAACGCATTTTTAGTGCAGAAAAAAAGCACACAAAACTGCGTCTGGTGTGAACTAGCACTTAGGGCCAGTTCACACCAGATGCAGTTCCATGCAGTTCCATTTTTTCTGCACCGGAAACTGACCGGTCACTGACTGGAACTGACTGCACTGGTGTGAACTAGAGTCATTGGAATACATGGAAAACACTGAAGCACACGGAACTGCGTCTGGTGTGAACTACCACTAAATGTAATCAAATATTCTTTTTAAAGGGACAATGTGAAAAAATAAATACATATATAATAAAAAAAAAATGTAAGCGCCTTCATCCCCACATGTTCACGCACAGTAGTGAACACATATGTAGGTCACGCCCACATATGTAAATGGTGTTTGCACCACACGTGTGGTATCGCAGTGAATGTCTCAACGAGAGCAATAAATCTAGTACTAGACCTCCACTGCAACTTCTTAACTGGTAGCCTGAAGAAACTTTTAGAGCATTGCCTATGGTAATTTTAAAGTACCGTAGCCTGCCATTCCACGAGTATGTGCAGTTTTAAAGCATGACATGTTAGGTATCTATTTACACATCATCTTTCATAGTATACAAAAAAATTGGGATATATATAATGTTTTTTTTTATTCATTAAAGTGTATGTTTTTCAAATAAATTGTGTTTGAAAAACCACTGTGCAAAAACCTTGTGACATAAAATTTTTTAAAGCCTAGAGAATAAAAGCCATTTTATTCTCTAGGGCAGGGGTAGGCAACGGCGGCCCTCCAGCTGTGGTGAAACTACAAGTCCCATGAGACATTGCAAGACAATGACAATCATAGGGATGACTCATACACACGGTCACACATCCAACAAACTTTCCCTTGGATTTTTGTCTTAATTGATTTGTCAGGTCACACCCATAGCATACACATGGTCAGACTTTTCTGCAAACTTTTCTAAAAATGACCCAACATCAGGTGTTTTTTCTGCTCTTTTCTGCTCTTTACCACCACCCTTTGGTTAACTTCTGCTATTGTTGGTTGATTTTAACATTGGTTCTGAGCATGCGCATTTGCACTTTGTACAAACGTTGGTTGGCTTGCTGTACACACAGTCAGACAAGGCACCATCGGGCTTATGTTGCCGAAAAGTTGGTCCATTTGCAGACCCAACTTTTTGTCGGATGAAACCCGAAAAAGTTGGTCCGATGGAGCGTACACACGGTCACACAAATTAGAAAAGTTGCCGATTTTGAAGTTGGTTGGCAAAAAGTGTGACCGTGTGTATGGGGCTTTAGGCCGCGTACACACGATCGGTCCATCCAAAGGACCGTTCTCATCGGTTAACCGATGAAGCTGACTGATGGTCTGATGTGCCTACACACCATCAGTTAAAAAACTGATCGTGTCAGAACGCGGTGACGTAAAACACAATGACGTGCTGAAAAAAAAACGAAGTTCAATGCTTCCAAGCATGCGTCGACTTGATTCTGAGCATACGTGGATTTTTAACCGATGCTTTTGCATACTAACCATCAGTTTGACCTATCGGTTATCAGTCCATCGGTTAAATTTTAAAGCAAGTTCTACATTTTTGGACTGAAGGTTAACTGACTGATGGGGCCCACACACGATCGGTTTGAACCGATGAAAAGGTCCTTCAGTCCGTTTTTATTGGTTTTGACCGATCGTGTGTACGCGGCCTTAGAGGCAGAGGCATGATGGGATTTGTAGTTTCTTCACAGCTGGAGTGCCAAGGTTGCCTACCCCTGCTCTAGGGTCTCTGGTAAAAAAAAAAAATATATAATGTTTGGGGGTTCTAAGTAAGTAAATGGGACTTGTAGTTCTACAACAGTTGGAGGTCCGCTAATTGAATATCCCTGACCTAGATTATAGAGGTGAATTGAATCATTGTGTAAGCTACTGTATATTGGTGATTACCTAAGTTACTCAGGGTTATAACTTTAATGTATGTAATACATCCATATTTAATAACATACAGTATGCATATAATAGGTGACAAAACAACATACCAAAGTGCAAATCCACATTTGCATAAATGTATAACCAAAAAGTGGCAGAACTGTTGTATGGGAGGAAAGATCGAGAGAATGAGAAGCAGTGAAACACTTGTTGAAAGAAAAGAAAGATGTCAATATAAAGAAACAGAAGCTAGAGACAAGTAGGAAAGATAGCAGAGGAAACAAGAGAATGGGAGAACACCAAGAGATTGAGTTACAAGAAAAAAAAAAAAAAACGACTTACTGTAGCAGCTTTATTTACACAATGCTAGAATTACATGTGATCCTTAAATCTATAGCCTCACTAACAATGGAGTATTATTCTAGTGTATGCTATATTTGTAAGCAAATGTAATTTACTATCATTATATATCAATATAAACACATCATGGTATTAAATGTATACATTTAAGACTTCTAGTATATACAGACCTTATTTAATAGTAATTAATTAGCTATTATGTGTATATTTTAAAGAAATAAATAACCTTCTTAAATGAAACCTGTATTGAGGGAAATATGGAGGCTATTATAGTTGACCTCATTTAAAAATGCTAGTTTTTTTATAAATAGATCAGCAAAGGAAACCCCAGTACAGGTTCCCTTTAAAAAAAAAAAAATGCTGACAATGCTGCAACAGGGTCATCCAGTGCCCACGGCACAGAGGCCAAATTGATCCCCCCTTGCCTCAGTTTATTAGGCACGAGTCAGTGTCAGTGCATGCCCAATTGTCTCCTTCAGCAAGGATCTCTCTCCCTGCCACCATGCTTATTGCAGAATCCCTGCACAGCTCTGAGTATTTTCATTTTATTTCACGTGGAACCAGAAGTGTGCAGTGATATTGGGGGACAAGGGTGTTGCTGGGATTTTGAACGACTTTGGAGAAGCCTGGTCAAAGAAAACAGTAATGTAGGCACAAAGCACTCAGTGGTGAGCAATAGGTGTGGATACGTTGTACTTACAGTGTGAAGATGGGGGACTTAAAGTGGTTGTATCCCTAGAAAAAATACATGCTGCTGTCCCTTTAAGACACAAGCTATAGCACAGTGCTTTTGCCATGTCATGCCATGTCAAGTGTCCCTTTCTGTGTTCTACAATACCTGGTTTATCCTGCCAGTTCCTGTCTTCCCCTCTGTAAACTTGGGCAATTGTACTATTACGGTATACAGTGAGTAGGTAGACTCAACAAGAGTAAGTACATAAAAAATTGTAAAAATCTGATGTAATAAAATATATATATATATATTTTTTATGTACTTACTCTTGTTGAGTCTACCTACTCACTGTGTACCGTAATAGTCCAATTGTCCCCCCTCTTTCTGGCCTTTTGGGTTGTGGGGACCCTCAAGCCCTATTTCTATTCAGCATTGATTTCTTTGGATGATGGTACTATTAGTAATAAGATTACCTGTTCTTTACTAAAAGGCTAACAATTTATTCCCTCTGTAAACTGACCACGCTTATCATGGCTACTGATATCTTAATGCGTTGTCAGTTTACGTACCTCTGTCATCAAGCTCCTCAGCGTCTCTGCATCTCCCCAATCCCCCTCCTTCTCTTCATGTCTCTTCCGTAGTCTGTGTGAGAGCCGATCTCCTCCCTGCCCTCTCGCCTTTCCTTCTGCTGAGCAATGTTATTCTTTCCCCTGAAGCTACTCCTCCCCTCCTCTTTGTTAACGAGTTCCCACCCAGGCTAATTTTGATCTTTCTCTTCTACATGTAAAAATCTTTTTTTTTTTACTAGAAAATTGCTTAGAACCCCCAAACGTTATACATATTATTTTTAGCAGAGACCCTAGGGCAGTGGTCTCCAAACTGCGGCCCTGGGGCCGAATGTGGCCCTTTGCTTGCCTCTATCCGGCCCTTGGTGCACTATTGCATCCACAACTGACACCAAGAATGGGGCACTATTCCTCCCACCGATATTAATAGGGCCCTATTCCTTCCACTAAGACCAATGATGGGACATTGTTTACTCCCACTGGCCACAGTCCGGCCCCCATAAGGTCAGAGGGACAGTAAACCGGCCCTTTGTTTAGATAGTTTGGAGACCCCTGCCCTAGAGCATAGGTGCTCAACCTGTGGCCCTCCAGCTGTTGAGGAACTACAAGTTCCATTATGCCTTTGACTTTGGGAGTCATGCTTTTAACTGTCAGTTTTGCAATGCCTCATGGGACCTGTAGCTCTTCAACAGCTGGAAGGCCACAGGTTGAGCATCCATGCCCTAGAGAATTAAATGGTGTGTGTTGTAATTTTTTATGTCACACAGTATTTGCACAGTGGTTTTTCAAACTCAATGTTTGATGAAAGAATACATTTTAATAATAAAAAAAAAAATTGCACACAATATAATATCCATTTTTTTGTTCATTTATAAAAAATTATGTTACGCTGGTTAACCACTTGCTGACCGCCTCGGGGACATTTACGTCGGCAGAATGGCACGGACAGGCAAATGGGTGTACGGGTACGTCTCTGTAAATTTGCCCCTGTGTGGGCAAGCAGTCACGGAGCTGCAGAATGGGGGATGCCTGTGTAAACAAGCATCTCCCTGTTCTGCCTAATGTCAGGAAGTGTCAGGACACTGATCATCTGCTCCCTCTCATCGGGAGCAGCAATCAGTGTCGTGACACAGGAAGCCACGCCCCCTAACAGTTAGAATCACTCCCTAGGACAAACTTAACCCCTTCAGCGTCCCCCTACTGGTTAAGCCCTTCACTGCCAGTCACATTTACACAGTAATCAGTGCATTTTTATAGAGCCAAAAGTGTCCGATGTGTCCGCCATAACGTCTCGATACAAATCGCTGATCGCCGCCATTACTAATAAATTTTTTTTTTATAAAAATGCCATAAAACTATCCCCTATTTTGTAGACGGTATAACTTTTGCACAAACCAATCAATAAACGCTAATTGCGATTTTTTTTACCAAACATATGTAGAAGAATAAGTATCAGCCTAAACAGAGAATTATATATTTTTTAAAATATTTTTTGGGGATATTTTTTATAGCAAAAAGTAAAAAAATATAGCTTTTTTTTCAAAATTGTCGCTCTATCTTGTTTATACAGTAGTGCAAATAATAAAAACCGCAGAGGTGATCAAATACCACCAAAAGAAAGCTCTATTTGTGGGGAATTTTTTTTGGTGAGTTACGTTGCACGACCGCTCAATTGTCAGTTAAAGCGACGCAGTGCCAAATCAAAAAAAGTGCTCTGGTCTTTGGCCAGCCAAATGGTCCAAGGCTGAAGTGGTTAAATAGATACAAAACATGGCAAGCTTTAACCTTTTTGCTGCTTTTTTTTTAAACACATTTAAAAAATAATTTTCAGTCTGAAGATAACACAAAAAACTCCAAACAATATTTATTTTCTGAAAGAAAACACCCTAGAGAATAAAATAGTGGTATTTCCAATTCTTTATCTTACACATTATTACCGCTAGGGTCTAGGGAACGCAAAATTTCAGTAAAAACACACAAGTGAATTCTATGTCAAACAAGTGCAATAAACTATCTACATTTTTTCTAAAATACAAAAGACAAGGTTGTGCTGAGTAAATAGATACCTAACATGTCCAGCCTTAAATCTACCCGTGAAATGGCAACAAATGTTAGTACCCTATATTTTCTATAGGCGATGCTTCAAAATTCCCCTATAGGTACCAGTTTAGGGATACAGAGGAGGTTGTGTGTTAGAATTATTGCTCTCCCTCTGGCGTGCATTGCGATATGTAATGTGTATCGCAATCAACCTTTTCACAGGTAGGAGCTCCCGATGCATGTGTTTACGTTTGTATCTATGTATATGTAGGAAGGGGGCCTCAAACATTTTTTTTGGGGGGGGGGGGGGTTATGTGCTTGGGTGTAACTTTATTTATTTGCAAAAAAATAAATACAATTTTTAATCAACCCAGAAAGCATGGTGGTGCATGGTAGCACAGGGGGTGCCTGTACCGGGGAACGTGTGTGAGCAATTGGGCTGCAGCGACGCTGCCCGAAACATTTCACGTGACAGGCAGGAGTCTGCCTGTCAGTTGGACACACAAGCCCCAGTGTGCATGAAGCCTAAGGCCACGTACACACGATCGCCAGAGGAGAACGGTCTGAAGGACCGTTTTCATCGGTCCAAACCGATCGTGTGTAGGCCCCATAGGTCATTTATCCTTTGGTCAAAAAAATGAGAACTTGCTTTAAAATTTAACCGATGGACGCCTAACCGATAGGTCAAAACCGATCGTTAGTACGCACGACTATTGGTTAAAAAATCCACGCATGCTCAGACTAAATGAGGGGACGGGAGCGCTTGTTCTTGTAAAACTCGTATTCGTTTTTGAGATGGCACATTCTAAATTTTTAAAATTAGTGTTTCATTTATTGCTGCGCATTTTTATCTTCGTTCTATGGCTAGAATAAACATGTTGTTTTGCTGATGCTATTTAGACATAGTTTTCCCATACTGACTTATTTTATTTTTTGCTTGTGATCTCATGTTTTTTTTTTTTTTTTTTTAGCAAGCCAGATCTCCAAAATAATGTTTTTGACTCCACATTTTTTTTTTGAGAATTTTTTTATCTTTATTTTTTCTCAAGTTATCACACAAATGTTTTTTTTTTTTGGAGAAATTTCATTTTTTGGTTTTTCTCAAGTTATCACACCAATGTTTTTTTTCACCCGCCTCAAGGAGGTTGTGTCCTTTGTTAATTACACATTGTATTCTGAAATGTTTGATGGCTATTCCCCTGAAAAACACAATAGACAAGTATTTAACTTAAATTAAATCTCCATTTATTCTGGCAATCCAAAAAAAAAATAAACATGAAGGGCAACACTTGCCCAATCAACCAAATATCTGTAGACTTTGGACACCATAGCCACATTCCACCATGATCAACAACAAAAGCAACAACATCAGGAGTCACAATGTGCTCCCCAAATCCCAGAAATCAGAAGCAGCAGCAGATGTCATACATGACCCCAAGCTGTGGTACTACAACAACCTCAGTTTGGGGCCAAATCAGCTTGAAGCCAGGAAATCACTTTTTGGTCTTCCTTACAGCCTTCCCTCCACGCTTCCCTGCAGCGTTTCTTCCACGACTCCCTCCACGGCCCCTTGCAGGTGGTGACAATGTGGCAGCAGGAGGAGGAGGAGCCTGGGCCGGGTCCCAAAATTCTGTGGTCACAGTCAGCAGGCCCCTTCTTCCCCACCGTATCACAGATGCCATCAGGTCTTGGGCCAGGCCCCGTTGTCCCTCCTCCAATGTTTGCAGTTTGCGCGCCAGGTAGGAGCTGTAGCTCTCAACTGGGTTAAGGGGGCCCGCATGATGTCAGATGCCTCCCTGAAGACCCGCAGACCCGCAGGGACTCCTCCTCCAGCTGGGTCATGCGCCTCCTTTTTCTAGGTGGGCGCATCTGGAGGGGAGGCACCTGTGATACAGTGCTGCCGCTGGGCCTGGGCACCTGCTGACTGCCACTCGGCCCAGCCTCCTCCTGGCTGCCACTCACCCCTTCCTCCTCCTGGTTGACACCTTCTGGAGCTGCCGCCTCCTGGCTGATCTCTTCCTGTGTAAAAAAAAAGGGACACACATTTTCAAGCTCTTGACTGTTTGTTTATTTTATTTTTTTTTCAAATTGAACAGACTCTTATTCTGACCCCTGCAGCTGGCATCCCTGACACAATTCTTTCTGCCCACGACTTTTGTGTTTCCAAGCTTTCCTTTTTGGTTACAAAATCATCTTGTTAAACCAACAATAATTTGCAGCCAAGAAATATGTTGTAAACTACTATACCTCACTGAAGATGAGCATATCTGCCTCCTCGATGTCAGCCAGCTCCTCGGCACACTCTGCAGGGGTGGGGGGAACCGTGGAAGGCACGCTGGAAGGAAGGGTGGAAGGAAGACTTGAAAGTGATTCCCGGGCCTCAATTTGATCATCCAGAAACCTGAGGTGTTTGTAGTACCACAGCTTGGGCTCCTGTACTTCACCTGCTGCTGCTCCTGACCTCCGAGAAGCACGCACTTGGAGAGATCGCTTTCTGTAGGTGTTCCTGATGTTGTTGATTTTGTTCTTGATCACGGTGGAAGTGACCTCTGGTATCCATGTCTGCATATATTTGGCAAATTGGACAAGTGTTGCCATTCTGATATTGTTATTTTGTTATGATGGGTTTTTGATGTCCCATAAACAGCTGTACTCCCTGTACTTGTCGATGAACCACATCAGGTTGTCTGTCTGGTTCAGTTTTTGCATTTTGAAATATTTTCTAGAATAGAAAACCACAAACATATAAACACTAGGTCAGCTTTTCCACTGACAGAATCTTTTAGCACAATCTTTTGACCTTCAAACACAGTGTCTCCTGCTGCCACTAAAATGCTGCCCAGCTCTGCCCCATTGTTGTGTAAAATTATGATTTACCTGCAGACCCTGTGTTTACATTTCACTAAATAAGTGGCATAAAAAACATGCAAAAGTAATGAGAGCATTCATCAAGGCACCATTCATGTGTAGATATCATGCCCCTCAGCATTGATGAGATGATACACTGCTTAATTACCTCTGTCCAACAATCACAATCATTGCCTGATCTGATACACAGTAAAATATAGAGGTTTTGCAGTCTCACATATATATATATTGGAGATGTCTCCGAGCAGATGGAGAGCAAAATTGCATGGGGGGCCCCAAGATTAAAAATTGCTCAAGGGTCCAATCAACATATAAACCCCCCATCCCATGACTCAAGTCTATAGGCCTCTGCTGGGCCCATTTTCAGATTTACAGTCGTATTTGCCGGTCGTCACTTCCGCTCGTCCAGACTCCACGTAACCAACGTAGTCACGTCGTTCTCCTTATATACCCTGCGCATGCGTTAAATGCCGCCCTCTTCGGCCGCCCATGATGGACCTTTTCCTCTATTCCATGCCCCTAATCAGTGTGAAACGAAAATATGGCGGTGTCACAGATGCGTGGTATACCCTGTCCCGACCAAGAAAGCCCGGAGGCGGGAACGTCACGATCCAGGCCCAGACGCTAGAATGCCACAAATATGTCACTTGAAGAGATGGTGGACATACTACGGAGGAAAGATTATGATGGAGATCATGGCCCATACCACACCCCTAATCGGAGGAAGGCCCAAATAATGGACAAAGTGTCGAGGAGAGTTTATGAGTATTTTGGGGTCAGGAGGTCCAAGAAAATGGTGGTCTGACTTGAAATTGCGGGAGCCAGAGCAATATAGGAAGATCAAGAAAATTATTGACAAAAGTAGGTAATTTTCATGTGTTTGGTGCAATTGTCTTTATTATTTTTGGCCATGTTTTTCTCCATGTGCTTGTTTGGCCTGGTTGTACTATTGAAGATGGCAAATTTCTGTTTACAAGTTGGCAAAGTGTAGTATTTTCCGTTTGTAGTAAACATCATTCCTCCCAAATCCGATGTTTTCCGCAGATCCAGGAAAAGCACAACGTGGTCATGCCTATTTGGCGTAAAACACGTTTATAAAACATTGTTGTCAAGATGATGTGTTTGTTCAACCTTACTAGAATGTGAAAGGCAAACCGGATTCATTCACACAGTTATAATAAGCAGCTGTTTACACATCTGGACTCAGGAGCACCTGTGCGTCCCCCATAACTAGCATATTTATTAGGGTCTCCCACAAATGATACTTTGGGGTGCATCCATGTGTGTCACTTTGCCAAAAAGCGTCAGTAGTCCAGCTTGGGGTAACTCAGAAAAACAAAGGTGATGTTTTTAGGAAGGATCCCAAACAGACAATTGTACCCCACTTCTAAGCAATGTTTGCAATTTCTGCCCTCCAATATCTGTGTGCTGAGTATACCTTTTGTTTCATTTTATTAGGGCAAAGAAGAGGACACCATTCTGAGGAGGCAAGGAGGCACAGACCAGAAAAACCCCACCAACCTCAGCAAAATTTGAAAAAAGGGATACCTGAAAATTACAAAAACGCACAAGTTGTGCACAAAATAAGCCCCCCCCCCAAAAAAAAAAATGTGTGGCTTCTTCTTTCTATGCTCAATACCAGTTTGTAGATTTAAAAAAGTGAGTGATTACTGTGCAATTGTGGTTATTTACTAAAACAGAGAAATACATTTGGCACTACAAGTGCACTAGTTGGAGAACCAGGGAGACAGATAAAAGAAACCAAAGCAAGAATGACAAACAACTATAATTCCAATGATCAAATTATTTATTAAATAATATTTATTTCTTTTGTGGGCCGAATTAGAAAGAAATATGGTCTGGCATAGCAATGGCCCCCCTACCCACGAAGTACTCAACATATTTGTTGCGTGCCTCACGAACAGATTAAGGGGCCAAGCCAGTTCGACCAGTGTCCAGGCCAAGAAAGGTATCTGAGGGTAGTCCTGCCTCAGCACCAATGTTGGTTAGGTATGTCTGGGAGTGCCTGCGTAAAAAATTGTGCAATATGCAACAGGCAAAAACAACAGTGTTCAGTTTATATTCCGCCAGGTGTATGGCTGTCTGGAACAGGCGGAACCGGCTGGCGAGTATTCCAAAGGCATTCTCGACTACCCTCCGGGCTCTGGCCAGCCGAAAATTGAAAACCCTCCTCTCCTAGGTTAGGGCTCTCTGGGGAAAAGGCCGCATGAGGTGAGGTCCAAGCCCGAAAGCTTCATCCGTGAGAAAAACAAACGGAAGTCCTTCCAAATTGTCTTCATCCCGTGGCAGTGCCAGACCACCAGTGGGGACAAACAAAAAAATACAATTAGTACTTTGGCACATAAATATTGCAATCACAATACAAAAAACATCCTTGTGCAACATCAGTATAACATTTATTATTGGAGTGAGTATTTCATGGCAAAAAATATAGGCCCACTTATCAGACTCCTCACCCCTCTGATGGGCCATTAAACCCTTTTAGGGGGGTTCTAGCTGAGTTTAGACCCAGAAAATAAAAACACGTAGCACTCTGCCTAAATTGAATGAGAAAATATACATTGGGACACATTTTAAGGGGGGGGGCAGAACTACAATGGAGCAGACAAAAATCAGGTTGTAAATAGACTAGGCTAGGTGTGTTTGGGCCTAGGATAGCATGCTGGACAGGTTAGTGAAGGGAAAGATGCATGTAGGCCAAAAAAAGAGCATTGAAAGATTACAACATGCATGGGGACATTCACAGCATATTACAATCATGGTAATTAAAGAAAAATGCAAGAAATACAAGACATTAGCATACATTTAAGACATAGATTGTGATGTTAAAGGAGGAAACTTACCTTAATATACTCCTCCTGCATCACTTGTATGATGGCAGAACACGTCTCCGATATGATGATCCCAAGCGCCTGGTAGGAGATGCCTATCGAGAACTTGAGGTCCTGCAGGCTCCTCCAAGTCGCCAGGTATCGCAACGTGGCAATAAGCCTCTGCTCGGCCGTGATGGCTTGGCGCATCACAGTGTCTTGCCTCATTATAAAGGGGGACAGAAGATCCAATAGACGGTGGAAAACGGGGTCCATCATATGGAGAAAGTTCCTGAAGTCCTCAGGATTATTCTCCTGGATTTCCCTAAGTAGAGGCGCAACCAATTCTTGGCCCATGAACTCCTCCTCACCCTGTTCCTGGCCACAGATCGAGCAACATTATGAACTGCAGAAGACAGCCCATACGCAGCACGAACTCGAGCATGAGAACGCACCTCTAACATGGCTTCAAACCGGTCGGCTGGTCAGAACGCACTTGAAACAGAAAGCACCCCAAACACAGAAAGACCTGTAAAGAACGCACTTGAAAAAACAGATACAAGCGGACAGGAAGACTCTGCAAAACAGAAACGACCTGACCGCAAGCACTGAATGCCAAATACGAACCCACAAGAACAAACTGAACCCGAGAATGCGATCTGCAAAGCACGGAGACTGAAAATCGTGAATCGGCTCTAACCAAACTTTCACTAACACGCGGTAACACGGAATCTGCAAAAGCAGAGGCAAGGGTGGCGCCAAAGGCTTTGGCCTTCCCCTTTATAGTGACGTTGTACGTGGTTTACGTGTCCACGTTCTGACACGATCGGTTATTTAACCTATGGTGTGTAGGCACATCAGACCATCAGTCAGCTTCATCGGTTAACCGATGAGAACGCTCCTTTGGACCGTTCTCATCTGATGGACTGATCATGTGTACGCGGCCTAAGTGCCTTATGGTGGTAAATATTGCCTTGGCTATGCTTAGGTGCATTTTGACTAAAATAACATTGTTGCTCGCTGCTAGCAGTTTCCTTGTTGTTATATTGCATAACAATTTACATTGTTCAAAACTTTTTGCTGACAAAAAATATTTAGTATTTTCACATTGCAATTATTTTGACAGAAAGTTCAGTAAGTTTATGGCTCTTGGTCAGAATTAACTGGAATACCTAATTATAACAAAGTTATTTTTCTTATTTTCTCTTTAAACTAGACTTCTTGATAATCCAGTTCATCTGGTTCTTTGTTTCAGATGTAATTTCTTTATAAAGCTCAAGGGCAGTAAAAACAAAACTGTTAGCAAAAATTATTTATTTTGGGCGACATGCTTTCCACGATGCGGATTGCCGTGATTGCAGCATGTCTTATCGTGAGACAATCACTGCAGACCCGCAATGAGATTTGAGTGTGTAGTGTGAATGCAGCCTTATTCAATCCTGAAGATATATTCGCCAGCACACCGAGGATCGTTTAAAAAATTTTTTTTCCTCCTTCTCGGTGTTGTACCTTTCTCTCTCCCTCTGCCCCTCCCCATTGTGCGCCCTAGCCGACTGGGACATCACCTAATCAGGAGGAATCTCTGAGACGGAAGGGGTGTGGGTAACGGGGAGAAGTGAGAGCTAAGATTAATAGAATAAATATTACCACTTATAATGTAAAGGGGCTAAATATCCCAGAAAAGAGAACTAAAATATTAACGGAAACTAGGAAGACTTAAATCACAAATTGTGTTTATGCAAGAAACGCACTTCAGAAAAGACAAAATTCCAAAGCTGAGGAGTCAAAAATTCCCAGTAGTGTATCATGGTGCCTCCCATACGTCAAAAGCAAACGGTGTTGCAATTCTGATAGCCAAGGGGATACTATGGAAGGATGAGAAGGTATTAGCAGATGATGAAGGTCGCTTTCTCTTGGTGAAAGGGACGATGAATGAACAAAAGATCACCCTAGTTAACATATACCTCCCAAACGAGGATCCAGTATCTGCGTTGGAGAAGTACTCAAACCTGATAAGTCTGGAGAAAGAGGGAGCTCTGATCCTGGGAGGGGATCTAAATCTGGTCCTGGAGCCTAGCCTGGACTCTTCTAAAGGATCTTATTATATATCTAATATAAAACTGCGAAGAGCAAGGAAGATCCTTCAAGAGTTACAGCTAATAGATAGTTGGAGGACCTTACATGTCCATGAGAAAGATTACAGCTTTTACTCAGCAAAACATAAAACATACACAAAAATTGACAATATATTTTTAGATTAAAATATATTGTTAAATTTAAGGGACGCATCAATGGGTTCATTTACAATATCTGATCATGCCCCAGTAAACTGTTCCAAGGCCCAAGAGAATGGAATTGGAAGATCAATGAAACATTAATCAGGGATCCAGTACGAGAGAAAGATAGTTCAGGAAATAGAAACTTTTTTTAATGAATGATTCAGATGAAACATTGCATCTATGTAGATGGGAAGCGCATAAGTGCTACTTGAGAGGAATCCTCATCTCATTAGTAGCTCATCGAAAGCGCTCTCTTAACGCGAATCTGGACAGCCTGTTGGGGGAGATCAGAATATTAGAAAATCAACACAAGAAATCACAAAGAGCAGATATTGAAGAGAGGCTAATTACCCTGCGAGACAAATTAAACGTGTTATTAATGGACAAGGCAAAAGCAAAATTAAGCCGATGTAGAAGGGCATACTACGAGTATGGTAATAAGCCTAGTAGGATGCTGGCAAACGCGTTGAGAGAGACAAGAGCAAAGAGTCATATTCAAAAAATAAAAATTTAAGGGGATACTCTAGTAAACTCATCTCAGTTAATAGCTAAAGCCTTTAGAGAATTCTATAGTAGCCTATACCAATTGGAGAAACAACCAGTAACAACAAAAAATCATAGTAGAGAAGATCAGGTAAAGGAATATATAATGGCCTCAGGAATGCCCAGGATACCAGAAGAAAGCGTTGGGAATATAGAGAAGCCGATAACATCGGAGGAGTTTTTAGAAGCAATTAAAGCAATGAAATCGGGTAAATCCCCTGGCACAGATGGATATACTTTACTATATTATAAAACTTTTTATGAAAAATTGACACCAAAATTTCTTGCAGCCTTTAACTCATTAAGAGAAGGAAAGTCGAAGTAAAGGGAGACACTAGGGGCGCATATAGCAGTGATTCCGAAAGAGGGAAAGGACCCTACGCTATGCACCAGTTACCGACCAATATCCCTGTTGAATGTACATTTAAAAATCTTCTCGAAAATACTCGCTAACAGATTGATAACGTATATCCCATCCTTAATACACCCAGATCAGGTAGGGTTTACACCCGGTAGAGAGGGAAGGGAAAATACACAAAGAGTGTTAAGCACTATTTATTTATCCCAACTCCATCAAAACCTGCTAGTACTAATATCAACTGACGCGGAGAAAGCTTTTGACAGGGTGGACTGGGGATTCCTGAGAACCATATTACAACATATAGGGTTAGGGAAAGGGACGCAAAATTGGATCTCAAGTTTATATTCCTGCCCGACGGCAAGGGTGAAGATAAACGAGGTGATGTCTGAACCATTCCCAATACGGAATGGGACAAGGCAAGGATGCCCACTTTCTCCGATTATCTTCACCCTTACCCTTGAACCATTTCTGAGAATGATACGGGCAAATGTGGATATCAGACGTATACGGGTACAAGGGGATGAATACAAGGTGGCCGCATTTGCAGATGATCTATTGTTTTCGATAACGACGCCAGAGTTATCCCTCCCATCATTATTGAAGGAGATAAGGGAATATGGAGACCTGCCCAATTTCAAGGTGAATTATAGTAAATCTGAGGCGATGGGGGTGGAGGTGAATGGATCGATGCAGGAGCAACTGGCGGCAAATTTTCCCTTTAAATGGACAGGTTCCCATATATGTTATCTTGGTACAAAGATTCCGAAAAATTTGAATAGGACTTTTGAACTGAACTATGTTCCTTTAATAAAACAGATCAAAGTAGACTTTCAACTATGGGATAAGGAGACCTTTACATGGTTTGGAAGAATTAATATTATAAAAATGAATGTGATGCCAAGACTGCTGTATTTATTCCAGATCCTTCCTGTAAAGATCCCCCTGGGATTCATGAGAGATCTAAGATCTAGATTTGCCAAGTTTATTTGGGCAGGTAAACCGGCGTGAATAAGGAGGGACATTCTTACATTGCCGAAAGAGAGAGGGGGGATGGGATTCCCAGACCCTGTCAGGTATCACGATGCCTCTCATATGGCAAGGGTAGTAGAGTGGTGTGCCCACCAGAAGGAGAAACCGTGGATCCATATGGAACAAAAAATCACAAATATCCCCTTGGAGGCAATGGCGTGGATTGCAGAAGTAGATATACCACTTAGGGTGAAGAATCACCCTACAGTAAGAGTGACGATAAGAGCGATAAAAAGGGCTTTCAGAAAAACTAAGATCTCAGAATATCTAAGCCCAATGATGCCGGTTCTTGGGAATCCGAGGTTTGAGTTAGGCCTAACAGATTTACATTTTAATAACCTAAGACGAATGGGAATAAGCAGACTAGCACATTACGAGAGCGACAATCAAATGAGGACTAGTGGAGAAATTGAAGAGATAGTCAGGAGGGAACTGGATCCAATAAGACAATTGCAATTGAAAGCGGCTATCCGAGCAATGAAATCACAAGGGGGGATGACTAGAAGACTATCGGAATTTGAGGAAGTATGCTTAAAGGGAAAACCAGCGAGACATGGCCTGTCCTGTATGTACAGTTTGCTAGTAGAATCAGAAGCCCCACAAAATGTTTTATTTATCCAAGCTTGGGAAAGAGAGCTAGGGGTGACATTCTCAGAGACCCAGAAAAATAAAATCTTCCGGTTTACACACAAGGCCTCGTTAGCCTCGTTAGCCTCCAATTATAGCCTCCAAAATTTTAACTAGATGGTATAGGACTCCAGTAGTACTTAAAAACATATTCCCAGAAGTATCAGATCAATGTTGGCGATGCGGAGAGGCGGAGGGCACCATGGTGCACATATTCTGGGAATGCCCGAAACTGAAAGAATTTTGGAAAATTGTTGCGGATACAATAAGGGAAATTACGGAGGTGAATCTGGGAGACAGTCCAGCGGCGTATCTGCTGAATGACTTCCCAATCTCCATGGTAAGTTTAAAAATTCTCTGATTAGACACTTGCTGACCGCAGAAAAGGCGTGTATCCCAATTCTTTGGAAGAGCACGGCTGTGCCGGCAAGAAGACAGTGGCTTGGCAGAGTAACGGAAATTCAGCAAATGGAAAACCTGACCATGGGAATGAGGGAACAGGAGGAGAAATATAGACAGATACGGGCCCCATATATTGCATATAGAGATCAAACCCCTGAGATGGGGGGGGGGGGGGACATTTTTTTTTCTCATGTGGATTTGTTTAGGGGACGGGATGGGTTTGGGGGAGGGGGGTAGGGAGTCTATAACGATAGGCCTTTGTTTAAGAACAGACAGGAAGTTAAGAAGGTAGAATTTTGCGATTGAGAGGAATAACAGTAGCTAAAATTCTAACGTAAGAGATAATTGAAATGCTATCTGTATTATTGTAACTATTTCTGTTTGAACTTTTGAGAAGAGAAAGAAAAACATATAAAAAAAAAAAAAGAATTTAAAAGAATTAACTGGAATACCTAATTATAACGGAGTTATTTTTCTTATTTTCTCTTTAAACTAGACTTCTTGATAATCCAGTTCATCTGGTTCTTTGTTTCAGATGTAATTTCTTTATAAAGCTCAAGGGCAGTAAAAACAAAACTGTTAGCAAAAATAATTTATTTTGGGCGACATGCTTTCCGCGATGCGGATTGCCGTGATTGCAGCATGTCTTATCGTGAGACAATCACTGCAGACCCGCAATGAGATTTGAGTGTGTAGTGTGAATGAAGCCTTATTCAATCCTAAAGATATATTCGCCAGCACACCGAGGATCGTTTAAAAAAACGTCCAACATTTTTTTATTGCAGAGAAACGATCACAATGATCGTTTCTCTGCAATAAAAAAATTTTGGAAGTTTTTTTTAAACGATCCTCGGTGTGCTGGCGAATATATCTACATGATTGCTTTTCCAGTTCCCAGCTGGTGATCGCTTCAGCACCCTCTTTTCTTATTGGCCGCTCTCCAGGAAGGTGTGCAATTGGAATATTTATTGAGATTATTCAATCCTGAGTCTGCAACTAAAGACCATTTTACACTATGTGACAGCAATGGTCTCTGTAAGGCTCCGTTCACATCTTGGCATATAGGGCCGACAATCGCAGTAAAATCGTGCAAATAGAATCGCCCATCGGCCAAAAGAAGCTCATGTACTTCTTTTGGATGACAGGCGTCCTGTGATTCTATTCACACGATTTTACCCCGATTTTCACCCGACGAATCGCTGGAAGTTTGCCAGCATTTGGGGTGCTATTGAAATTGACGGGCAATGTAGTGAGAACGTGGAGATGTGAACGAAGCCTAAAGCGGTCTGACACCACCCCTGCATTATCACCACTACGGCAATGCAATCAATGGAGAGTGTGAGCGGCTGCGGTGAAGGTTTTGTTTTAAATCAATGTTTGGCAACTGTTAAACTCTATTGATAGGACATTGCGAAACGTCCCAATGTGCGCAAATTGATGGACCTGCTAAACACTATATATTGAGGAATATAGATCTTCAGTGATTTACATGACAGTTTAAAGAATGATAGTAACATTAAGGCCCCTTTCACACTGGCTTTCCAATCAGCAAAACTCTCTAATAAAGCATGATCCAATTAGCTTCAGAAAGGCAAAAAACCCCTTATGATCCCCCAAGTTGCAATCAGATGTTCCCTGGATCAACTTTACCTATAAATATTAGTATTCAGTTATATTATATAATGTGCATGCGCTCTTGTCATTGTTGGCTCCAAAGGGGGTGGGGGGGGGGTTGATATTGTGCTTCTCACTTCAACCAGTTGAGTATGCCCATAAGGACACACTGATTGTTTAAAAGTGGCAGGGTTGTTTGCTTCTGGTTAGGAGAAAGGGAAAGACTCAAAATAAATGGAGCTAACAGATTGGATGAATGAGGTGTGTTCATACCCATTACAGTTACAGTAACAGTATAAGAAATAAAAACAAAACAATGTATTCCAAAATAAGTATACCTTCCTCCTTTGCTTGGGTAGCATCTCATCTCATGATGCATTATTGTGGTGGTAAGTGGGATAAATGCTCCTTGCACTTGTGGTCATTGGGAAGAACTACTCCTTACTACCTTACAGATAGCTAAAAAGATCAATGGGGTCAATGGGAACTTATCTGAGAGACAGAAATCTTTGCTCTAGGAACCCCTAGCAACCCTGGCTAAAGAAAACACGGATTATACCCCTCGTCAAATTCCTATTGCCCCAAAAATCAAGAAGCTGTGTGCATCTCGTGACCAAAAATAATGTGTGTGAATCAGAGCTTTCCTCAAACCACTTATTGAATTCTCAATTCAATACATAAAAACACCAGAAAATCACAGTGTATATATTGCAATTACAATTCATAAATGTTTACCTGAATGTACTAAAAAACAGAAATATGTTTATAAACTCCATGAACCAAAAAGTGAAATACACAGTGTACTAAATAGTGCAAAATCAAAAAGGCTGTGCTATATGTGTAAAGTCCAAACACTCCCAAACTGTTTCATGGTACACTCCAGGTGAATAGTTGCCACCGTCCCCTTGAGGGCAAACATTCATGTTAAGATTTTGACCATCATTGCAAATGTCAAAACGCCTGACTTTAATATACCAAGATCCAGCAAGGTGCTTAGAAATGGACATAGCAATCGCAACCCTCAGTCTGCTTCATACATGTACTAACATCATGACCCCACTAGGCCCACAAGGAACAGCTTTAGTAATTGTTCAGCCGTGTAAACCATCCAGGGAGAGACTCCCAGTAATAAGGCTCAAAAAAGCAGGGGAAACATTAGGGCCCAGATCCACAAAGAACTTACGCCGGCGTATCTATTGATACGCCGCGTATGTTCTACGATGCCCCATCGTTTCTTGATCCGAATGACGTACGTCTTAGTATGCCGTCGGATCTTAGGTGCATATTTACGCTGGCCGCTAGGTGGCGCTTCCGTTGATTTCCGCATAGAGTATGCAAAGTAGCTAGATACGCCGATCCTCAAGCGTACGTCCGCCCGGGGGAATTTTTATGTCGTTTACGTAAGGCTTTTTTCGGCGTAACGTTACCCCTGGGTTTATGAGGCGTACGCAATGTTAAGTATGGACATCGGGACAGCGTCAAAGTTTACGTCGTTTGCGTAAAACATTCGCGAATAGGGCTTCGCGTAAATTACGTTCACGTCGAAAGCATTGACTATTTGCAACGTGATTTCGAGCATGCGCACTGGGACACCCCCACGGACGGCGCATGCACCGTTAAAAAAAACGTCATTTACGTGGGGTCAAGTTACATTAACATAAAACACGCCCACATCTTAGTCATTTGAATTGCGCGCCCTTACGTCGACACATTTACCCTACCGTAACTTACGGCACAAATTCTTTCTGGATACGGAAAGTACGCTCTAAGTTACGACGGCGTAGTGTATCTGAGATACGCTACGCCTGCCTAAAGATAGGCAGATCTTTGAGTATCTGGCCCTAGGTGTGTAATAGACCCCTCATGTATCCATAAAGAGGGTCTGTCACCTGCCCAATGCTATCACATAGAAGCTTGTTAGACCCCTTTTGATAGCAATAATGTTGGTGTTCACTAACTAAACAATTTTATTAAAAATGAATAAAAGTGCATACACATTTAAAACAAGGAAAAACTGCTTTCATGAATTACAGACGTAAGACAGAGGAACAGCCTTATCTGGGAGAAGTACAGATCTAAACCATCATGCAGTACTACAGTCCTTCCAGCTCACATCCAGCCGATTTACTCCAGGATCACTAAGCTTTATCCTTTTGTGAGCTGGAAGGACTGCAGCACTGCATGGTAGTTTGGCTGTGTACGTCACCCGGACAGCCCTGTTCCTCTGCCTTATGTCAGTAATTTGTGAAAGCAGTTTCACCATTTTCTTTAAAAAGTGCACTTTTATACATTTTTAATAAAACACTATGGGCCAGATTCAGATACAAATCTTTAGTTGGGCGTAGCGTAGCCTATTTACGCTACGCCACCGCAACTTAGACAGGCAAGTGCAGTATTCACAAAGCACTTGCTCTGTAAGTTGCGGCGGCGTAGCGTAAATGGGCCGGCGTAAGCCCGCGTAATTCAAAGTAGGCTGATAGGGGGCGTGTTGTATGAAAATTAATCTTGACCCCACGTAAATGACGCGCCTAACGAACGGCGCATGCGTGCGCATGCTCAGTATCACGTCAAATTTTCTCCGTAAACTACGCCGACTCAATGCTTAGTCGACGTGAATGTAACCTACGCCATCCCCATTCACGTACAACTTACGCAAACGACGTAAAATACGACGCTGTCCTGACTTTCCGACGTCCATACCTTAACATGACTTACTCCTGCTTTATGAGGGGTAAAGTTACGCCGGTCGTACGCCTTACGTAAAGAGCGTATTTTAATACACCGGGCGCAAGTACGTTCGTGAATCGGTGTATCTAGCTCATTTGCATATTCAACGTGGAAATATACGGAAGCGCCCCTAGGGGCCAGCGTAAATATGCACCCCAAGATACGACGGCGTAGGAGACTTACGCCGCTCGTATCTTGGCAACAGTTGGGCGTATCTGATTCTTTGAATCAGGCGCAGAGATACGATGCCTCACATTCGGACTTACGATGGCGTATCTGGAGATACGCCGTCGTAAATCCTTTGTGAATCTGAAACACTATGGTCGGAATTTCTGCTTCTTTGGGCCATATCACTGGGAGTCTCTCCATGGATGGTTTACCCTGCTGTATAATTACTGAAGCCTAATGGAGTCATGCTATAATAAAGATGTATGTTTTGACCTTTGCACCGAGGGTCAAATCTAAACTTGAGCGTTTACCTTCAAAGGGACGATGGTGACTATTTACCTGGAGTGCACAATGACACAGGGTTTTGGATATTTTGGACTTTTCACATATTGCACTGACTTTTGATATTGCACCATTTAGATATTATTAGATTATTAGATTAGTTACCATTTTGACTTTTTATTCATGGAGTTTATAAACAAATGTCTATGATTGTTTTGTACTTACATATTTATGTACTGTATGGTGATTGCAATAGTTACACTTTGCTTTCATTTTCACACACAAGTTCCAATTACTGTTTGTTTCCCGCCATTAAAATACACCTCCTGTTGGTCCTGGTGAGCCATGTCTCCAAGAGAAAATGTTAGAAGAATTCCAAACTTTTGAGTTGCCACATAAGCAAGGGTTCTGGGTAAAAACCCATTCTTGTAACAAATCTCTAAAATAGAATTCATCTAACGTTGGAGAGATTTTCCCTTGTTTACTGTTGCTTTCCCTGGACAGAAGTAAACTCTCCCTAGTGGGACACAGAGAGCAAACAAAAATAACCCTGTAGGGGTTTTAATCCCTCTCTACAATTTAAGCTCAATATTACAAAGTAGAGATACAGTACATGGGGAAAAGATACATATCACATATAGTTTGGAGTATTTATTTTATTTTATTTATTTTTCCTGTTACCAATAATATATATATTTTTTTTTTTTTTAGTGTAGCCAGGTGCTTGGCCAAGAATTGAAAATGAGAGAAGCACTGGCTGCAGTTGCTCTTTGAAGCTGCTGCACTGTGGTGCTGAACTGGTTAACAGCTATATCAGCAAGAGGAAGCTGAGTGAAAAGATTCAGCAAACTGAGTCGGGCAGCAGTGCACTGTGGGTCCAGAGGAGAGAGACTCTACCGTAAAAGAGAACTTCTGAATTTGCATTTCCCAGAAAAAGATTGCCAGGAGGAGGTAAAAGAACTGCATTTTCCCAGGCTGTACAGGACACAGCTTACACTTGCCATGAGGGAGCCTGGAGAGTGCACATCGTTGTCCAGTGTGCACCATCACTGCTGCATAACGGCAGCCTGAGCAGAATCCGGAGTGCTGACTCCAGATTTCCCGACAGCCAGAATCACCTAGGTGCAGAGCAGAGAGTGGACTAATCCCTGTATGTGATCTGATGGTGAGCTACAATATCACTAAGACTTTTAAGCTGCTGCTGTGGGGATTTACAATCTTCTGCTAGAGAGGCGGAGCCCTTTAGGAACTGATCATACAGTCATCTAGTAGCCTTATTGCTACCTGCAGGCTTGACTGGGACTGTACTCGTGTGCACCAATGGTACAACTTGGCCCCAACACTAGCTGGCGGAAGACTTGGACTAAAGACTGTACCTTTACAGGTACACATAGACCTTCACCTAAAATTTATGCTAAGAGGTACCGCTCAGGGGACAATGCACCATATCCTTGCCATTCTCCTAGACTGCATTTTAGACTAGTTATAGTGTTATTATTCACATTGCAGTTAATGCTTATATGCACTGTTTATTGCTGACATTGCTAATTCGTGAGTTAATCCCAGTTTAGTGGTACCGAACACTATTCTAAGTTACCTTGCTATAGTGATTATACTGTCTAGAGGACTTTGTCTGAACCTACCTTCTGTGTGTTCACTTATGCTCAAACTATCATTTATTCTAACCAGTACCAATAGATTGAGTTTATTTACCATTAATGGTCTTGTGTCTATGTCTAAGTGTTTTGATATGTACAGTATTTATTGCTGTTTCTGAACATTATAATACCTACTCAGTACAACACATCAGCATCTGTCTCTATAGTTTACGCAGAACATATTCTGACTTATTCATACCTTGAGTAACTGAAGTTTGGACAATTTTGGTGATAATTGCAACAGGTTGGGCCCACTGCAGACACAGCTTAGAGCCCTTAGCTTTTTCTCTGCAGTAAAACAAGCTTTCCTGCATAAAATACATGCTGCATTTTTCTCTATGGATGGGTGAAGCTCCTTAATTATAATTTAGAATGGGCGGTCAATAAAAAATACCTATAATGTTAAAGCCTGTGATAACCCATGTTTGAATGAGAGTTCCATTCATCTAGTGAGATAAGTGGGACCTGTTATTGGTGCAGAAATGTCAATTTTACTCCTAAGGAAGTATGGTGGAAAGATGCAGTCTCTTTGAATGAGCACTGAAAGTTGAAAATGTGTCTGGGTAGGTGCAACTGTTTGATTGCATAACATATTCCAATGTTTTTTGTTCAGATTCAAGAAAAGGCATTTGTGTGCATACTGTGGGTTACATAAGTTATAAATGCTGTTAGTTTTCTTGCAAGTATAAAGATCATACATAATTGGACCACTACAGCTAAATATCCTTTTGCGTGAAGACCATCGAGTATATAGTTATTGGGTAAAAAGGTATTCAAATACTGTATATCATGAGAATGCCATTGATTTTAGTGAACAGCGTCACAGCCTCAAGATAATTAGAACAAAATAATCAATTATATGTATTATCTTTATTAGTGAGACCACACAAACTTATTTACTTTTACTTTAGTTTCCTTAATCTCTGCTTTCCTCGTGGGCTGGAATCATTTATATCAGATCAGTCAATTGAAAAGAAAAATCATTAGTTTCAGTCAACGGAAAAAGGAGGGCTGATGTCATTGCATATAGAAAGACTGTGCAAAGTTTTATTTTACCCTCAAAAGTCTGATTTTAATTTCAAGTTTAGCTGCTATCTATCTATGGAATGATGGAGAGCTTCGACAGAAGAAAGGGAGCAATAAAGACCTCACAACTGTGCTTATGAACATGTACTGTTCAAAGGAATAGCAAGAAAAATGACATAGTTGAAAAGCATCACGATAAATAAAATAAAAAACATATACCTGTAGATAGAATAAAAAATCTATTTAATGCAGTTTTTGTATTAAAAACGTTTAACAATTTAATGCAACTAGTGAAAATACTCAGATGAGTCTTGATATGAACAGTCTATAATTCCATGAACAGTATCACTTATGCTACATGTGTTTTTCAATACATTGCAATGCCTGTTTAATTAAAACATTTTTCTCAACTTTATTTAAAGGGTCCTATAGTGATATTAAGGCTCAATTCACACTATAAGCTAAAAAAAATGCCAGAAAAACGCTGGAAAATAGAAAATGCTCATAATAGCATTTTTGTGCCAGCTTCTAGTAGCATTTTAGTAGCATTTAGAATCTTTTAGGAGCATTAGAATTGTATTGGTGTTTTTGCAGTACATAAAAAAAAAAGAAAAAGCTCAAAAAAGCTGTTAGCGTTTTAGAAGCAGTTAGGAGCATTCAGCATATTTTCTGCTAGAAAAATGCTCCAGGAAACTCTACAAACAAACAATTGTTTTTTCTGCTCCTAGAAGCTGAAGCTAAAAAAATGCTAAAAGCCTAAAGTAGTGTACACATAGGATAACACTATTAAGCTTCTAATTCCGCGTACACATGATCGGAATTTCCAATGACAAAAGTCTGATGGACTTTTTTCATCGGAAATTCCGATCGTGTGTGGGCCCCATCAAACTTTTTTCCGTCGGTATTTAGAAATAGAACATGTTTTTTTTTTCTGATAGAAATTCATTGAAATTCATTTTTCACGGCTCGTCGTAGTGTTTTACGTCACCGCGTTTTGGACGGTCGGAATTTAGTCTGACAGTGTGAATGCAAGACTGATGGAAGTCAGCTTCATCAGAATTCCGACGGAAAATTACATCAGATTTTACTCCTTCGGAAATTCTGATCGTGTGTACGTGGCATAAGAGCAGAAAAATGCTAAAAGCTTCTAGGAGCTTAAAAAACGCGAATGTGCATGGAGCCTCATGTTGTGCTGTGACATGCAGGAGTGCCAGCATTAGAAATCAATCAGGATTTGCTATAGTGCATAAGTGCTGTCGGTAAGTATAAAGACAAAAAGAAAGAGGAGGGAGCAGAAAGATTATCTCATCAGTGTGCTGCTACTTTTTCTTTATCCAGTCACTAACTTCAGCTGCAGAGGAGGGTCAACATTTGGCTGTGCTGTACTGTAGATAAAAAAAAAAACTGGCACCATAAAATTACAAATCCTGGCAGGTAAACCAGTTTCAATGTCTGCATTTCAGAAGTGTCTTAGCAGTATGCATGGATTTCAGCTTTAAATTCCATTTTGTTACTATATATTATTGCTGCACAAATCATGTTAAATTGCTTCTTAATGTAGATATACAGTACATTCTAAGTTAAAAAAAAAGTATTAAGTATTAAGTAACAATAAGTTCAGTATAAAAACAAAAGCACTTCAAAACAAATACTGTACAGATTCATGCTACTCTTTGACCTTCTTAATAGGTGTACCTTGAGAAAGGTTTTAACTAGGAGAACACACTCTGTATCTTTGTCCTCCCCTTGTCCCCATTGTGTCCACTTTTTTATTTTATTTTGCCCTGCAACCATCATACTGTAAAATAAAATGGTTCTATACAATTACGTGTCAAGGGACAGAACATGAGATGGGGAAGGAGAAAGGTAGGTGACATTGTGTTTTAAAGTCAAGGGTACCATGTGCTTAAAACTCAAAGGCTTCTCATGAGGGAAAAGGGGGGATAAATTGAACTGAAAACATGGAACCTTTCATTAGTTTACAATTCAATAAAATGTGGAACAAATTAAATAAAATAAAAATAACATACTATGGGTGCATAGATATACGGAGAAGAGATATAGATAGATAGATAGATAGATAGATAGATAGATAGATAGATAGATAGATAATATTTCACATGTATACAAACTGGAGGTTGGAGGCCAACATGCATTTTGTAAGGTTCTCTTATTCTTACTCTCTACATGAGAGATAGGGAGAGGAGACTGATTTGCAGATCAGAGACCGGATCAACTGAAATTCACCCTCATTTGCAAGTGTACATGTTTTAAAGTTCAGTATAATTTTTCATCAAAGGTTGTGAGGGAAAGCATAAAGCATCGCAATAATCCAATTCTGCTTTAAAACCTTTACTGGCAAATCCTAGTGTATGAGAGATAAAAAGAAAATAGATTTTTAAAACCACATGCGCAGTTATGTATTTAGAGAGTGGTCACCAAGTAATCGTTGACACCTAAGGCATGACATAAATTGCATGTTACATATAGGGCCAGATCCTCAAAAGAGATATGCAGACTTAACTGCTGTTCAGTCTGTGTCTAACTTTGGAAACGATCCTCAAAAGGCTTTTTCCAAAGTTAGGCAGAAGATCAGGCATGTGTAATTGAATTACACTGCCGAATCTTAGGATGCAGTACCGCATCCGCCGCTGGGGGCATTTCGAGTCGAAATGCCGTTTCTAGTATGCAAATTAGCACTTAAGGCGATCCACAAAGCTTTCCAGCTTCGTTTTTTCGCCGTAGGTGTTATTTTGCAAGTGTAAAACTAGGGCTGATGTTACAAAGTGTAAACTAGTCACACCATGTAAAAGCCCATTCCAGCGACGGCATTTGGCATGCATTCCCGAGGGAGAACTCCACGGCAATTTGTAAAAACAAAACCGCATGGGTTCCCCCCCAGGAGCATACCAGGCCCTTAGGTCTGGTATGGGTTGTAAGGGGACCCCCCTACGCCGAAAAATCGACGTAGGGGGTCCCCTTACAATCCATACCAGACCCGTATCCAAAGCACGCTACCTGGCCGGTCAGAAAGGGAGTGGGGACGAGCGAGCGGCCCCCCCCGGTGCACGTGGGTAGGCACCCACCACGTGGGTACCTGCCGGAGCATGATGGGACGGTGATGCCTATATAAATGGGATGCAAGGCGCGCTTCCATCATTACAGCGACAACAGGCGACGAGGCAACATCGGAAGAGGGGAGAAGAACAGAAGAGAAGACCCTGACGTCACAGAAGACCGCGCCGGCTGCCTGTTTGAAATTGAGCTAACACACAAAGATAGCAGGCAGCCAGCGCTGAAGAAGAAGGCACCGGACATCTGCAGAAGAACCGGGGTTCGCCGAGTCAACAGCGGAAGAGGGGAGAAGATGGAAGAAGCCCCCCGGAGTCCGGAGAAGCCCCCCCCCGGAGAGCGGAAGAAGAAACCCCCCCCGGAGAGTGGAAGAATGGTTGTCGGGAAGAGGTCCTGTCCTCATCAACATGGGGACAGGGTGCTCTGAGGTGGGGGGGCCCGCAGTGCGCCCCCCTGCCCCAGAGCACCCAACCCCCCCATGTTGAGGGCATGCGGCCTGGCACGGCTCAGGAGGGGGGGGGCGCTCGCTCGTCCCCACTCCCTTCCTGACCGGCCGGGTAGCGTGCTTTGGATACGGGTCTGGTATGGATTGTAGGGGGACCCCCTACGTCGATTTTTCGGCGTAGGGGGGTCTCCTTACAACCCATACCAGACCTAAGGGCCTGGTATGCTCCTGGGGGGGAACCCATGCCGGTTTTTTCTTTGAAAATTGGCATGGAGTTCTCCCTCAGGAATGCATGCCGAGCGACGCTGTCATTTTTTTTTTTTTTTCCCGACGCAACTTTTTTAAGCCGTCGCGATCCTCAAAACTCGGCGTAACGTAAATTCGCGCATGCGCAGTACGGCCGGCGCGGGAGTGCGCCTCATTTAAATGGGACTCGCCCCATTTGAATAGGAACGCCTTGCGCCGGCGGAATTTTAGTTACACAGCCTGAAATTTCTAGATAAGTGCTTTGTGGATCGGGCACTTAGGTAGAAATTTTAAGGCAGTGTAACTTAAATGGGATTTTTTAAGTTACGCCAGGTTTTTGTGGATCTGGCCCATAATGTATATCCTGTTCATGTGATCAAATCACCTGAATGCACTACAGATGTTAAAAGGTCAAAGAAACCTTCACTGAATAACAGAGAATACTGCCTGTCCATACATAATGCAAATTTACATTTGTAGCAAGATATAAAATTACTCATGGGTAAAATGTAACAAAATAAACACACTATAAATTAAGGCCAAATTCACACCACAGAAACGCTGTCTAGGTGCGTTTTGCATGTGTTTCTCATGTATGTTTTTTATATGCCATTTCCTGGGTTGCCAACCTCCCACAGCATTTTTTACTGACAAAACATGGAAAATTGACTGGCGGAGCACATTCTTTACTGGCAAACTGAGAAATTACAGAACTCCTATTGAAAACTAACACAATACACATTTTAACAGTGTAAACATGATATGGAAACACTGACAATGCCTATAACAAATTAATTTAATTTATTTACACTTTAAAAGTCAACACAGCATTAAATTATCAGCGCCTTTTATTTACTGGCAGTTGTAAAAAAAATGCAGATTTTTATCTGTCATGGACAAGTGTATCTCCTTGAAATCTGTTACACAGTGGGGGGCCTTCTGCCCTGTCTTAAGGCTAAACCCCCCTCCAGACATCTCCATGGTCTGGAGGAAAAGCATTGCTCTGTGTCTGGCTGTTTGTGTACATTGATGGCCCCCTGGGGCTTCTGTCTCATTACACATAGCAGTCCTTCTATTCAAGCTATCGGACCAATCCCTGCTGACCCTGTTTCAAGTCCTCATTTGCATGGCTAAGAGGACGTAATTGAGAACTACAATGTACTTTACAATTGACCAATAGGAAAGCGGTTATTGGGGGTGGGGTGTTCGAACTGCTGTATAAAAGTGTGCATACAAATAAAGAGTTTCCTGTTTGAACTTACATACAGCCTGCCTGGTGTTTGTTCTGATGGATTTTGAATGGCACATAGCTGTAGTTTGAATCCCAGAGCCTTGGATGACCGAACCATCAGACGTTGAAATCTGCAATCTGATTCAATAGCAGCAGAGATGTGTCGGGAGAGTGGAACCGAGCGAGCAAGGGTCTCGTTACATTGGTGGCAGCGGTGGGATTTGCTCTCCAGTTACTGGGACACTCCAAACCACCACAGTCAATGACCAGCTATGCAGCCTGCAGGACAATCAAGCTGAAAGACTAACTTGAGAGCCGTGGAGGGACCGATGGGACAAAGAACAAGGCCACCTTGATCAGTGAGCTAGCCAAGATGGATCAGAGGGATGGTGATGCAGGACCCCGGTCAGTTGAAGACTTGTTTCAGCAACGAGTTCGAGAGTGGTTGGCATTATATGGTGCTAACCCATCAGAGACCGCCATACAGAATGCCATTAGAGACATCCAACGGCAGGATGAGCGACAAGAGAGAGAACGAGAGCGGTAACATGAGCGGAGAATGGCGGAAATACGACAATCGGTGACAACGCCTAAAGAAGCAGCACCAAATGAAAGGAGAGGAGAGGTACAGATACCAGTCACCATGGAAGAGGAATTTAGAAGGAGGTTGCGAGAGAAGCAGATACAGCACAGAGGACCAGTATCAGAGGAGGTTCTGCTTGGATGGTCTGATTCGATCCACTGCGAACTCTGGAAGAAAGTGCTAGCTCTTGAGCAGCAACACCAGGGAAAAGTTCTCCCCTCCATCCATGTAAGGTACTGGTCACAGTATGAAGTACTAATGCTGTTATTGGAGGAACAACCGAAGCAGGAGTGGACAGCTGAGTTAAGCAGGATGATACGGGCAGAGATGCGGTTGGACGAGTGTTACAGAGCCCTCCGGTGGTATGTAGCCCAAGAGTGCCCGTGGTCAGTGGATGACAGTCCCACGGAAGTCTATGACTATGATGGCCTGGGATTGTTGTATTGGAGGATGTCCAGTGATCCTGACTTTGGGAGTGATCGGGAGTGGCGCTTGAAGGAAATAATGGAGCACAGAGAGCAAAAATTTAATGTCTCGGAAGGGCACTGGGAACAGGAAGATTTGGAGTTTCTGGTTATTCGGGAATGGGAGCTGGAGATCACCTACAGACAGCTGCTAGACTCTGCCCACAGCAAGGTGGGGCTCTCTTTGCCTGGAACTATGAGGAAATTTCAGATGACAACACTGAAATCCTGGCTGATGAATCGGCAGTGGAAAATCGTAAGATTGCCATCCCTAAGATTGCCGAAGCAGATGATGTGGAGTTCCAGGGGGCTAGGGCAGTTGGCTCATTTCCCCAGCCACAGATTACAGAATGTATGGACTTAATTGGCCATTCAGAGGATGTTACGGTTTATGCATCCCCAGCAGAAGTGCTGGCAACAGGGCAGAGTGCTACCAATCTCTGCCTAGCACCGGAACCAACTGTGGAGTTCCAGGGAGCTGGGGCGGTTGGTCCCTCTCTCCAGCAACAAGCTGAGGTTGTAAAGCTTTTACTCCCAGCTGAATCACTGGCAGCCGGGCAGGATTCTACTGGCCGCTGCATACAACTGCAGCTCATGCTGATATCGGTGGATGGGACTGTGGTCTCCACTCACAGCAACCCAGCAGTAGAGCTGGCAACAGAGCAGAGTGCCATGGGTCTCTGCTCTCAGTCTCAAATAACAGAAGAGGGAGTTCCTGTGGTAGTGGATGGGACTTTGATCTTCACTGACACAACCCCAGAAAATGGTGCGGCACTGAGACAGGAGGATGTCAGCCTTGCTTTGCAAGCACCGGGGGATTTTCACCTACCACAAGTGGATGGGACTTCAGTCTCCATTTGTATACCCCAGGGATGGGGGGCAGTTGGCCCAGATCCCCAACAGCATGATGGACTGAGCCCAGTCACCCTGTCTTCTCTCCAGTGGCTGAAAGGACTCCAGGGAGAAGGGCCAGTCCAGACCTCTCCCCAGCGGCAGGCATGTTCTCTGAGAGAGTCAGAAGTTGGCTGGGTGAGTAATGTTCTGTTTGGAGCAATTAATTTGGAGTACTGTGTGGATACTGGCATTGGGGGACTGGAACTATTGACTAACTTCAGAGTCAACCCGTCTGGGGTCTCCTCCTGTGTTAGTCTCCTGCCGAAAGGGGAGATATGTGACAGACCTAGCTGCGACAGAGGCTTTTGGAGAGGACTGAATGCGAGCCTCTTTCCTTCCGATTATGGGCCAGGGCCTAAAAAAACAGGAAGGCCAATGGGTTATCCCGGCAGACAGACCTGGGACCTTAAGACTACTTTTCCAACATCCTCGAGTTGACCCGTTCGGGGTCCCACTGTGGCTGTTGGACTGTTTACCAAGGCGGAGTATTGTCATGAACTTTGGAATGCTTAAGTGTATCTCCTTGAAATCTGTTACAGAGTGGGGGGGCCTTCTGCCCTGTCTTAAGGCTAACCCCCCCTCTAGACGTTTCCATGGTCTGGAGGAAAAGCATTGTTCTTTGTCTGGCTGTTTGTGTACATTGATGGCCCCCTGGGGCTTCTGTCTCATTACACATAGAAGCCCTTCCATTCAAGCTATCGGACCAATCCCTGCTGACCCTGTTTCAAGTCCTCATTTGCATGGCTAAGAGGACGTAATTGAGAACTACAATGTACTTTACAATTGACCAATAGGAAAGCGGTTGTTGGGGGCGGGGTGTTCGAACTGCTGTATAAAAGTGTGCATCCAAATAAAGAGTTTCCTGTTTGAACTTACATACAGCCTGCCTGGTTTGTTTCGAACAGCACATAGCTGTAGTTTGAATCCCGGAGCCTTGGATGACCGAACCATCAGACGTTGCGATCTGTGATCTGATTCAATAGCAGCAGAGGAGTGTCGGGAGAGTGGAACTGAGCGAGCAAGGGTCTTGTTACATTTACAAACTGTCAATAAATTTACTGACGGTTGGCAACCCTGAAGTTCCAGTGCAGTAAAAAAAATGCAGCATGTTCAACTTTTGTTGACTGTCCTGTAATGCACTGCAATGGTGTGAACTATACCATTGAATTCCATGCAACCTACTGTCCATGTGTTTTTTATGCAGAAGAAAAAACACACTGGACTGTATGTGTTGTGAACCAGCCTTAAGTTGAGGTGACAACATTGATTCCAACCTAACTTTCTATAAGTGAGATGGAGGAGGTGAGAGAAAGAAAAAGTATACAAATATGACAGCGCTCAGAAAATTTTAACTCAGGGATTACAAACTGGGATTTAAAATAAAATAACAGAAACACTAGTCCATGGATAAGTGGGAATTGCAATGTCCATGAAAGAAACAGTCTTTTGATGTTATATCACATATGAAGGATGCTGTATATAAGCACTGAGGGCAAGCTTTTCCAAGAGAGCGAAGCCAGCTCTGATAGGAACACAAAAAACAAACAAAGAGAAAGCGACTCTCAAGTATTTATTGAATAAAGCAACATGTATTTCCACACTTACATGTAAGCAATGGATGACAAGCGCCCAGGGGATGGACAAAACGAAGCCTGGATCCTGGTGACAGATGCAGTCTTAAGCCACTAGATGACCAGGCAGAGCAACCCCGATGTCTGAAGGAAAAAGCTCCGACCGTGGGTCTTAGTATGCGGGACGGAATGACAGAGCCCCGTGCTGTGAGGAAGCCGACTGGCATGTGAAGTGTCAAGTGTCAAGTGTCACCTGACAAAGGAGCGCGCATGCCCATTGTGAGCTTGGCGCATGCTCTGAAATGCGTTGTGTTTCCTCCTCTCACCTTGCTGACCTCACACGCCAGTCGGCTTCCTCACAGCACGGGGCTCCGCCATTCCGTCCCGCATACTAAGATAATGATATGTCAATGAAAGATGGTTCACATTGCACATTATTCCTTGCTTAACTTGAGTCTTCATGTGAATCAATCAAATATTCATAGGGTTTGGAGAATTGGGACTTTTGAGGCACAACATCTTTATGCTTAAAGTACAATGTATATTTATTTCATATTAAAATTTGGAAAGAGTTACATAAAAACATTTTCAAATTGAAATACATTTTTAGACATCGATCAACATTTACCAGTAGATTAAATCTTTGTCCATATCTGGTGATCATAAAGGCTTTACGTGTTTCCTGGGCATGGTCCACTTCCTCAGGAGCCGTTTACTACAGCATACAATCTAGATGAAGTTATAATGTATTAGTTCATTTAACATAGCTTATACAAATTAAATTATAACACCATCGCCCACTCTATAGAATCATCAAAGGTGTGTCCCAACAACTATAGGAACAAAAGGTGGTACATGGGGGTAGATCTGGGGCAACCAAGGTGGAGGCCTCTGCCTGCTCACCAACCATCAGCCGACCCATTTCCCTGCCTACCACAATTAAGGGAAAATACACAGAGGATAAGCACTTATCCATTCCAACATTACTTCCAACGGACACTTATATCTTTCAAGTATGCATGGACATATTACCTTGGTGATATATTGGGATAATTTTCATTTATAGAATTTTATCCCAGTTAGATGGCCCTTGCTTCATCCAATAAGGGGTGATAGCATGCTCTAAAAGGGTAACACAAGGCATGCTCAAATAATATGACAATTCTGGGATATGCTATATTTCAGACTTAAAAGGCTTGTAATTACATGGCAAGCTATACTGGCAGCTCCCAATGTTTTAAGATGAAACACCCAACCTTTAACCTACTAATTTAGATTGTATCCAAGGTGTAAGTCTTTAAGTTGAGTCTTCACTTGTGTGTGCTCTGTTTGAATTTTTGTAGTTGTTTTTATTTTCTAAAAATAAAAATGCTTCTTAGTCTCACATTTTAATTACCCATTGCAAAAATTTAACTCTGCCCATCTGCGTGTGATTATTATTCATACCTTTGGAATACATTGTCTGAGAAAACCGAAGGTCAGGAGGCCAACTTTCTCCCAGCCATGTCATTTACAGCGTTTAATCTTACAAGGCAATTATTTTGAGACTGCATTGCTTTATCATTTTTAATCAAGTCATATGTATTCATCATAACTACATTAAAGCTGAACCAAGTTGTGCTTAATGTAGTTGCTTCATTAAAAATGACTGAATATAAAGTAGTTGAGAAACAAATTGTGTCTGTATCATTTTTTAATCTCATCTGCCTCGAGCAGATAAAGTACCAATGCTATGCAAATCTTTGCAGTCCGAGAAGTAGCTATAGATTTCTAGAATGTCCTTCTTCCTTAGGGCAAAGCAGGCCTCTTTTAACACTAGCTGGTATCATCTCAGGATATAAAGGCAAGGACAGAAATGGGTAAGCTGCTCAGTTAATTTCTAAGCACCAAAGAGGTTCCAAATAGATGAGGGCACACAATTGTGCACATTCCATATAGGTTACCATTGGGCTTAGTTTTGTTAAAAAAAATAAAAAGTTACTTGTTGACTTTTTGTTATTAAAAGTGAAAATCTCAAGTGTAAAACATTAACTTTTTTCATTTTGGATATTGTAAGGAATGGTTAAACCCCCTTTTTTATCTGTGTACCACAGGGGACATTTCCTCCAATTTCCTGTCCTAGGGATGCAACAAGAAGTTAAAGAAAATATCCCAAAGTAAGGTAAATTTCCCTTGGGGACAACTATACCCAGAATGGGTGTTCTCTTTGGAAAATGTCACTTTCATGACTCTCCAGTAGTAGTCTTATATGTTTGCTCACCTTTGTGTTGTGTTCAGCTTAGAGGCCAGTCACTGTTCACCTGTATGCTTAAGTAATCTTCCCTCTAGCATGGCTCCACCCCAGCCTGTAATTAGGAACACTATATTACCTGTGTACTGCAAGCCAAGCCTTGCTGATCAATATTGTGTGTTTGGCTTCTGTGTGCTCATTGCTGTGTGTCCTACGTCTGATCCTGTTTACCGACCTTGGCTTGTTCTTGACTGTCCTTGTCTGCTTCATATCCCGACCTTTGGTGTGTTCTTTGACTATCCCTATATGCTTGTTGCCACCTTTTGGCTTATATACTGACTATCCTTGTTGTTCCAGGCTGCTCCTTCATTTCTATCCTCCAGTAGTCTACAATGAGCATGAGGTGGGAGACCCTGGGGGCCACGACCTGGAGCCAGACTTGTCAGGTCACCTGTGACCACGTGACAAATGCACCCCGATGGAGACAGGGGTACACCGGAAGGTAGTGAACCCAATAGCAGACTGCTGTGGATGGACAGGAAACGTGAACCCAAGATTCCCCAGGGCGCAGAGTCTAAGGTCCAGCAGGTGTTCACCAGAGCCTCTAGTGGTGAGGAGGGCCTTTGCTGCAACTGAACCCAGGTCGAGGCCCCTGGAGTCCCCCAGGTCACGCTCCATAGGGAGAAAGGGGAAGCAGTCACTGGGGACACAAGGGATATTGATGGGTAAGCCGAGGTCAGGGCAACAGGCAGACAAGCATAACCAAGGGACAGGCCAAAAGGTCAGGGTCACAGGCAAACAGGAGTAGTCAGAGACGAGACAAAATTGGTACACAGAAAGATAAACATAGCACACGGCAGACAGGAACAAGGTAACAAACAAAGTTGAACAGCAAGCAGACCTGCAGTGCAACAGTTAATATAGACTTCCTGGGATGGCCTGGGGTGGGGCCATACAGGGAGAAGAGATTATAAAAAGGCAGCCAGAAGAGAGTCAGGCCTCTAATGGACACATGAGGAGAAGGTAAGCTGCCAGACATTATTGCATGTCCATGACAGTACCCTCCCTCTTACAAGGCCTCCCCCTTCCCTGCCTGGGTCTGGATTTAGAGGGAAACTTCAGATGAAACTTTTTTAACAGACGAGGTGCAAAGACCTCAGATGCAGAGACCCAAGACCTCTCCTCAGGGCCAAACCCTTTCCAATAAACAAGGTACTGAAAAGCGCCTCTACAGAGTCGGGAATCCAGAACTTGACTGACCTCGTATTCCTGATTATCCTCAGAGACCGGCGCCATGGTAGGGAGAAGCCGAGAGAACTTATTGAGGACTAAAGGCTTCAGAAGGGAAACATGGAAGGAGTTAGCGATTTTGAGGCTTTTGGGAATCTGAAGTTTGAAACAAACCGGATTCAGTTTAGAAGTTATAGTATATGGACCAATGAATCTTGGAGAAAACTTCAGAGAAGGAACTCGGAGCTTGATGTTCCTGGTGGAGAGCCAAACTTTGTCCCCTGGCTGAAGAGAAGGCTGTTTACACTTGCAGCGGTCAGCAAAGCCTTTGAATTTGTCGGCAGCTCCCCGGAGGGAATCATGAACGTCACTCCAGATAGAATTGAAGGACTCCTGAGCTGAAGCCAAGACTGGGATATCCGGAGAACAGGTCATGGGAAGTGGAAGTTGAGGATGTCTTCCATAAACTGAGAAAAAGGGTGTTTTCTGTGAACTGTTATTTACATGATTGTTATGAGAAAATTGTGCCCACGGAGGTGGAGAAGTCCAATTGTCATGATGAGCGGAGACTAAGGTGCGAAGAAAAACCTCTAACTCCTGATTAACCCTCTCCATCTGCCCATTGGATTGAGGATGGTAAGAAGAGGAAAAATCCAAGGCAATATTGAGGGATTTGCAAAAGGCTCTCCAGAAACGAGACGTCAATTGAACACCCCTGTCGGAAACAATATGAGAAGGAACCCCATGGAGGCCGAACATTTCTCGAATAAAAATGGGAACCAAGACAGGAGCAGAAGGAAGACCAGGAAGGGGAACAAAATGAGCCATCTTGGAGAACCGATCGACTACCACCCAAATTACGGTATTACCGTCAGACAGTGGGCGATCGGTGATAAAATCCATGGCAATATGAGCCCAGGGCTCCTTAGGAATGGGCAAGGGCATGAGGAGACCAGCAGGAGCTTGTGTGGAGGACTTAGACTGAGCACAGACATGACAAGCCTTGACATAGTCTTTGACCTCCGAGCGGAGATTAGGCCACCAATAGTGACAACTGATGAGTTAGAAGGACCGGAGGAATCCAACGTGGCCCGCCACCATGGAATCATGTCCCCAACTAAGGATCTTAGCTCTTAGCTCAGTGGGGACAAAGGTCTTACCAGGAGGAATTTTTGAGTCCAGGGTGGTAGAATGAGCAACAATGCATGAAGTTGGAATGATCGGCTCAGGTTCAGGAGTGGGCTCCTCGTCCAAAATGTCAAAGGACCTAGAGAGCGCATCAGCCCTGGTTGCAGGAACCAGGTTTGTACGTAATCGTGAAATTAAAACGGGAAAAGAAGAGACTCCACCTGGCCTGTCTGGGATTCAGACGTTTAGCATTCTGTAAGTACTGTAGATTCTTGTGATCGGTGAAGATCGTTATGGAGTGAGGGGAACCTTCCAAAAGATGATGCCACTATTCTAGCGCCAATTTGATTGCAAGAAGTTCCCGGTCGCCGATGGCATAATTTCTCTCTGCCTGGGATTTTTTTTTGGAAAAGAACGCACATGGTTGACGTCTCTTCTTAAAGAGTTGAAGAAGCACCGCTCCCACCCCCACTGAAGAAGCGTCCACTTCAATAAAGAATGCTTTCCCAGGGTTTGGTCTCCTTAAGAGAGGTCCAGAGACAAAGGCCTGTTTCAGATCGTGAAACGCAGAGACAGCTTCAGGGGGCCAGTCTTTGGCATTAGCACCCTTCTTGGTCAAAGCGATAATAGGCGCGGCAATGGAAGAGTAATTCCTTATGAACTGCCTATAATAATTTGTGAAGCCAAGAAAGCGCTGTTTGGCCTTGAGGCTAGCAGGAAGAGGCCAGTTGGTAATGGCTAAGACCTTCCCAGGATCCATACGAAGACCCAAGCTTGAGACAAAGCATCCTAGAAATAGGACCTCAGAACATTCAAAGGAACTTTTCTCCAGCTTGGCATAGAGATTATTCTCTCTAAGGCGCTGGAGTACAGTGCGAACATGGTTTCTGTGGACACGCAGATTTTCTGAAAAGATAAGAATGTCATCCAGATAGATGACAACAAACTGGTACAGCAGGTCCCTGAAGATTTCATTGACAACGTTTTGAAACACGGCTGGGGCATTACATAATCCAAAAGGCATGACCAGGTATTCGTAATGGCCGTCTCGAGTGTTAAAGTGGAGTTCCACCCATAAATATAACATTACATCAGTAGTAATTTTTTTTTAGATGCCTTCAAAGTGTTGTTGCTAGGCAGAATAGTTAATCTTCCCACTTCCAGCACCTAGGGGCTTAATGCTTCCTAACCTACACCGAACAGACTCCTGGGAATGTAGTGGATGTAACTTTCCAGGAGTCTGTGCACTCCCCAGTCTCAAAGAATCATGTGACTTGAACAGCACAGGTGCTGAAACCTGATCTGACACTGCTTGTGCAGCACTGAGCATGTTCGAGATCTGCAAGGCTGAAATCCAGGAAGTCATATAGTCTGGCTTCATGATGCCCACACTTAAGATGGCCCCAGTCAATTTCTATTTTATAAAGTGTCTAAATGCTGTAACAACCTAACAAAACGGACCTTAGTTTACAGGCCAACTTTACTAGAATACATTAAGCTTGTGTATTACAGGGGTATTTATATTTAAAAAGTGAAATTGTGGCCGGAAATTCCGCTTTAAACGCAGTCTTCCATTCATCACCTTCTCGTATTCAAATGAGGTTGTACGCCCCTCTGAGATCCAACTTAGTGAAATTGGAGGCACCCTTCAACCTATCGAATAGCTCAGATATTAAGGGTAAGGGGTAACGATTTTTAATAGCAACAGCATTTAAGCCTCGATAAGTGCCTGTGATAAATAGATGAAATAAATAACTAAAAAGTGCAGTACACAAGGTGGGCCTAAAGCCAGGTATGAGAACTATTCTGAGCTAGCAAGAAGGCCTGCCCAAAAAGCATGTGCGGTGCAGTGGTGTTTCAAACCCAAAGAGTTTTTCTTGCAACTCTGGGGTACCACTCCCGTGGGGCACATCACATCAAATTAGAATACAGGGAACAAACAGTGATTAATATGCTGCAGCTCCTAGCTGCAGTTAAAAATAGAGAGGCAAATGACAAGGGAAGCAAAGGAAATTAAACCTGATATTGGATTTTGGCTGACACTTGACACACTGGAATTCCCTTCTTGCACCATGTTTGGAGGCTATCTGCACACTCGTTTTTATTTTTAGACATATACTCTTATTCTATTAACATACAATTCTGATTTATATTTGTATGGACCATTCAGATATGTGGAAATATATCATACTATAACAAACTTGTTAATATTGCAGCATTTCTGATTACAGCTCAATTCGGCTTTAGCAATGTATTCCCTTTCTGTGCATCAGCCTGCATAAAATTGATGCAGCAGTTCTGCCCATACCAGGTAATACCAGAATTAAATATCCAGTTCCATGTCATAAACCTAACACAGTTTAACTTTACTGCTGTCATCTTGCCCTTTTAAGAATAGTAGACATGTGCACACTGAAATATTTAGTTTCGGAATTTCGGTTTCACCCGAAAAATGTATTTATTTCCCCCCCAAAAATGTTTTCGTAAAAAAATGCATTAGTCTAAAAATCCGAATTAACCACTTAAGGACCGCCTCATGCACATATACATTGGCAGAATGGCACGGCTGGGCACAAGCATGTACTTGTAGGTCCTCTTTAAGTGCCCAGCCGTGGGTCGCGCGCGCCCGGCCGCGGCGCGCGCCCGCGACCCGGTCCGAAGCTCCGTGACTGCAGCGGTCACGAAAAAAATCGCTGATCGCTGCCATTAGTAGTAAAAAAATATTTTTTAATAAAAATACAATAAAACTATGCCCTATTTTGTAAACACTATACATTTTGCGCAAACCAATTTATTGTGATTTTTTTTACCAAAAATAGGTAGAAGAATACGTATCGGCCTAAACTGAGGAAAAATAAAGTTTTGTTATATATTTTTGGGGGATATTTATTATAGCAAATTGGAAAAAATATTAAATTTTTTTCAAAATTGTCGCTCTATTTTTGTTTATAAAAATAAAAACCGCAGAGGTGATCAAATACCACCAAAAGAAAGCTCTATTTGTGGGAAAAAAAGGACACCAATTTTGTTTGGGAGCCACGTCGCACGATCGCACAATTGTCAGTTAAAGCGACGCAGTGCCGAATCGCAAAAACTGTCCGGGTCCTTTACCTGCATTTTGGTCCGGGTCTTAAGTGGTTAAGGTCGAAACTGTCAATTAAAGACTTATGTTGTCTGTCGGATGTTCTAAGAAGATTCGACAAAGCAGCTAAACTGTACGACGCCGCAATCGTACATTTCCCGTCGAATGCTCCACCCACAAGCTAAAGTAAAATTCTAATGTTGTATGACTAGTAATAATTATATTTATAATTATTATTACAAGTCAACCAACATTAGAATCCTTCTATAGCCTATGAGTGGAGCATTTGACCGTAAATGTCCGCTCGTGGCGATCGTAAGTTTTTAACTGTTTCATGTCTCTAATGTCGAATCTTTTCTATCTATGTCAAAGAAAATTGAGTACTGTCCGTGATACTTTTTTTATTTGCACTAACATACAATTTTTCAGGACAAGCTTTCGGGGTGTTACACCTTCTTCAAGGTCCAAGCAGTACTGATTTACAAATTTTTTGTCAGAATGTTAAAAGAAAAAAAAAAGAATCTAGGAGGGAAAGGAAGAGCTGCCAAAAAATGTGTGAATCAGTACTGCTTGGACCTTGAAGAAGGGGTAACACCCCGAAAGCTTGTCCTGAAAAATTGTATGTTAGTGCAAATAAAAAAAGTATCACGGACAGTACTCAATTTTCTCTGTCACAATTGCACTATATACAGTATATATGACAAATAATCTTGGACTAATAGAGGTAGGTTAGGCACATGGAACCGCACGTTCGATAGACACAGATCGCTATTGTCACCGTCATGTCGAATCTTCTATCTATATCGAACTGTTGTCGCAACAAAATGAAAATAAAGCATTTTTTTTTATTTCGGATCTTTCGGATTTTGGATTCTGCGCGTTTGTTAAAAATCCCCGAAATTCGTTGAAAATGCATTTGGACGAAAATGAATGCACATATCTAGAAGGAAGAGGCTTTCTCAAATTGATCCTTACCCGCATGACCAACAATGGAGCAATAGCCTCCTTCATCTTCATATGTCCATCATTAAAGTTTGTAAGGTGTTCCCATGTCCATAAAGTAGACATCTCCAGGTTCCAGCTTGTCAACTTTTTATCTCCAGAGGCAATTTCAACCACACAGCTTTCTGGTCAATAATTGGCATATCTTCACCTATCCTCTGTGCTTTCCTATCAGAAGCCAAATATAATAGGAAGCCCCAATTGCTTAAAGGAAGGCATAGGGGCAAAATAATCAAGAAACTAGTTAAAGATTGCATAATAGAATGCCATAGCTTGTGGAATCCCAGGAGCTGAATGAATTGAATGTAGGTGAAAACAGATAAAGAAAGGTGTGTTTTAACCATAATCAGACACAAAAATGGAAAACAACAAAAACAAATTCTATGTCCTTTTTTCTTCATGTGTTCTCAAGCTACCTCTGAATATGTGTAATTATGTTCAGAAAACAAGTTGTAAAGAAAACAGGATGCAGAATCTCTTTGAGAGAAGTCAAATGGCTACATATAGTGCCTCCCTCTCTAGTTTTCATGAGCTATACAATTAAAAAGTAATGTTCTTAAGTAGATAGCATGTTAGCTCTAGTAGTGCATTCTTGATAAAGCTTTTGCAAAAATAATCTGATAAAAAGGGCAAGTGTCTATAAAAGCCTAATGCCCTGTACACATGATAGGTTAGTCCGATGAAAACGGTCTGATGGATTTTTCCATCAGTTATCCGATGAAGCTGACTGATGATCAGTCGTGCCTACACACCATCAGTTAAAAAAACGATCGTGATGTTAAACACGACGACGTGCTGAAAAAAATGAAGTTCAATGCTTCCAAGCATGCGTCGACTTGATTCTGAGCATGCGTGGATTTTTAACCGATGGACGTGCCTACAGACGATCGTTTTTTTTACTATCGGTTAGGTATCCATCAGATAATTTAAAACAAGTTCCATTTTTTTTAACCTATGGATAAATAACCGATGGGGCCCACACACGATCGGTTTGGTCTGATGAAAACGGTCCATCAGACCGTTTTCATCAGACTAACCTATCGTGTGTACGCAGCATAAATCATTCATATGTGGCTGTTATGTGCCCCATATGGAGGGCACCTTTTGTGACAATTCTGATTCTCTTGTGCTCACTTTCTGTAGCGATAAACATTTTCCTTGTTTAGTGAGTTATTGCAGGAAATAAATATGTGGGGGTGGCAGATAAAACAGAAGCAAGCCATACAATACATGCTTTCATGTGACTTGTTTTCAAATGATGTGTCTGATGCTGTAATTTCCTTCTTTCATTGTGTCAAAAAATAAATAAAATAGAATGTCCACTTAAAGGTGACATAGACCATGTAAAATTAAAAAAGTCACAATTTAAATTCCTTTTTTACATATAACAAAGCATCAAGTAAAACAGCTTGACTCATAACCCAAAGATATATCAAACAATGTAACCTATCTATTATTTAACATCCAGAGCTTCAGCTCCACTTCAAACATTTTATTTTATTTGGTACATTTCAGAGGTTGAAAAAAATTCCACATAAGAAACAAAACATTTCCCAACAGGCTCCATAAGTTGAGAAACTATGGCTTAAAATTGTTCTGGTTGCTGTTTATTATGCCACAAAGACTGTTGTATTTACATTGATAATTGATTTATTTACTGGTATGCACCTTTTGTTAAAGTGGCTGTAAACCTCTAACATGAAAAATGAACATAGCATATTCTTCTATAGGGTGTACTTGCCTCAATCCAAAGCACCCAGTGTAATTTTATTTGATCTCTGTTGCCATCTGCATGAGTTACTGATAATACTTTATGCCAACTCCACAGCCTCGTGGGTGAATTCCTACCTTCCCCTCCAGCCCGCAGCAGGTGACTGACAGTGTCATCTGTGTATGTTTCCCTATGACAATGTATAGATGGAATAGATGTATAGAAAAAAAATATTCCGAACCAAATGATGTACTAAAATAATTTCCAGTGCCCATGAAATGCAGAGTGACCATTGCCAAAGAAATGCAGAGTGACCATTGCCATAGAAAATTCAGAGCAGCCATTGCCATAGAAAATGCAGAGTGACCATTGCCATAGGAAATGCACAGTGACCATTGCCATAGGAAATGCACAGTGACCATTGCCATAGGAAATGCAGAGTGACCATTGCCATAGAAATGCAGAGTGACCATTACCATAGAAATGCAGAGTGACCATTGCCATAGGAATGCAGAGTGATCATGCCATAGAAATGCAGAGTGACCATGCCATAGAAATGCAGTGACCATGCCATAGAAATGCAGAGTGACCGTTGCTACAAACGCAGCCTTACCTGATGTTATTTCTTCCACCTAACAGAAGACAGAACCACCCGAGTGGGCGAATGCTCTGTTTTCTGCCTCAGCAACCAGCCGGAAGAATGCCTGGCGCCCACGGGGGGGGCTGGGGGGTTGGAAATCTGTCCCCCGCTCTCTTGTCTCTCTTCCGGTGGAGGCGGCGGAAGGTGATGCGAGTGGTAACAGGGGGCGGTGCTAGCGGTGGTGGGGGGCGGTATAATTCGGAAAAAATGTATATATATATATATATATATATATATATATATATATATATAGGGCCAGATTCACAAAGAGATACGACAGTGTATCTACAGATACACCATCGTATCTCTGAGTTAGACAGGTCCTATCTATGCGCCTGATTCATAGAAGCAGTTACGCATAGATAGGGCGAAGATCTGACAGGTGTAACTGTGTTACACTGTCGGATCTTTTTTTTGAATTAAAAATGGCGCCGGGGCGTTCCCGCTGATTTACACTGAATAATATGTAAATCAGCGAGATACGCAAATTCACGAACGTACACGGACCCGACGCTGTGTTCTTATGTAGTTTCCGTAGCGCGGTACCCGTCGTATACTTACCCTTTCTAAAAGCAGGCGCAGCCAATGTTAAGTATGGCCGTCGTTCCCGCGTCGAATTTGAATTTTTTTACGTAGTTTCCGTAAGTCGTTCTCGAATACGGAACTACGTAGTTTACGTACGCGTCGCAACCACTGACGTCCTAGCAACGTCAGTGGGAGCAATGCACGCCGGGAAATTTCGCGGACGGCGCCTGCGCATTTAAATCGGCGCGGGAATTCCGCTGGGGGATTTAGGATCCGCCGTCGCAAGTTTGGAGGTAAGTGGTTTGTGAATTAGCCACTTGCCTCCTAAACTTGCGGGAGCGGATCTTAATTCACGTAGATCGAGCCGATCTATAGATCCGCTGAGCTACGTGAATCTGGCCCATAGAGTACAGACCAAAAGTTTGGACACACCTTCTCATTCAAAGAGTTTTCTTTATTTTCATGACTATGAAAATTGTAGATTCACACTGAAGGCATCAAAACTATGAATTAACACATGTGGAATTATACATAACAAAAAAGTGTGAAACAACTGAAAATATATTTCATATTCTAGGTTCTTCATAGTAGCCACCTTTTGCTTTGATTACTGCTTGGCACACTCTTGGCATTCTCTTGATGAGCTTCAAGAGGTAGTCACCTGGCGCAGCACCCCATCACTCTCCTTCTTGGTCAAATAGCCCTTACACAGCCTGGAGGTGTGATTGGGGTCATTGTCCTGTTGAAAAATAAATGATGATCCAACTAAACGCAAACCGGATGGAATAGCATGCCGCTGCAAGATGCTGTGGTGGCCATGCTGGTTCAGTATGCCTTTAATTTTGATTAAACCCCCAACAGTGTCACCAGCAAAGCACCCCCACACCATCACACCCCCTCCTCCATGCTTCACGGTGGGAACCAGGCATGTAGAGTCCATCCGTTCTAGGTTCTTCAAAGTAGCCACCTTTTGCAGCAGACACATCTCTAGAACTGTTAAGAGGAGACTATGTGAATCAGGCCTTCATGGTAGAATATCTGCTAGGAAACCACTGCTAAAGAAAGGCAACAAACAGAAGAGACTGGTTTGGGCTAAAGAACACAAGGAATGGACATTAGACCAGTGGAAATCTGTGCTTTGGTCTGATGAGTCCAAACTTGAGATCTTTGGTTCCAACCCCCGTGTCTTTGTGCGACACAGAAAAGGTGATACCAGGAGGTGAGAGACTCACCTCCTGGTATCACTCTTGCCATGAACACTTCATCCTCATGTCACATAAACAACAGGAGCTCCTCCTGGTAACAGCTCTGTAATAAGATTCCACTTTCTCCTGTTCTCACCTTATCTATGATCTCCCTCCCTCCCCCAGTCAGCCTGTATCACTCACCGTTCTGCTTGATGGTGTTCTTCAATGCAGCCCAGGTCACAGCATCCCCCCTCCTCCCAGGCATAGTGCTGAGGCTCCCAGAGAGTGGGTGACAGACACCTCTGAGCTCTGCAGATAAAAAATAACAATAATGGCGCATACAGGAAACAAGTATATAAAACACCTCTGAGCTCTGCACCCCCAGGACTGAGGGTACCAACACCATTAGCAGCATGCAACAGGGGGCAGCCATCTCACTTGTCATGTGATGGCAGTCGGCAGTCAGCTGACACTTCTGAGGGTGCTGATTGGCTAGGATGCCACTGCTATCTAACTGGCTGCTACATCTCTCCCAGCCTACTGTGTGGGCATCACCCGGTGAGAGCGGAGCAATTCAAGTTTTTTGTAGGGGGGGGGGGGGGGGTTAGACACCTCAGCCCAGTTCATCCATGACTAAAAAAGATTTTTCTGGAAACTACATCGGGCGGCCACAGGTCCAAAACCCAGGAATGTCCCAACAAAATTGTAACTGTTCCTGACAAGTATTGATAAGTGCCTTGCTGCCCTGCCACTCACGAACGCCCCCTTAACATAGCGCCCATGGCACATGCCATACCTGCCATATCCTAGATACACCACTGCGTGGTAGGGTATGTTGCAGCGTGTGTAGACGCCGTCTTACTTTTCCCCCAACTCCTCCCGGTCTGCGGTGGCCTCAAGATTGAGATTGAGGCCACCGCAGATCGGGAGGAGCGGAGGGAAAAGTAAGACGGCGTCTACACACGCTGCAACATACCCTACCAAGCTAGCTATTTTTTATTTATTGTAAAAGTCCATTCATATGTATATGTTACATTATGGGCCAGATTCTCATACATTAACGTTGCTCCTGGGCAGCGTAATGTATGTGCTGTACGCTACACCGCCGCAGGTTTACAGGTTTACATCCTGATTCTCAGAACACTTACCTGTAAACTTGCGGCGGTGTATCATTAATTCGCTCGGCGCAAGCCCGCCCAATTCAAATGGGGCGGGCACCATTTAAATTAGGCGCGCTCCCGCGCCGAGCGTACTGCGCATGCTCCGTCGGGTAAATTACCCGACGTGCATTGCGCTAAATGACGTCACCCCGACGTCATTTGCTTAGACGTTTACGTAAATGGCGTCCAGCGCCATTCACGGACGTCTTACGCAAAAAACGTATTTTTTTTAAACTTCGACGCGGGAACGACGGCCATAGTTAACATTGGTTGCGTCGCGTACGCTACGGAGACGACGTAAATTCTCAGCGTCGGACGCGCGTAGGTTCGGGAATCTCGCGTACTTACCTCATTTGCATAGACGACGGGGAAAACGACAATGCGACACCTAGCGGCGGGAAAAAAAATTACTTTTAAGATCTGACAGCGTAACAGCCTTACGCATGTCAGATCTAATGGTTATCTATGCGCAACTGATTCTAAGAATCAGTCGCATAGATACCCGGGGCCAGATGAGGAGTTACGACGGTGCTAATGGTGTTGCGCCGTCGTAACGCCTTTGAGAATCTGGCCCTAAAGTTTTTATTTTCAATACTACACTATCTGAGGTCTCTCTCCTCCTTGCTTGTCAGCTGGACCGATTTCATCGGACATGTCTCCTCGTGTGTACGGGGCCTCAGGGGATAGTGGAGAGAAGTAGAGAACACTATACAACAGAAATCCCAGTTGAAGACAGCAGAGATGAGTGGGGAAAGTTGATGTGCCTGACTTATTGTTTTTAAGGTGAGAGTTCTAGGAGACCGGTGTAGGACAATCACCATGGTTCAATACTCCAATTAAGAAAACATCTATATCAGGACCATTGAAGCATTTAAGGACTGGTTCCTATGTCTGTAGTCCACTATATGGGACTCCCTGGGACGTTATTCATTCACTGATTCATATTGAAATATTGAACTATCTTGCACCATTTGCACTTATCGAGTATTGTATTTTTGCACCTTATGCACATGTGCACTTTATTTATTAATTGCTTTGTTTTTTCACTTTATTGATGATTTCATTTAGATATTTTTCTCTGTGGTATAGTAGGTGTTTGTCTGCACCCATTTACATTGCATTTGAGTTAATCTTTCAGCACTTTATTACCATTGCAGATTGCACGTTTTGGTTTATATATTTCTTTAGCACCAGATTACTTTAAGAGTTTTAAAAGATACGTGTAAGGTGAACACCATTAGATCTTGCAGCTTTTTTGCTACAGCTTCCAATTATTCATATCTACTCACGAGTAGTGTGAAAGACACTTTTTCTTAAATTCCAGCCCCAAGACCCCCAACAAGCTCACTGATTTGAGGATTTTAAGCCCTGCAATTTCTAATTTTATTTATTTTTTAATTATGATTTTAGTTGTTATACTTCTTTTTGTGTGCATAGAATGCACTTTTTGTTTCAGTTATTTAATTTTGATTTTGATGGCAGATACATTTTTAAAGAATGCACAAGAAAAATAATGGCAAAATAATGGCCTTCGCTGACAGTGATGGCCTGGGTTAGGTCTGGTCTGTCAAAAAACTGCAGGCTGTGGTAGTACCACAGCCTGGGGACATACCGGTCATCTACTGCTGCTCCTGATCTCTCGGAGTCCAGGACCGTATTGTGCTCCATGTTAAATGTACTCCTCAGGTTTACAATTTTGCTCTTCACATAATTGATGTCTGTCCTTGAGGTACAAAGGCTTCCCCAATTCCAAAAGTTTCTCCATCGCTGCCTTCCTCTTGATTTTGTGTTTATAATTTTCTTGTGCTTCCTATTAAAAAATAATTATAAAAAATAAAAATAAATACTTGGCTTTGTGTTTTACTTCAAATGACAGTTTGGGAGTAGGCGGGTACATTTTAAAAATACAATGTAAAAACAATACAATGTAAAACTAACAAGGGACACAAACATAGTTGTATCTTTGATCTTAAAAACAATGGGATTTTTTTTTATTATTCTTGATATCACTAGAAGAAAATGCTTTTTAAATACGTTTGACAGAACTTTGAACACATGACTTGACTGTTGCTAGATCAGAGCACTAACCACTAAGCCACAGTGTTGATCAGATTGCTACCTTTAGTAGTACCATAATGAAAGCATAAACATATGTAACTAGAAGTCAACATTCTAATAAAATTCTATTTAGACATTAACAATTATTTATCATATAATAGAGACCTAAGAGTCTGGTTTGGATTGGGAGACCCCACCCTAAAAGAATTCTGATCAAATTTGTGTTATTACACCCACTTGATTCGGGCAGCAAAATTCCTCTCTATTCCATAAAGCTACGTAGAGTTCCCTGGACACAATTAAGAGCTACCCCCAACTTTCTAAATGTTACTGAAGTGGATTTGTATTTTGAAAATGTTGTTGCAAAGCAAAAAAGGATTAAAAGTAATTAGCAACTAGTTCATTTTAGGTGGCTAAAGGTGGCCATACACGATACAATCTGATTGTACAAGCTCTGTACAATCTCCTTTAGATTTACCAAAACTATATAATAGGAGGACACACCAGGTATTCGATCACTATGAGCTATGAGTAAGCATGAAATTATGATGTGAAACACATCAGCCATTTTTTCCCTGTATGTCCACTTTGACTTGACTGTGTCTGCATGATTTTTGGATTATTTTTGTAATCTTTGGATTTTATCCTTTGCTACTTTCGAAATAAAGTTTGCATGGAGTGCGGCAGTCCAGGATGTCTCCTTTTCTCTATCCGATCACTCTGTATCCAATCAGGCAGGCCCTTGCACTACATAATTGATGACAGAACCCAGGACACACTTCTCCTGTTTTCAATACTACAGCTCCATATAGGCTGTTATCTGATCTCTTATTTTCTGCACTCTCCAAATTAACAGATCTATGCAAGATGAATTTAAGACAAAAAAAAAAAAAAAGATGTCAGTATTTAGTGAGACCAGTTGTCACTGATTAATTGTGTTAGAAAACCGTGCACTTAGCTGGGGGTGATTGGGATCACCTCTAAGGAGGGAACACAGGTATGTGCTAATGAGGTCAGCTGATGAATGCCGCCCTGTGTCTTACTGGCTTCTATGTCTAATATCTACATACCACCAAGAGATGAAGCGTTGTACATGTACAAATGCAGGAAGTCTACCGTGCATAGAATCAGGAAGTGACGTATGTTCTGAGGATCACTAAACACAACATTTCAAACACTACATCGCCCTAAACCCTGGGAACACCAAGATATCTCCCACACTTACCTTGCATACCAGCATCATCTCCTCATGATAAAAAAAAAGTGATCTTACCATGTTAACTTGCTGACTAATCTGTGCAGCACTTAAGCCTGGTACACCCAATAGGATTTTCCGCGGACAAAGCAAAAAAATAAATAAAACCCAGTGGTGATTAAATACCAACACAAGAAAGCTCTAGTTGTGTGAACAAAATGATAAAAGTTGAGTTTCGGTAGAATGTTGCATGACCGCACAATTGTCTTTCAAATTGCGACAGCCCTGAAACTGAAAATTGCCCTGGGCAGGAAGGTGGTAAAAGTGCCCTTCCTTCTCTGAGTGAGTCTATAGGAACACAAGTCTGTTTTTCTCTTTTTTTCTCTTTCCTTTATCCATTCCCTCACTCAGGTTTCAGGTTTCACTGAGCTCTGTGTTCTAGTTCTGCAGTGTGTGTGACATCAGATCCCCGTCTCCTGCCTTTTACTGTTGATAAATAGTGTTTCATCTGTGTGTTTTAGGAGGATGTAGAGGAGAGTGGACTGCATATAACAGGTACAGCTTATTTAGGAGGATTTCTTTAATCTCTGTGTATGACAGACTAGTCACTTCACTGGGTATATGTAAGGCTTTTAAAATCACTTTTTTTATCAAATCATCAAAAATACTTTTACATGCTGTATTGTATGCAGTTATGGAAACCCATGCTGCAAAGTTTTTTTTCTGGCAAAAACATTGCTGTCACAGGGTGTTTTACCCTACTGGACCATCAAAGGTCCAGTTGCCAGGGGGATCTGGCAAGTAGTAGTCAGTGGACTATATTATAATTTTTGCCTTGTACACACGATCGATTTTTCCGGCGGTAAAAAGTCCGCCGGGAAAACCGAGGGGAAAACCGAGAACCTGCTCGGTAGCTTTTTTACAATAAATTTCCCCCTACACACGGCCGGGTTTCCCAACAGAAACACTGCCATGAGAGCTTTGGTCAGGAAACCCGGCCGTGTGTATGCTCCACCGCAGGCTTTCCCCATAGAAAAACTTCCGGCTTAAAAACTGCTGGGAATCCCGGAGGGAAAAAAGAAAACACATACTCATTTTTCCCGATGGGATTCCCGACGGTTTTCCTGTCGGAAAAACTGCCATGGAGCATACACACGGGCGGTTTTCCTGGCCAAAAGCTGTCATGGCAGTTTTCCAGACGGTCGTGTGTACGAGGCATAACTGTTGCTCGATATATTGATGTTCAGCTTTAGCAAAGTCCCATTTCCAGATCTGTGGAGTAGTGTACAGTGGGTTTCAGAACAAAAAAATAGGTATTGGACACACTGAGTGGTGTTTTTTTTAGAGGTGGATCAAATGGTCAAACCACAAAAGATTCCGCTTTATCCAGCACTGGGGATTGATAAATACGAACCATGTGAAGCATATGTCAGAAAATTGTCTATGCCATAGTTTGTACATAAAAGATTTATTGAAATAAAATAGTCAAAAGAAATCCAAGAGGAAAATAGATTTAAATATAGCTGACAGACAATCAATATAGGACACCATAGCATGGTTGTAATCTCTTTCTCACCCAAGCCTTTGGCAGGCTCACTCCTGCATTTCAGGGCCGGTGCTGGGTGTGGCCAAGAGGTGCTACGAGGCCGATAGATGTCAAACTAATGGAATGGGTGACAGACTGCTAGAGAAACTCGTAGGAGTCGATGGTGTGAAGAGGTCCCCAATGGACTGGGCAGAGGACTCCAGGCAGCCCGATGGTGCAGCTGGTGCAGTCGGGCTGTGCACTGCTTGTGACATCACCAACACGGATCGATGTCGGACCTACTCACCAAAACAAGGCTTGGGATGGAACGCGGATGTAGTGGTGGAACAGATGGAAGGCTCTCATTGGGCTGTAGTCATGAAAACACATTTTGAGTGTGGCCCTTTATCAAACCATGTGACTTGGACAGACTGGAATGTTTAAATAGAAACTATGCAGGCATTGAAATGTAATTTCTAAATCACAGAACAATCTTTTAACTTAAAAAATGATCTAATAATATTAAATGATTGAAAATAAATAAATAAATACATAAATGGTCACTAGGCTTCATTAATAAGGTGTAAATTGTAGATTAGGGCACTGCATTATAAATTTGCCCTGGACTTTACATTTTACTGAAATGCCTCTGATAGTATGTCAGGTGTATTGCTCTGCAGCAATTGTCACAACCAAAATGTTTGTGCTGTTGTTTTTTTTTTACCAACATAAGCACATTTTTGAATACAGAAATATAATCTGAGATGCCACAATACACTGTGAATTTCCAACTGATACTTGGGTAACCATCATCATACTGGTAGTTGGGTAATAATTATCATATTGATACTTGGGTAACCACCAATTATTAATGATCAATCTATTGCAATAGAAAGTTTTTTCAAAATGTCCTTTCCAATGTCTAGGACCCAATTATCACTTTTACCATTACAGATTTCAGATTATTTTTGACACAAACTAAATTACTACATGCATAGTGTATATATTTGGGTTGGCTTTTTCTGAGCTTTTTTTTTTCATCAACCACTGTTCAGCATGTCTAGCTTGTGACCAGCATTATCAGAAACTATAAAACATCATGCAGGTAGGCATATCAGGTTCTCTCATTATCATCATGTTAGTATGCCAGGTGTACATCAAACAAGATTTAAAAAAAAAAACGTTTTAACCCCCTCCCGACCAGCTGCTCCCCTGGGCGAAACAACGTTACCTTACGTCGGTTCGCGTTTTGACCACTAGGTGGCGCACGCAAACTCACAGATCCCGGTTCTCTGCGGGGAGAGGAGACTGATCATGTGTTCATACTAAGTATGAACACCGATCTCTCTCTCCTCCTAGTCGGTTCCAGTTAGATCACACTGAGGGAACACAGTTAACCCTTGATCGCCCCCTAGTGTTAACCCCTTCCCTGCCAGTGACATTTATACAGTAAACAGTGCATTTTTATAGCACTGATTTCTGTATAATTGTCACTGGTCCCAAAAAGTGTCCGATCTAGCCTCCGCAATATCGCAGTCTCGATAAAAATATCGATGATCACCGCCATCATTAGTAAAAAAAAATTATAATAATAAAAATGCCATAAATCTATCCCCTATTTTGTAGACGCTATAACTTTTGTCCAAACCAATCAATATATGCTTATTGCGATTTTTTTACCAAAAATATGTAGAAGAATACATATCGGCCTAAACTGGGATATTTATTATAGCAAAAAGTCAAAGATATTGTATTTTTTTTAAATTGTCGCTATTATTTTGTTTATAGCACAAAAAATAAAAGACGCAGAGGTGATAAAATACCACCAAAATAAAGCTCTATTTGTGGGAAAAAAAGGACATCAGTTTTGTTTGGGTACAGCGTCGCACGACCGCACAATTGTCAGTTAAAGCGACACAGTGCCATATTGCAAAAAATGGCCCGGTCATTGAGCTGCCAAATCTTCCGGGGCTGAAGTGGTTAAGCAAGTTATTGATTGGTTAACATAATTCTATAATTGAGATTGTAGGGTAAACGTGTCTGGCTTTTTGAAACCATTTGATAAGAAACCTTTCCCTGAAGTAAATGGGTGGCGAATACTTTTATTTTTATAGAACAACTGCCTCGGGTACGTGGTGAACGTTACTTGTATAACACTTGTATATACTGTTTGAGGCCAGATAAGACAAGCAGTCCTTTTTTTGCAGAGTGTGAACCATGTCTTCATATTTACAAAAAGTGGTTTTGGTTAATATTAAAATACTTACAGTATTTAAATGTGAAAACCTATAGTATATTCTGGCAAAAAAAAAAAACAGGCAGCTCAGGATAGCACACAAAGAGCAAGGCTGAGAACATTATAATTGCTATTATTGTGGATTAGGGCCCATCACAGTATTTTTAATGCAATAATGCAGGTTTTGCCACGTGTAGATAAATGTTGCATTAAGGCAATGCAGTAACTTGGAATGGGTTAATAAATGACTCAACTTTTGGAAAAAAATGTTGTTTAACCACTTAAGCCCCGGACCATTTTGCTGGTCAAAGACCAGGCCACTTTTTGAAATTAGGCACTGCGTCGCTTTAACTGACAATTACGCGGTCGTGCGACGTGGCTCCCAAACAAAATTGTACGTCCTTTTTTCCCCACAAATAGAGCTTTCTTTTGGTGGTATTTGATCACCTCTGCGGTTTTTATTTTTTGCGCTATAAACAAAAATAGAGCGACAACTTTTTTTTTTTACTTTTTGCTATAATAAATATCCCCAAAATATGTATAAAAACATATTTTTTCCTCAGTTTAGGCCAATACGTATTCTTCTACATATTTTTGGTAAAAAAAAATCTCAATAAGCGTATATTGATTGGTTTTCGCAAAAGTTTTAGCATCTACAAAATAGGGGATAGAATTATGACATTTTTATTATTATCATTTTTTTTACTAGTAATGGCGGCGATCTGTGATTTTTATCGTGACTGCGACTTTATGGCGGACACATCGGACACTTTTGACACATTTTTGGGACAACTCTCATTTTTACAGCGATCAGTGCTATAAAAATGCACTGATTACTGACAATGACACGGGCAGTGAAGGGGTTAACCACTAGGTGCCGCTGAAGGGGTTAAGTGTGCCTAGGGGCGTGTTCTAACTGTAGGGGGGATGGGCAATGTGTGACACTACAGTGATCACAGTTTCCTGTGTACACTGTCCTGTCTCTAGAAAGACTGGGGAAATGCTTGTTTACACAAGCATATCCCCCTTCTTCCTCACTGTGACACTATCGCGGGTATGACATCGAGTCAGTGGGACCCGCGGTTGGAGTCACGGAGCGCGCGGCAGCGCGCGTGCGTCCACAATGCCGCGATCTTAAAGGGGATGTATATCTGCTACAGACGTATATCTGCGTGCGGCGGGCGGCAGGCAGTTAAGCACTGCAGCATGCCATGCCATTGTTTAAAGGAGTTGTCAAGTCAGAAGTTTTTTGATCTTAAAGCATACTATGCATTAAGATAAAAAGCCTTCTGTGTGTAGCAGCCTCCCCAGCACTCCCTAATACTTACCTGAGCCCCATCTCTGTGCAGCGATGTCCACGATTCCCTCTGCCATCTGGGACTCTTCTTCTGATTGGCTGAGACACAGCAGCAGCGCCATTGGCTGTCAATCAAAGTCAGTTAGACAATCAGGAGAGAGAGGGTGGGCAGAGCTGAATGGCAGCTCTGTGTCTGAATGAAGGGGAAGAGGAGCCCGAGAAGAGGAGGATCCGGGCTGCTCTGTGCAAAACCAACTGCACATAGGAGATAAGTATAACATGTTTGTTATTGAAAAAAAAAAGACAAAACATATAAAAACACACAAGACATTACACATTAATAGCAACTTTAGTGAATGTATCTTCCTAATATTTGGCTGGCTTGCTAATTTAAAATTTGGTTGGCGATTTGTCAAAAATGTAACATGTATTTATTGATCTGTTCTCTTATCCCTAGGAGGACATTTAATACTGTCACTGGGTAAGCCCAGTCTTCCCTCTTCCTGGGCTTCCCCAGTGACGTAGCAGAGGATGCGTTAGAGGGTGCGGGGTCACGTGACGGGTGGCCCTGTCTTCCCTATATAAGTAATGTCACAGCTTCAGCGCGTCATTCGCTGGGCTGTGTCCAGCGATGAGAGGAGGTCGGCGATGCTGCTCTCTGGATGGATGGATCTTCTCATCGCTGGAGATCACCCGCACCCGTCGCTGGATCAGGACAACAATGGAGCAGGAAGCCGGGAACGAGTAGATTATCACCGCTGGAGTTTTTTTCTTTTTTTTTTATTAATAAAGGACTTTATTCTACGGTGTCTGTGTGTGTTTTTTTTTACAAGAATTTACACTTCCTTCGTGAAATGGTAGGGGTACAGTATACCCCATTACCATTTCACACAGGGGGGGTCAGGATCTGGGGGTCCCCTTTGTTAAAGGGGTCTTCCAGATTCTGATAAGCCTCCCGTCCACATACCCCCACAACCACCGGGCAAGGGTTGTGGGGATGAGACCCTTGTCCCCATCAACATGGGGACAAGGGGCCTAATCCACAAAGCAGATGCGCCGACTTAACTCGAGATACGCGGCGTAATTAAAATTTACACGGCGCGTATATTTGCGCCTGATCCTCAAAACGAGATACGCATTAAAATCATGTTTTTCTGTCCTACCTAAAATAATTACACCGGTGCTTTTTCGTGCGCAAATTACGCTAGACACGCCGCTGTTTTGATAGGCAAAGATGCAAATGAGGGAGATAGGGCGATCCACAAAATTAAGTGTGTGCGCCGTAGATTACGCCCTGTGCGCTTCTGTTAGTTTCAATGTGTAAATTTACACTTTATAAAAGCAGCCCTAATTTTACACATGCCGTGTAAAGGTCTGCTAAAGCAACACCATTTAGGAATAGCTGAGCACACACACTTGCTGCACTACAATCTGTATGCCAACATGCCAGGGGCATCCATGCGCATAGCTAGACTAGTGACTTTAGTGACCGAGGGTACCCCCTCTTCTGAGGGAACAGCAGTCAGGAGACGCCTCGCAGAATGCATCTTTGCACAGTAAACACACACATTAATTATGTCACAATGAGAATGCATGGATGCACACCACTGTGGTCCCTAGCACAGACATATCACATGCACATCTAATTGGATTAGATCCAAGTACCCCCCCCCCCCCATTGGTACTTGGGAGCAGTAACGCCACGCCACGGCTCCAATTCTGTTACTGTGCATTCATACACCATTCAGGGACCTGGGATCACTTCTCCCTGGTCCTGGGGATCCCTTCTCCACCAAAACTGAGGGTGACACCCTTATTTAATCAGGAATGCCACCCCCCCACATTCACACATCATTCACACACATAAACCAAATCATAAGTACAGTATAATAAACAAAATCATAAAAATATAAAAAAAAATCATAAAAATAAAAAATCAAAAGTACCCCTGCAAATTAATTGCGGCAGCGATTGCTCATGGGGGGGGTGTCTTCATGGGGGGGAGTGTTAGCAGGGGAGGGAGTATCTTCGTGGGGGGGGGGTGTGAGCAGGGGAAGGAGAAGCCTCCCCTGGTGACTGTCCTCTTGCTGGCCTGCCCTCCAAGGCCACTGCTATCCTTGTCAGACAGAGAGTGAGGGCAGCCGTATTGGCCTGGCCAGCCCTGGTATTGTCCTGCACAGCCTGGTTCAGGGCAGTCACCTCCTGGGCCACGCCTGTTGTGGCGGTCTGCAGCTCACACAAACATGTGATGACCGCCAATGAGTTGGTGGCCACATCACTGAGTGACTCCTTCATTGCAACCAGGCTGTGCTCCATCTGGGTCAGAGTCTCTTTTATCTGACCCAGATGGCGGGTCTGCCGGGCATTGTCCTTCTGCAGATTGGCCGGGAGACGCTCGGCCACCCCCCTGGTCTCCTGGGTCGCCATCCTGCCTGCCCCTGAGGCTTGTGGCCTGGGAGGAGGGGGGAGAGTGACCCTTGTGGGTTGCGGCCTGTTGGGGGTGGAGTGGGAGGGGCTACCCCTGATGGTGGCCTGACTGCTGCCAGCCTCTGGGGTAGGCTCTGGGGTAGCCTCAGGGGTAGCCTCAAGGGTAGCCTCAAGGTTAGCCTCAAGGGTCATCATATCCGAGGTCAAAAGGACTTCCCGGCCAATCTGAAGATCTTCTTCCTCCACCCCCTCATCCTCCTCCCCCTTAACCTCCTCGTGAGGGGAGGTTTGGCCACTCCCCTCCCCTGGGGACTCCTCAGCAGCCTCTTGTCCTTGGGGTGGTGCAGCAGCCTGGCCTGATGGCCCAGCAACCTCCTGGTCATCTGTGGAGGACACAAAACAATCACAGGTTTGAGGATACACACACTTGCCACATCTTCCCTTCCCCCACCCACACATGCTAATCACCAGATAGAAAAAACAAAAACTTACCTGGCCTCACAGCAACATCTGACTGATATCCACGCAGGCCCACCACCTGCTCTGGCTGGAAACATCGCGCCACTGCCCATTCCTCCTCACTCAGACGGATGGGACAGGGTCCCCCTCCTTCAGTGCCCGTGGTATGTGCATTGATCTTTGCCACCTTATTACGGACCACGCTCTTTAGATCGTTGATCTTTTTTTGGATGCCAGTGGGGGTCCTCGTCTCCCCCCCCCCCCGCCGCATTGATCTGATCCGTAACCTTTTTTATTATTGCCTTCCTTTGGGCCGCGGAGGTGTTCCGGCTATCAGGGCCATGCAAATATCGCCCATATAGGACGATGGCCCGAGCAAGAATTTGCTTCTCTACCTGATTAAAATTGAGCTTCCTGCGCTTGGGTGCCATCACAGACACCACTCAGCAACAAGAAGAAACTCACAGGACAAACAAACAAAAATACACACACAACAAACAAACAAAAAAACTCACAGAAGAAACACACAAAAAGCAAAAGACACAAGCAGACAGCTACTACAAATTCAAAAACAAACACGCAAAAAACAAACAAAATACAATCAGCAAAAAACAAACACAAAATACAATCAGAAAAAATAAATAAATAATACACTCAGAAAAAAACAAACAGAAAATACACTTAGCAGAAACAAACACCAACTACTATCTAATACTCCTCCAAAACTTCTCTATCACACACAACTCACCAACAAACACCGACAAACGTTCAGAGCAGAAGCAACTTGCTCTAGGAAGGGTAACATAGGGAAATACTTTTGCAAGGGAAGTGTGTTTGTGTGGGGCTATTTATACACAGGGCGATCCTCAAACTAAGTACGCTTGGCCTTTTTCCTATCTCACTGATTGCGCCAAGCCAAGTTCTGCACATGCCCAGTGAGAAGCAGATTCGTGCGCGCATGCGCAGTATGGCCGGCCCTTCATTTGCATGGGGTCACGGCTCATTACAATGAAGCACGCCCACTTCCTTCCCACTTGCAATAACCCCGCCTTACACCTCGGGATTTAAGTTACGCTTGCGCAATTTTGTGCGCAAATGCGCTGTGGATACGACACTTACGACACCAAATTAGGGCGCCGTAACTTAAATGACATAAGTTTTGAGTAACTTAATTTGCGCCGCTGGCTGTGTATTAGGCCCAAGGTGCTTTGGGGGGCACCCCAAAGCACCCTCCCAATGTTGAGGGCATGTGGCCTGGTGCGGTTCAGGAGAGGGGAGGGGCCGCACTCTGTCCCCCCCTCTTTTCTGTGGCCGGCCAGGTCAACGTGCTCGCATAAGGGGTATGGTGTGGATTTTAGGGGGAACTCCACGCCATTTTTTTTTTAATTTGGGGTGGAGTTCCCCTTAAAATCCACACCAGACCTGAAGGGTCTGGTTATGGATATTTAGGGGGAACCGCATGTCATTTTTTTTGTTTAAATTGACGGCGGGGTTCCCCTTAATATCCATACCAGACCTAAAGGGTCTGGTTTTATATTTGCGGGGACCTCCGCACATTTTTTTTTCTAAAAGTCCATGTCCCATTGACTACAATGGGGTTCGGAGTTCGGGTTCGGGTTCCCGAACCCAAACTTTTTTTTTAAAGTTCGGGTTCGGACCCGAACCCGAACATCCAGGTGTCTGCTCAACTCTATCAGAGAACACAGATTTTGAGCTATTATTGACATCTTTACCTTGAAGTTACATCTTTGCATGTTTTTCATTCTTGTTTTGTTGTATTAACTGTAGAGATTGGTGGACTAGCAGCAGGCTACATTGCTCCTATAATTCAATGGTTTGGATAGCTCATTGACTTTCTGATCTATTTTTGGCACTCTTCTTCCCACTGTATGGTCTATTGCTTTGTGAGAAAGTTTAATAAATCAAAACGGTTATGTAGCACTGCAAAGCAGATTGCAGGGCTTGCATTGTGGTGAGTTACTAAAAACTAAATATTGTTGCTGCATCTATTCCTTTAAATGTGCATAATTATTGATACATGGGTAACTTTGAGGAAGTCATGTGACTGCCGATATGCGTTGGGTGGAGCCGGGTGACGCTGCCGATACTAGTGATGCATGAGCTCTGGAGCCCCGCTGTCATCCAGAAAAATAAGCTGTTTTTGTTTCAATTTAAGTGTTACAAACTTGAATAAACGTCTCCTTTTATACCCACTACACTATGAGGATGCCCTTTGTTGTATGAGTCTGTTTAGAGCGGAACTATCTGCAATTAAAAGGGCCACACACTTGATTGGAGGAAATGATCCAAGGTTCAGAGAGTACAGAGAAGGAGGAGAAGTACAGAGGAGTCTATTTCTAGTGCTCCAGAGAAAGGGCAATTTGACCAGGGATAACAGGCCAAATGTGAAGGTGAGTACAATATTTGGATGGTGGTGGGAGTCACTGAAGCACTGGCGCACATTTATGGATAACCTTTTGGCACAATATGAATTGCATTATATATTTGGACTGAAAGGATACTTGAAATAATTGTACTTTACTGTCAGTTCACTTTATTTGTTTGCACGGCTTATATTTTGGACGCTAAGACGGACGAACACATACAGTTGTATTCAAAATTATTCAACCCCCACTGAAATTGATTGTTTTGCCAAGTTTGACATTGATTTTGATCATCCTGTCATCCTGCTTACAATTAAATCAAAGAGGCACGTGTAGGTCAGACAAATATAACATAACATTTATATTCCAATATTTTTATTGAATTTCAAAATAAAAGATACAATAGAAAGACAGGTATGATCTGTCCATGCAATAAAATTCAAGTTACAGGTGCAAGTCAATAAGGACAAAACAACATAACTCTCATATGACATTTTCCCGGATTTATACTTCAAACTGTCAACGGACATATAGAAAAGGGGCTAAATCGGGACCACTACGGGGCCTCTCAACGGAGAGCCCAACCAACCTCAAGGACCCGTCACTCAGCAGAATAATGTATATTAGCAACAAAATAATAATAAGAAATAAGGAACACAAAAGGAGAAAAAGAAAGGGAAAAGACTAGAAGAGAAAAGGAAAGGAAGGAAGGAAGGAAGGAAGGAAAGAAGGGGGGAGCACTCCCATCTGAAGGGGCCACCCTCCAATAGCAGTCTACCTCTCACGTAGTAGTGAGATAGTCAATCCAAGGGTCCCAAACACTGTGGAACACAGCAACCCTGTCCGCCAGAATAGCAGATAGTCTCTCATTCACCATTATCCAAGACAATTTAGCTTTCAGCAAATAAAAAGGAACAGTAGGGGACCTCCAGGACTTTGCTATAGAAATCCTGGCTGCTGTAAATATGTAGGCGATCAGCTTTTTCGTGCATTTCGGTGCTCCATTGACCGGGCGTCCCAGCAGTGCACCCAGAGGCGACTTACGGAGATTGACATGGGTTAGTGAGTATATAAAGTTGTACGTACGAATCCAAAACCGTCTCACCTTCGGACACTGCCACCAAACGTGGTACATAGTACCATCCGCAGTACAACCTCTGAAGCACCGCGGGGACGCCCCAGGGACAAAGGTTGCCACTCGCACAGGGACCATGTACCACCTCAGTAGTACTTTATAGTTTGCCTCTATCAAAGAGTTATTAATATAAGTCTAAGGCCGGGTACACACGGACAAACATGTATGGTGAAAGCGGTCCGTCGGACCGTTTTCACCATACATGTCTGCCAGAGGGCTTCTGTACGATGGTTGTACACACCATCGTACAGAAGTCCGCGCGTAAACAATACGCGGGGCGTGTCCGCGGTGTCGCCGCGTCGATGACGCGGTGTCGCCGCGACAATGACGCGGCGACGTGGGCGGCCCGCCTTTAAAATGCTTCCACGCATGCGTCGAAGTCATTCGACGCATGCGAGGGACGGCGGGCGCCTGGACATGTACGGTAGGTCTGTACTGACGACCGTACATGTCCGAGCGGGCTGAATTCCAGCGGGCTGTTTTAAAACAAGTCCAGGAATATTTGCCCGCTGGGAAAAGGCCCGGCGGGCAAATGTTTGCTGGAATTCGGCCCGCTCGCGCCCACACACGACCAAACATGTCTGCTGAAACTGGCCTGCGGGCCAGTTTCAGCAGACATGTTTGCTCGTGAGTATGGGGCCTTAGAGGCACTTTGTGACAATGCACCCCACTCAGCAAGGTCCAGTGACACACCAGTATCCTGTTCCCATTTCAACATATAATCTAACTTTTGAGAGCTGGAGGATAGGATACCGTAGATCAGGGATATATGGCCTGCATGTTTGTCAAGGGTCGTACAAAGGTGCTCCATAGGGGTACTAGTAGTAATATCAGAAGCACGACTCAGTGATGCCAATAAATGGGCAATTTGAGTATAGCGGAAAAACTCTGTATTTGGGAGTTTATACTTCTCCTGCAGGACCGATCTTGAGAGAGCTCCTCTATGGTCACAGTAGTCCGCTATCCTTAACAGACCCTTATTGGTCCACCAGGAAAAGTCCTGGGGACGGAGACCCGGGGTAAACAGAGGATTATGAAACAGTGGCGCCAAAGGCGTATGCGGAGACCTAAATTTATGTTTGGCCGCTAGGCGGTCCCACAAGCTGAGAGAGAACGACAGAGACGGACACAGTATGGCCGGTCTATCCTTCCCCCTAAGCCACATTAAGTGGGAGATCTCTCTATCCGGGCATATGGAGGATTCCAATTCCATCCAGAGCGGCTTAGGTCGAGCTGTATGGAAGCGGATCAGATGAGCCAATTGAGCTGCATGATAGTACCGAAGAAGATCAGGCACACCCAAACCCCCTCCCAATTTAGGAGTGTACAATGTCCGTCTGTTCACCCTGGGTCTCCTGTGTTCCCACACAAAATCCAGCAATTTAGCTTGAAATCTTTTTAGATCCGCACCCACTATTGCAATCGGAAGAGTCCTAAATAAATACAACACCTTGGGAAGAATTGTCATTTTAATAGAATACAGCCTACCGAACCACGACGGAGGATTTCTCGACCATCTTTGGAGATCGTCCAATAATTTTCGGAACAGGGGGGGGTAATTCCTCTTATAAAGCGTGGAGAGGGTCGGAGTCAGGAAGATGCCCAGGTAAGGCAGGGCATCCTCTTGCCAGCTAAAGGAAAATGACTGCTGAAGGGCTCGAACTATGTGAGGTGGTAGGGAAACATTGAGGGCCTGAGATTTAGAATGATTCACAGACAGTCCCGTAAATGCCGCGAATTTTCCTAAGACGCGATTCAAATGAGGCAAGGAGGTAACTGGGGAGGAGAGGAGCAGTAAAATGTCATCCGCAAACATCGCGCATTTATGCTCTCGGCCCCCACAGCTGACCCCCAGGATGTCCGGGTGAGTTCTAATCTTAATAGCAAGAGGTTCTAAGGCCATAATGAATAACAGGGGGGATAGAGGGCAACCCTGCCGGGTACCTCTACCTATGTGTATATCCGGGGATCGGTAGCCCTTAACCGAAAGATTTGCAGTAGGGGCCGTGTAAACCGAGCGAAGCGTCGTCAAAAAATTTGACCCAAACCCATAACGTTCAAGTATGAAAAAAAGGTAGTCCCAAGACAGGGAATCGAAGGCCTTACACAAGTCCAATGACAATAGCAAGGCTCCCCGCTTCCCCCCTCCATCCCAACCAGAGTTTAGGGCCGATATTATATCTATAACGCGTCTGGTCTGATCTGAGGCTTGCCTATTAGGCACGAAGCCCACCTGATCTGGATGGATGTATTTAGACAAAAACAAATTCATACGTGTAGCTAATACCTTCGTCAGTAATTTAAGGTCGACGTTTATTAGCGATATAGGGCGGTAGTTCGCACAATCGCCGAGATCCTTATTGGGTTTGGGAATGACGTGTATAAAGGCCCTATTTTCGTGTGGCGGAAGGGAAGAACCACTCCTCAGTTCATTGAAAAAGGCACAAATATGCGGGATCAATATCTCGGCATACTTGCGGTAGTAATGACCTGTGAAGCCATCAGGGCCCGGCGATTTCGATGGATTCAGGGATTTGATAGCAGCTGCAATTTCACCCGTCGTAAACTCCGCCTCCATTATTTCGACATGGTCTGTAGACAACATGGGGAGGGGTAAGTCTCGCAGAAAGTCTTCCGCCTCAGCCACATCGAAGGCCCTCGGGGGTGTATATAATTTTGAATAGAACGCAGAGAATTCTCGGAGTATGGACTGGGGATTTTGGGTGGTCAGTCCAGACCTCAACCTCAGTTTAGGGAGAGCAGGACTAAACGGCCGAGGAGTTAGCTTTCTCGCTAATAGTGTGTTCGGTTTATCGCCTAAGGTGTAATACCGGTGGCGGGCCCATCGGACGGATTTTTCCGCCTTCGTGGTCAGACTTAAGTTCAGGGCTGTCCGGGCCTCATCGATCCGATTTCTAAAATCCATATGTGGATTAGCTGTCTGGTCGTGCATAAGCCGATTCAGCTCCTCCTCCTGACGCCGGATAGTTTGCTCCCGTTCACGTTTCGCCCTGGAGGCCAATTGCAGTAATGTACCCCGAATGGTGACCTTATGCGCAGCCCAAATTGTTCCCGGAGAAACCCCTGGGGAAGGATTTTCCTGAAAGTAAAGTTGAATAGCCCTCTCCACCTCCTTTTCGAGGACAGGGTCATTCAACAGCGACTCATTTAATCGCCACGGCGACGGGCCTGACTTAGACCAAAGGTCCGTCAGCACTATTTGAACCGACGAGTGATCCGACCACGCCACAGGGGATATTTTAGCCGACGAGACATACGGAAGCAGAGGAGAGAGCGTGAACAGGTGGTCTATACGCGAGTATGTTCTGTGGACATGGGAATAATACGTGAAGTCCCTAGCAGTAGGGTGGAAGTCCCTCCACACGTCTATCAGATCATAGCTATGAAGGAGACGTGCCATAGCGCTACTCCGTCTAGGGACATGTTTTAATACTGCTCTCCCAGGATTAGTTTTGTCAAGAATCCGGTCTAATGAGGTATTACTATCCCCCCCAAACACTACGTGACCCGCCACATGAGGCATTATTACTTCCAACATGGAGCGAAAGAAGGGCAGTTGGCCTACATTAGGGGCGTAGTAGGAAAGGAAGGTCACCTCCCTATCATTAACTTTCCCTACCACCATGACATAGCGGCCTTCCTTGTCTCTGATCACAGTCGAAGGCGTGAAAGGAACCTTCTTAGCGAAGCAGATCGCGACACCTCGTTTTTTGTCGGGGCCGTTAGACAGGAAAAACGTTGTGTATCTCGGGTTTAAGTATTTAGGGGCCGAGGTCTTAGAAAAATGCGTCTCCTGTAAAAGTAGGACGTCCGCCCCCATTTTGTAATATTGCTGGAATGCTTTAGATCGTTTGGTGGGGGAATTAAGACCCTGGACATTGTGGGTCAAAATAGTGTAATTTACCAGATGTCTAGGAGCCATAATGGTTCGGTCTGCTGTACTCACGGTTTAGAAGCCCCAGAGAGCGAACTTCAGAAGTCCCCCGAAGCCCCCACCATATCTTGTTTCGATGTAGGAGTGCACCCCAGAAGAGAGAAGCTCGGAGGAAGGAAAAAGAGGACAGGTTAGAAAAAAAAGGGTACAAATAAGACAAAATCAAAATCAACATTGTGTTCTCTTCTCTCTTTCCTCCCCTCTCAAGAGGAAAAAAGAAGAAAAAAGAAAAGAGAAGAAAAAAGACACTAGAGCATAAACAATAACTGAAGCAAAAAAAAATGTTTTTCTCCATCTTCTTTTTTTTTGTTTTGTAGTTTTTTGTAACACACTGTGGACCCAGTGTGTCCTTAGGAGCAAACTACTCCCAGCACTCAACGCAAAGTTGCCTCCACCAACTAGAGGGAGGCAAGTTCACCCCGAGTGGCACGCGTTTCCACCTCAGCCCAATTCAGACACTGAATGGAAAGAGCGGGCTGAATCGGCCAATAGAACTCCGTAGGGAGAGCAAGGGGGGGACCCAGGCCCAAAGGCCGTATCCAGATCTACCACCTAAGCGAGAAGCTAAAAAATTGCTATAAACTGAGAACCAAAAACATAAAGTATAAAAATTAAAGGTTTAGGCACAAAATGCAATCCTGAAACGGTCGCCACCCCTGTCCAACCGAACCACAGCCGCAGTTCAAAGAGGGCCAAACCCCCACAGCCTGTAAAAGAAAACAAATTAAATCACAGGCAATCAAGTGTTCAAGGTGGGCTTCTTGCTCTTTTTAGAATGGCCTTGCTGGGACCAGAGGGGGGACACCGGCCTGTCTCTCATCTCAGAGGCGACGGAGGGGGCCCTCGGATCCGTCGAGAGCAGCCCCAATTCCCGAAGCAGCTCCTCACCGGACTGGAAAGTAGAAAAGGAATGGGATTTCCCCTTGTACGAGAATGAGAGTCTGAACGGGAACGACCAGCGGTATTTAATACGATGATTGATTAGATGACCCAAAAGAGGCTTTAGCGCCCTCCTCTTCTGAATCGTCGATTGGGAGATGTCCGCAAATATCTGAACTGAATGTTCCAGGACAGGCACGTTTCCCTGCGACCTAGCCGCCATCATCACCTTCTCCTTAATTCTATAGTAATGTGGCTTGACAATAACATCGCGTGGCAAGCCATCAGGTCTGGGAGCCGTCAAGGCACGATGGACCCTATCTAACTCCAACTGATGGGGGGAAATGTCCGGTATCAGCTGTGTCATCAAGGCATGGACAGCCTCCTCCAGATCAAGGACCGTCTCCGGAAGACCCCGCACGCGGAAATTGTACCGCCTGGACCTGTTTTCTAAGTCTTCGATCTTCGCATTGGCCTGGTCCAGTTGATCCTGTAGGGAGGTGATCATCCTGGAATTTTGATTCACACGCTTAACAGTGCCATCCACTTTGGTCTCAATACTGTCCAAACGCACTCCAATATTCTGAAAATCAGCCTTCATTCCGGAAGTGATCATTGTGCATGCTTTTGTCAATTCTTGTTGTAAAAGGGCAGAGAACCTAGCCAGCAGCACCGTATCTCCTGAGTAATGGGCTGCAGCAGTCACTGGGGCTTGTGAAGGCACAGAGCTAGCCTGGCTAGCCTGGCTATAGGTCAGTTCAACAAGTTCCGCCATTTGCCTATCAGTGGAGGAGGCAGGGGAAGCAGAGAACAGCAGTGTTCTGTCAGGGGAGCTAGAGGATAGAGAATGCTGTGAGCAGCCATTTTGTGGGGAGGGGATCGGGTCCTGAGACTGTGAGGAGAAGGGATCCCTGTGGATCTCAGCCTGGACAGAGACCACAGGGCCAGGGCCCCACGCTGTGGCTGCGGCTGCAGAATGCATGCTGCCCCCTCTCCCAGTACCTGAGTCCTTCGGCGCCATCTGAGCCATGGGGGGCTGCAGGTGTGGGAAGTCCTCCACCATCTCCGTCGGCTGCTGTGTCATCCACTGGGTGCCTGGAAGCAGATGAGAGCCCTCCTGCTCCCCGTCCCCTCTGTTCTGCATCCCAGCGGTCCGAGGAGATGAAGGCTGGACCTGAGAGCCGCCGCGCGCTGTATCTCCCTTCCCCAGCGCCATCTTGCCTGGCGGGGACGGCTTCTGGGCCTGTGAAGATCGGGTCTGCCGGGCGCACTGTGAGGACCTACGCTGGTGATGTTTGTTCCCAGCTGTCCTCCGCTGCATTGTCCGTAGGGGGAAGCCGTGGACGAATCGATCCGCTCGCTCTATATGCGAATTATAAGCTTATTAGGGCCGGAGGTGTGCGGAGCTCCTCAGAACATGTCCGATGTCGGCGCCGCGCGCATGCGCACTATAACATAACATTTATAATGAAATAACCACAAATGTCTTTTCTGTGCTCACATCATTATCAGTTTTATTCAACCCCCAATTGACATTCAATCTTAGTACTTAGTACAACATCCTTTTACAGTTATAACAGCTTTTAAACTTGAAGCATAGCTTGACACAAGTGTCTTGCAGCGATCTACGGGTATCTTTCGCCCATTCGTCATGGGCAAAAGCCTCCAGTTCAGTCACATTCTTAGGCTTGCGCACTGCAACTGCTTTCTTTAAGTCCTACCAGAGGTTCTCAATCGGATTTAAGTCTGGTGACTGCGATGGCCACTCCAAAATGTTCCAGCCTTTAATCTGCAACCATGCTCTAGTGGACATGGAGGTATGCTTGGGATCATTGTGCTGTTGAAAGGTCCAACGTCTCCCAAGCCTCAGGTTTGTGACGGACTGCATCACATTGTTATCCACTATCTCCTGGTACTGAAGAGAATTCATGGTACCTTGCACACGCTGAAGCTTCCCTGTACCTGCAGAAGCAAAACAGCCCCAAAGCATGATTGACCCCCCGCCATGCTTCACAGTAGGCAAGGTGTTCTTTTCATCATAGGCCTTGTTCTTCCTCCTCCAAACATAGCGTTGATCCATGGGCCCAAACACTTCTAATTTTGTTTCATCAGTCCACAGAACACAATCCCAAAACTTCTGTGGTTTGTCCACATGATTTTTGCATACTGCAGTCGACTCTTCTTATTCTTTGGAGACAGCAAGGGGGTGCGCCTGGGAGTTCTGGCATGGAGGCCTTCATTACGCAGTGTGCACCGTATTGTCTGAGCAGAAACTTCAGTACCCACATCTGACAAATCTTTTGTCAGTTCCTCAGCAGTCACAAGGGGACTTTTCTCCACTCTACGCTTCAGGTAGCGCTCAGCAGTCGAAGTCAGCATCTTCTTTCTGCCACGACCAGGTAGCGTTTCAACAGTGCCCTTTGGCTTGAATTTGCGAATGATGCTTCCTATGGTGTCTCTTGGTATGTTTAACATCTTTGCAATCTTCTTATAGCCATTGCCCTTCCTGTGAAGAGTAATCACCTCTTGTCTTCCCGGACCATTCTCTTGACTTCACCATGTTTGTAACCACACCAGTAAATGTCTAGAAGGAGCTGAGTATCACAGTCATTTTAAAGCTGCCTGATTGGTGCTTATTAGGCTTTATTGCTGCTCCCTGACATCCACAGGTGTTTTCAATACCTGATTGAAAACACTTCAATGAACCTCTGTTCTTCAGAGTGGTAGTCTTTAAGGGGTTGAATAATTGTGTAAATGAAGAATTCACAAAATAAACATTTACTACTGTATTACAAAACCAATTGATGTCATTTTAGTTGCATATGGTTCTATAAGAAGTCCTTGTAGGATTTCATTCTGAATACAATTACAAATGTACAATAAATTCCCTAAAACCCTTTACAGCATTGGGGGGTTGAATAATTTTGAACACAACTGTATATTATACATACATATTCACTGAGCACGAAGAAAAGTTTTTTGATTGTATGTTCTTTATTAGTATAATAAATATATGAAGTTTCACACAAGAAATCATTTATTATATTCATGTACCAATTATTATGCATGTTTGATCGAATAGGCGCAGCAACAATATTTTGTTTTTTAGTATATCACATTGTGGAAATGCAATTGGGTTGCTTGCAGCCACCCTAAAGGGTTTGACCTACACTTCATTATTAGCACAGGTAGCACGGGATAATACAATCTTTTGTTAAAGTCTACTGTATATGTAATGAGTTAATATGGCTCCCCCTTGTACATATGCAATTACAACATACTGTATACACATAGAAACATGTTCTATTTTTAAAGGCTAACAAATATTGATGCAGTTATTTACAGATTGCTGATCTCTTTTACACAGATGTATAAAACATTATTTCAAAGTCAATACACATTTATTTATACCATTTTTCTTCTACAATTTACCACATATGCATGTTACATTGAGCCATGTAGGTTTTCAACTCAATGAACACATACAGTTCAAAATTAATCAGTGCGCACTATGGACACTTGCATGAATTTATGTGATGCACAGTCACATACTATTATATTTTGTTGGCAAATTATTAATGATTTTGTGTTTTACTTTCAATATGAGCAATAAAAAGTCAGGGCACAAGGGATGTAAGAGTTGCAAATGTTGACAGTACCTCTGCCATGAGGCCTATAGATTTAACCACTTGGCCCCTGGAAGATTTAAGTTTTCTCCTTCACTGATGAGCACTGATGAGGCAATGTTTAAAAGCGGCACTGATAAGCAGCACTGATGGGCACTGATAGGTTACATAGTTACATAGTTTCCTGTTTTCACTGTGATCAGCTGTAATTAGACGCAGCTGATCAGGTGGTAAAGAGCCTACGTCATAGGACGCCCGATCGTGGCTCATTCTGCTGGATGTCATATGACGCCCAGTCAGGATAACAGAACCACTTTCCAGTCGTCATTTTGCTATATGGCGGGTGCGAAGTGGTTAACCTATTGTTATTTATTGTTTATGAAAAGTTTATTAGAGACGTCGATTGCTTTTTCAGCATCAGGAAATATTAGGCTGATCATAGACCATTAATGCAACCTGAATGTACAATCTTTTTTAGATCTACCAAAAACTATGTAGTACAAAGCCTCCCTGATTGGCTATGAGTTGCTTAGGTAAGTAATCATATTACATCGTTTTGGTAAATTTAAAGTTGATTGTACAAGGATTGTATGCTCAGATTGTAACATAAAAAAAGAGGTCTAAAAAGCTCAACCTCAGTGCAACGTATCCCTAGATGAATGTGTATTATACTGTATGAGGGGACCTGGAAAAAATAGTCCAAAAATAAAGAAAAATACTTTATTAACTGGTTCCTGACCAGCCGCCACAGTTGTCCTGGGGCAGGTTGGTTCTCCTGCGCGAATTGTTATCATTGTATGTCGGGCGTGTACACGGCAATCTGTGGGCAGAAAATGGCTTGGTCAGGAAGTGGGTAAATCCTTCCAAGGCTGAAGTGGTTAAACACTAATTATCTAGAAAATGCAAAACCCACTATCCCACTTTCTAACTAAAAAAATCTAATTCCCATTTTCCAATTATTAACACAACCATGGCAGTTGCAGGAAAATTATATAAGCATTCCCCCTCTACAAGAAAATGGGAAATAAAGATAAAAAAATTTATGTTAAGTGTTATTGGGTGTGTGTGTACCCCAGTGGGTATCATAGTCTATATAAACCAGATAAAAAAAACAGAGAAACTTTTATAAAACTTGTGAGACATATGGAGTGGCCCATTAATATTGCTTATATGTCCTCTTTACAGTCCATGATAAGATCCTTTAATGGACTTTAAATAATATACAATTATATACCAGTCCATTAATATATTCTCCTAATGTCTTGTACACACGATTGGAATTTCCGATGAAAAAAGTCAGAATTTTTTCATCAGATATTCTGCCTGTGTGTAGGCCCCATCGGACTTTTTTCCGTCGGAGTTTAGAAATAGAACATGCTCAGAATCAAGTCGATGCATGCTCGGAAGCATTGAACTTCATTTTTCTCGGCTTGTCGTAGTGTTTTACGTCACCGCGTTTTGAACGGTCGGAATTTGGTCTGACAGTGTGTATGCAAGACAGCTTGAACGAAATTCCGATGGAAAATTCCATCGGATTTTATCTCATCGGAAATTCCGTACAAGGCATAAGGGATTCTTTTAGTAATTCTTAAGAACTTCTTGTGTCGGACTACTTTGCTAGGTCCCCTCATAAACTACACATTTATCTAGGGATTATTGCAAATTTTTTTCATATTGAGGTTGAGCTCAGTCTGGTTTTTATTCCTTTCTTTTTTCATATATGTATGCACCGACAGTTCCCTCATAATAGATGTTTACATTTAAAAACATTTATTTTTTCTTTTATTTCTCTGTCTCGGTGACACATTTTATCCCTCTTTCTTGTCAGATTGTAATATGTATGATGACCCTAAGGATTAAGGGCCAGATTCACAGAAAAAGTACGCCGGAGTATCTGCTGATACTCCGGCGTACTTTCAAATTTGCCGCGTCGTATCTTTATTTGTAATTCACAAACAAAGATACGACGGCTTTTGGCTAAGATCCGACAGGCGTACGGCTTCGTACGCCTTTGGATCTTAGGATGCAATACTTTGGCGACCGCTGGGTGGAGTTTGCGTCGTTTTCCACGTTGGGTATGCAAATTAGCTGTTTACGACGATCCACGAAGGTACGCGCGTTCGTCACATTCTCTTACGTCGTCGCTAGTCGGTTTTTCCCTTTGCAAACTTACGCCTGCTATTTCATGGCTTAGATTTAGACCAGCCATGTTAAAGTATGGCCGTTGTTCCCGCGTTGAATTTCAAATATTTTTTTTGCGTAAGACGTCCGGGAATACGAAAGGACGTAACGCACGTCACCGTTCAAAAAACACGTCGGGGTGCCGTAATTTCACGCAAAGCACGGCGGGAAATTTCCTAACGGAGCATGCGCAGAACGTTCGGCTCGGAAACGCGTCTAATTTAAATGGTACACTCCCCATTTGAATTAGGCGGGCTTGCGCAAAATGCATTTATGTTACACCGCCGCAAGTTTACAGGCAAGTGCTTTGTGAATCAAGCACTTGCGCTGAAAACTTGCGGCGATGTAACGTAAACGAGATACGTTACGCCGCAGCACAGGTATCTGAATCTGGCCCTAAGTTCGGAAATAGTTTATGCATCATTTACTATTGTATTTTTGTAACTAATGGAAATACTCCTATACTGTATACTTTTATAGATCATCCTCCGTCTTTAAATAAATATTATTAAGATAAATCAGATTTATAAATGAATGTATGAAAACCCTCCAAGCTGATTTAGCGATATGGAGTTAAAATTACTGCTGGAAAATTATGTTTCCTTAGTTGATAAAGCTGAAGAACTAAATTTTTTGTCTAACAAGACAGGCATTTTCAGAATGATAATTTAGTTGTGTTATAATGTTATATTGATAATATATTGTTATCCTGGGGCCTGGACTGAGAATTTTTTATTATGGCAGAGATCAGTTTCTTTAACCCCTTCATGACCACAATCTATTTATATCCAGTTAACTTGATCTTTTTGCTGCAGAACTTTAAAGCCTAAGGCAAAGTATACACAGGGAGGCTTTTTTTCATTCAAACAGTGGGATGAATAAAAAAAAAAAACTCATAGATCCTTGCACCCACACAAGCAATGTGGATGCAGGGATCTCTTCCACTGCGCTATTGTATTCTGACAGCAGGGACTCATTCCCCGATCAGAATTCACAGATTAGTGCTGCAGCCATTGGCTGCATGTACTGATCAAATGCCGGTTTTCGGATACGACAATTTGACAGAAGCTGGTCTAACAATCAACTTCTGTTGAACACAGAGCAGGGCACTCTGAGCAAAATTTTCCATCTTAAGTTTGGTTAAACGTTAAAAAAATACAGAAACAGAACAAGGGACATGCTTACTATCAATTAGAAGTTCCCCTTGTGTATTTTTTGCTCCAATCCATAGCTGTGCTAGCTTGATACCGGCTTTACAAGCCAGCAAAAGATTTTCTCCAAAAAGTTCTGCCATGACATTTATGGGGCTATCAAAGTGTGAACCAGCACCCTCGTGGGTTCCTAGGATCTCCCGTTCCACAGCATCACAGAAAACAGCTTCCCCAGAGTCAACAAGAGGAACTCAGGGAACATCTATTCCTCCATCCCTTCTGAGACTAATGTAAGTAACCTGTTTTTATATGTTTTCATTCTTCAGCTAGTGTAGCTCAGGATGCAGCTATTCAGACATGATGTGTGTTTGAAGTGTTGCACTGGAGGGCAGGGGAGATATTGTGGGTTCAGTAGAGTCCCAAAGTCACCATAAAGAGTATCCGTCACCTTCCCATGCTATCACATAGGTAAGCCCACTTGTGATAGCAATAATGTTAAAAAAAAGTGTAAAGAAAAGAATTATACAAAATAAATAAAATGTATTTTATAAAATGATATTATCCCCAAAAAATTATATTATCCAAAAAATGTAAACCCTTGTGCACCCTATATAAAAAGCTCAGCCTAGGGAGAGCATGTTATTATAAATATCATTTTCACAGCACATGTGAGGTATCATCACAAGTGTTAAAGTGAGAGCAATATGTCAAGGGCTAAAATTCATGGTAGAGGGCCCTTTCACACGGGGCGGATCAGTAATGATCCGCCTCCATGTGTCCGTAAGCTCAGCAGGGATCTCTCGGTAGATCCCCGCTGAGCCGTCGGATGACAGTGCGGTCTCCGCACACTGTGCAGGGACCGCCCTGTCTTTTCTCCGCTCTCCCCTATGGGGGGATCCGATGAACACGGACCGTGTGTCCGTGTTCATCTGATCTGATCCGCAGACGGAAGAAAAAATAGGACATTCTTCTATCTGCAAAATCGGATCTTTGCAGAGGCGGGTGATTACGGTTGTCAGTGGATGTTTATCCACTGACACCCGCAATCACATAGGGACCAATGTATGTCCCTTTCTCTTCCGCAAGAATGATGAAAAAGAACGTCTGAAAGGGCCCTTACTCTAATCTGTAAAGAATTTTTATGTGTCACTTATGCCTTGTACATACGGTCGGACTTTTGACTTTTGACCGTGCAAAAGTCCTCCGTGAGTCCGTCGGAAGTCCAACGAAAAGAAAGAGAGGTCTGACGGAACTTCCGGAAAAAAAAGTCAGATGAAGGCTACACATGGCCGGACTTTGCCAGAAATAATCTGACTTTTTTTCTCTGAAAATCCGGACGTGTGTACGAGGCATAATGAAGAATTTTAAGTGCCAAATTTGCCATTGTTGGTATCTATTTACTCAACACAACCAAATCCTTTATACTTTAGCCCAAAACGTGGGTATTAATATTGTGTTTGTTTGAATTGTTGAGGTAGACTCTCCACCTCATTGTTCAGAATAGAAACAGCGGGCAACACTATTATTAGAGCAGATGGTGCCATCCCCCAGGATTTTGAGAAGCTTTGTCTCTAAGGCCCCGTACACACGAGAGGATCGATCCGCTGAAATGTATCCGCGGACCGGTTTCAGCGGATAGATCCCCTGGTGTGTACAATCCAGCGGATATTTTTCCGCTGATTTTTTCCCCCGGGGATTGATTTCCAGCGGATCAAAATCTCTTAACATGCTAAGAAATCGATCCGCTGGAATCCATTCCAACGGATTGATCCGCTGGTCTGTACAGACTCACCAGATCAATCCGTCCGAATCCATCCCCCGCATGCATCGTAATGATTCGACGCATGCGTGGAAGTCCTTATATGACAGCGTCGCGCACGTCGCCGCGTCATCATCGTGGCGACGGCGCGACGCGTCACCGCGGACGGAATTCCGCTGGGATTTTGATCTCATGGTTAGTACAACCATGAGATCAAAATCCGCCAGAGGATTTATCCGCGGAAACGGTCCGGAGGACCGTTTCCGCGGATAAATCCTCTTGTGTGTACTAGGCCTAAGAGACCTTCTACTTTTGCAAGGCTATAGTAAAAAGATGTTTAAAGAATTCATATGCCAGGGCCTTTGAACGCCCAAGGTCTGAGCTATTATTTGTACTTAAAATGGTGGAGGATCCTTTTAAAGATACAGTCAAATTTATAACCACCTATTTCCATCACTATCATCAAGTTAGAGAAGCTATCTCTAAATATTGGTACTCATCGAGCATGGATGAAACTGTGAGTAAATATGTAAGATCTAACGCTGAGTCTACAGATGCAGTACATCTCTCAGAGACAAACTGGTATAAAGTTATACCATTGACAAAGCAGGGGAAGATATTTATAATAACAAGGTACTTTCAAGTCTGGCACTATTCTGAGTGTTCATTCATCATGGAATGCACAGTTATCTGCTTCCTAATGGTGAATGATTTGGACCACGTAGATTGTGCCATGATAGGTGTAGTCTACCTTATGACTTACACCTGTGGCGCTTTCTATGTGGGGAAGACGAAATGTTGTTTTTTCACAAATGTATACATGACCACGTTTATTATATTTTCTGAGAGTTCTGCTTTAAGGTCTAAAAGTACCAGATAAGCCATCATACGATGTAGAAATAATTACAGCTAAACTCCAAGTAAACAAAATATGCACAATCTAATGCAGTTCTGTATAACCACTTGACCCCTGGAAGATTTCATGACTAGGCCATTTTTTGTGATGCAGTATTTAAAACTTACTATTGCGCAGTCATGAGACTCTGTACCCAAAATAATCATATAATAATTTGTGTCATTTTCCCCCACAAATATAGCTTTCTTTTGGTGGTATTTCATTACCTCTGCGGTTTTTATTTTTTGCGCAATAATTTCATATAGCGCAATTTAAAAATAAAAAAAAATGTTTTTACTTTCTGCTATAAATGTTTTACTTTCTGCTATAAAACCTATCCAATAAAAAAAATCGAATTTCTTTATAAATTTAGGCCAATATGTATTTTGCTACATATGTTTGTAAAAAAAATCCCAATAAGCATATGTATATTAATTGGTTTGCACAAATGTTATAGCGTCTACAAACTATGGGATCTTTTTTTTTTTTTCACTGGGTGTGATCACAGTGGAAGCGAGCCGCCACCAGCGAGCATGTGCGCCTCCTACTTGGAAGAGTTGGATCATATATATATATGTGTGATCCGGTGTAGAGGTTCCGCTCTTTAGCAGTAAAACTGCTATAGGGCAGACTTTAAGCGGTTAATATGTCATTATTTTTTTTTAATGCAACAAGTGTAAGAACCTGAATTTGACTTGCCTCTTGCAATTCCTGTACAGCAGACACAAGACCAATCAGTTATGCTGCAGTGTCCATGTGCTAACAAAAGGATATGCTGTTAGAAGTGGTGAGCAGAGTAACAGAGAAATGTTAATTAGTCTGTGGCATCTCCTTTCACTGATTGAAGAAGGAACAAGACCTGTTATGCCCCGTACACACGATCGGAATTTCCGATGAAAAAAGTGAGACTTTTACCATCGGATATTCCGATCGTGTGTATGCCCCATCAGATTATTTCCATCGGAAATTCCGAGGAATTCTGTTGGAGTTCAGATAGAGAAAATGTTCTCTTTTACTCCAATGGAATTCCATCTGAATTTTGATTTGTGATTTTGGTCGGACAAAGGTCCGACCGCTTGTACGGGGCTTAAGAGTTACTTAAAGTAGAACTATAGGCAAAACTTTTTTTTATTTTGGATCGAGCAAAGGAAGGTTATAACCCATGTCAGATGTTTTTCCACTATCAATGTCTCATTGGGGGTCTCTAAAAATCATATCTGAATAAACAGCGGAGGCTGTGAAACGCATCATCTGATTGGTCGCCACATCACTTCCGGGTTCACAGAGCTTGCATCCCACGCTCAAACGCATTTCTGGTTCCGGCCTTCCGTTTCCTGACACCACTAAATACTGTGGAGTGCAGGCCAGCAAGCCCTAGGACCACCATATAGGCTTCACTGCTGTTTCATCATCTAGCGCGGGGATAAGCAATTAGCGGACCTCCAGCTGTTGCCAAACTACAAGTCCCATCATGCCTCTGCCTCTGGGTGTCATGCTTGATGCTGTCAGAGTCTCGCTATGCCTCATGGGACTTGTAGTTTGGCAACATCTGGAGGTCCGCTAATTGCTTATCCCTGATCTAGCGGCTTGTCATCTTCACCATTGGGACACACCTCCTTACACTTCGGACCGAATAGTGACTCTGGACCCCATAACACTTATATGCCTGATATCATCATCCCCTTGTGAGTAGTCATTTTGCTGTTTGTTCTATTAAACAAATCTTCAAATACGACACTGAGTCTGGCGCACCTTGTTTTTATTCAATCAGGGCACTGATCATCAGTGACAATCAGTGCCGCCTCATCAGTGCACATCAGTGGAGAAAAATTACTTATTTACAAAATTTATGGACAGAAATGAAGAAAAACTTTATTTTTTTTAAATGTTGTTCTTTTTTCTTTTTTTTTAGCAAAAAAACAAACAAAAAAAACAACAGCAGGGATTAAATACCACCAAAAGAAAGACCAAAGAAATCCAGGTTTCCTGACCTGCTATAGAGCACTGTACTATGTAGCAGAGGGGTGTAATTCTCATGATTGCGTCAACAGAAATGCAAATCCTTTGGCAGGTAAAGCAGGTTCCATATATGTATTCCATCTGTGTATTTATATGTTTGCCTAAAGTTCAGCTGTACGATTTCCGTAATTTGAGCTAACTAGGTTATTTGGAAAAGCAATTACTGTATTTATTGGCGTATAACACTCACTTTTTTACCCTGAAAATAGAGGGTAAACTGTGCCTGCGTGTTATACGCAGGGGGCTGTGGAAAGATTTTTTCCTGAAACTTCCCTCTTAACCACTTCCCGCCCAGTCCATAGGGGATTTAAGTCCGGGAAGAGGTTCTGAAATCCCGACTGGACGTCCATGGACGTCCTGCAAGATTTCATGCCGCACGCACCCGTGGGGGCGCGCAGCGCGGCGATCGGTGATGCGGGTGTCAGTCTGACACCCTTCATCTCCGATCTCGGTAAAGAGCCTCCGGCGGAGGCTCTTTACCACGTGATCAGCCGTGTCCAATCTGACAGACGCGAGTAGAGGAAAGCCGATCGACGGCTCTCCTGACAGGGGGGGTTTGCGCTGATTGTTTATCAGCGCAGCCCCCCCTCGGATCGCCACACTGGACCACCAGGGAAGCCCACACTGGACCACCAGAGAAGGGCAAAAAAAAAAAGGGCAAAAAAAAAAAAGTCAGTGAAAAAAAAAAAAAAGCAGTAAAAAAAAAAAAAATGCCAATCAGTGCCCACAAATGGGCACTGACTGGCAACATGGATAAATCAATGCTGCCCCACAGTGTCCATCAGTGTCACCCCAAAGTGTCCATCAGTGCCACCCCACAGTGCCCATCCATGCCCAGTGCCCACCTATCAGTGCCCATCTGTGCCACCCATAAGTACCCATCAGTGCCACCCATAAGTTCCACCCATGAGTGCCCATCTGTGCCGCCTATGAGTGCCCATCAGTGCCGCCGATGAGTGCCTATCAGTGCCGCCCATGAGTGCCCATCAGTGCCGCCTATGAGTGCCCATCAGTGCCGCCTATGTGTGCCCATCAGTCCTGCATACCAGTGCCACCAATCAGTGCCACCTCATCTGTGCCCATCAGTACTACCTCATGGATGTAATTTTTTTTCAAAATTTTCAGTCTTTTTTTAGTTGTTACGCAAAAAAAAATCGCAGAGGTCATCAAATACCACCAAAAGAAAGCTCTATTTGTGGGGAAAAAAGGACGCCAATTTTGTTTGGGTACAGTGTAGCATGACCGCGCAATTGCCATTCAAAGTGTGACAGTGCTGAAAGCTGAAAATTGGCCTTGGCAGGAAGGTGCGTAAGTGCCTGGTATGGAAGTGGTTAAAGTTAGGGTGCGTTTTATACCCCTGTGCATGTTATACGCTGATAAATACGATATTTTAAATATTTAACCCTCAGGCCCCGTACTCACGACCAAACATGTCTGCTGAAACTGGTCCGCAGACCAGTTTCAGCAGACATGTTTGGCCGTGTGTTGGCCCGAGCGGACCATTTTGGGACGGATCGGACAGGTTTCCAGCGGACAACTGTTTCCCGGACTTGTTTTAAAACAGTCCGCTGGAAACCTGTCCGCCCGGACATGTACGGTCGTCTGTACAGACCTACCGTACATGTCCTGCCGCCCGCATCCCTCGCATGCGTCGAATGACTTCGACGCATGCGTGGAAGCATATTTAAGGCGGCCCGCCCACGTCGCCGCGTCATTGTCGCGGCGACACCGCGTCATCGACGCGGCGACACCGCGGACACGCCCCGCGTAATGTTTACGCGCGGGCTTCTGTTCGATGGTGTGTATAGCCATCGAACAGAAGTCCCCGGGCAGTCCCCGGCCAGACATGTCCGATGGAAACGGTCTGCAGACCGTTTTCATCGGACATGTCCTGCCGTGAGTACAAGGCCTTATATACTCTGCTGGCATTATCCATTATCATCCTTCAATCCCGTTTGCACTAAATAAGTACACTACAGTTTAAAATGTTTCTAGAAATTGAGAACAAAACGGTCAGTGCTCAAGTGTTAAAAGGCTGCAAACTTAATTGTGTTAGTTCCATTCAGAGTCCTATAATGTTCCCCAAATAATTACTGAATAAAAAAAATCCAAGGCCTTGCAGCTCCCTCCAGGCTGAGAAAACCTTAAGCACTACTAAAAACTGACAGAAAGTGCACTGGTATCATGGAAATTCCCCTATAAATTTTTATGAGGAATATCTTCTACTCACAAACCTACTTGGCATAAGTGTATATGGAATAATATCTAGTGGTAGAAGCTAGTAGAAGCTCTCTTGAACCAACTGGCACAGATATCTGACTGTTGAACCTGTACAGAATTGGCTGAATCAACTGTACATCATGGCTTACACATTTGAAGAGCCTACTCTCTTCTCCAGAAAGGCTGTTTTTAATTAAAGCTTTTCCCAAAGTGATTCCTCTCAAGCCTGCCTTGCATACACACGTTCAGTCAAAAAAACGCTCCACCAAAGCGCGGTGACGTCCAACACATACAACGGCACTATAAAGGGGACATTCCATTCAAATGGTGCCACCCTTTGGGCTGCTTCTGCTGATCCTCGTGTTAGTAAAAGTTTGGTGAGAGGCTTTTCAGCCGTGTGCTTTTCAGTCCGTTACAGTGTGACGAATGTGCCATCTCCATTACGAACACTAGTTTTACCAGAAGGAGTGCTCCAATCTCCCGGCAAGAAAAAAGAGACCATGTCGGGGAAAATGCCATGGAGCATACACAGGGACAGTTTTCCTGGCCAAAAGCTGTCATGGCAGTTTTCCTGATGGGTAAAATGGTTGTGTGTGCGAGGCATCAAATACATTTCCTTCCAGAGTTGTCCGTGTTCCCTTTTACGTTTCGGTAAGGTAAGGTCCTTAGAGAACTTGTCTGCTTTAGTAGGGGAAAGGGATCTGGTGGTGTATACAATTTAATGTAAACATGTATAAATTCTCAAGTGATAAGTTTGGGTTTTTTGTGGTTATGCCCATACATAAATGTAATTTGGGGAGAGACAAGGTGAAACTCGAAAATTTTTAATATCGTGCAAAAGTTAATTTATTTCACTAATGCAACTTAAAAGGTGAAACTAATATATGAGATAGACTCATTACATGCAAAGCAAGATAGTTCAAGCCGTGATTTGTCATAATTGTGATGATTATGGCTTACAGCTCATGAAAACCCCATGGACATCATCATCTCAGTTTAGTATGTTGAAAATAGTATTGCTAAAGAAAATTAAAATAAAACTTCAAGAAGCATCAAGTGTTCCCAGCACACCTTCACTTGATAAGAAATAATTGGAAAATCAGTTCAAAGGGTAAAGTTCACTGCTACAATCTATATACTGTAGATTGGGGTTGGCAACCTGTCAACGATCCTTCCTTACCAACCACTGAAACTTGGACAGGATGGGTAGCAGGGCTGCATTTACTTGTACTGATCCTCTTTCCTCCTGCACCAACTGAAAGCCACCTTTCTGCCTCTCCCTCCCACTAGCATTTAACGGATGGAAAGGGGATAAGTACCATTATATGCTGCCGCCCCTCCTGTCCTTGTTCCTCTTCTTTTGGCTGCATGTGCCCCACTGTGTGCCCCCCCCCACCTCCCCCTGCGATCTGCCAGCTTCCCAATACTTCTCTCCCTCTGGCTGCTGCGGGCGATGTTTCAGGATGGAGTTTCTGAAAACAGAGTGGGTAAACTGTGTTTACTATGCTTCAGTTTGTAAATGAACAGGACGCCACTCAGCACAGAGCTCTTCCTATATATAAAAAAATATAAATAAAAAATAATATTGTAAAAAAATAATGAACTATTGACATCATCCACTGCCCTACTGACACTGTCCTCTGCCCTACTGACACCGACCCACTGCTCGACCTACTGACACCATCAACTGTTCTACTGACACCGTCTTCTGCCCCACTGGCACAGTCAACTGCTCTGACACCATTCACTGCCCTATTGACACCTCCCACTACTCTACTGACTGACACCATCCACTGTTCTACTGACACCATCTTCTGGCCCACTGGCACAGTCAAATACTCTAATGACAAAGTCTACTGATCTACTGACACTGTCCACTGCCCTACTGACAAGTCAACTTCTCTACTGAAACCATCTACTGTTCTACTGACACAATCCACTGTCCTACTAACCCAACCTCTTCTCTACTGACACCATCCACTGCTCTACTGATACCACGTTCACTGCTATACTGGCAGCATCCACTGCACTACAAACTCCACCCACACTGTGCACACACCTTCTGCTGCCATGCTGACACTGTCCACACACTGTCCACTGCACTACTGACACTGTCCACACACAGTCTACTTCCCTACCAACAATGTCCACTTTCCTACCAACATTGTCCACTGCCCAACTGACACTGTCCGCACACCATTCACTTCCCTGCTGACACCAGCCACACACCATCCACTGCCCTAATGATGCTGTCCACTGCTCTACTGACTAACACTGTCAACTTTTAGGGCGGGTAAGTTTATATTTTTACAGTGACATTTGATTTATTATATTTTTGTAAGCTTTCCTTGCTATTTAGTTAGACCTTGCTAGTTATTTCTTATATTAAATATTATATCATTTATTCATCAGGGTTCTTAAAGGGAACAGAAACAGAACACTGGGGATATTGCTTTCATTTCATGTTGTTCAGTTAGATCTCCGCCTCTCAAAGGTTGCCTACCCCTGATATAGATGATCGCAACATTTCTTAAAAGTTGTTCACAAAAAAATGAAAACAATCATTTATATTATTTTTTTATTATTATTTTAACTGTCAACCTGTGGGAAATTGAATGCATGATTGACAGATTTATTGTTTAAAAACTTGACCCATGACTAAAAACTGTCAGAAATATATTATTTTTTTACAGTACAATAAAAGTCAAAATACATGTGTGGAATAAAATGAATATGTGTTAGAAAAATAAAACTGAATTTGGATGCTATTAGCCACCTAACAGCAGCAACAACAAAGTTATTGTATGTGGTATACAGTATTTGTATACATAAAACTTGTAAGGGGGAGTGTGACTTAGATACGGTAAAGCCCTTTACACACGATCGGAATTTCCGATGGAAAAAGTCAGACAGACTTTTTCCATCGGAAATTCCGACCGTGTGTATGCCTCATCGGAGTAATTCCATCGGAAATTCCGATTAATTCCATCAGACTTTACATAGAGAACATGTTCTCTTTTCCTCCGATGGAATTCCGTCGGAATTTTCATTGTGAATTCGGACAGACAAAGTTCTGATTGTGTGTACGGGGCATAAGACAACCAGCCACTTTTATCCCCTTTCTTTTTTTTATCATTTTGTTCACACAACTAGGGCTTTCTTTTGGTGGTATTTAATCACCAATAGTTTTTAATTTTTTTGCAAAATAAACAAAAAAAAAGACAAAGTTTGAAAAAAAAAAACATGTTTTTCTTAGTTTTATAAAATTTATGCCAAAGATTCTGTCATGCAATTTGGCCAAAATGTATTCTGCTACATTTCTTTGGTCAAATTAACCCAAATCAAAGTTATAGGAGTCCACAAACTATGGTATACATCTGAAAATAGATCAATCCTGATTTACTGATGGCCTATCTCATTTATTGAGGCCCAAAAAGGTCAGGACAGTACAGATATCGCTCTTTTTGGAATGTATTTAGTAAGAGGCAGAGTTTTTTGAAGTTGTAATTTTTTGTCATAATTTTTGGGAAAATTAAGAAATGTAAAAAAAGTTCAGAATTTGTATTAATTTTTATACATATTGTCAACATTGCAGTACAGCATCATCATATATCTGGTATGGCCATAATCAGGGACACTGACTGACTGGTGACTGTTTTTTTTTATTATTTTTTTTTTACACACTGTGACCAGATAAGAATAGTACCATAGTAACACTACATTACTCTGGAGAAATATTAGTGAAAGCTCCTGCGCTGTGTAGGATAAGGGGAAAGGGAAGTGAGAAAAAAGAGGGGGGAGGAGGGAGGTGGGCTAAGGGATGAGTGCAATATGGTAAACACTGCAGCAAACAAATGGGGAGTCTGTCCTTTATAGACAAAAAAGGGTGTATGTAACAAGTGGTGATTATCTGCGCTGTGGTATGGCTTGGCCGGATGAGTGAAATGAGGGAATGGTGAGTGAACGGGCTAATAGGGCCTGGGGAGTGACAGGTAATGCAGACACAAATTAACCTTAACGGTTTTAAATAGGTGCAGTCCTATCTGGGCTGTAAAATAGTACAGTGAAGTTTTACACATAAAGGTGTATGTGAAAATCAAAGCAAGAACTTAAACGTGAACATAAAATCTTAGGTGAGTGCAAACCAAAAAAAAAGGACCGCAGTTCAACACTGGAACTGGTGCAGCAGTGAGGAAATGGTTAAAATGGAAAAAGTTCCAAATTCTGCAAGGGGTATTCAGTCCAGACAAATCCAAACAAACGCATGCAGCCCACACCTCGGTGACTAGTGCAGCTTACCTTCCAGCTGACATAAAGGGTCAAACACATAGGCCCAGATTCAAGTAGAATCGCGCAATATTTGCGTGGGCAAAGAGCAATTTTTTTTCTCTGCGCCCACGCAAATATTGCGCTTTGCCCGCGATTCACGGAGCAGTTGCTCCGTAAATTGCGCGGGCAATATGCTAAGCAGCCGGGCGCAAGGCTGCCTAATGTAAATGATCCCGCCGGGGGCGGGAATCATTTAAATTAGGCGCGCTCCCGCGCCGAGCGAACAGCGCATGCTCCGTCGGGAAACTTTCCCGACGTGCATTGCGGCAAATGACGTCGCAAGGACGTCATTTGCTTGTAAGTGAACGTGAATGGCGTCCAGCGCCATTCACGGTTCACTTACGTAAACGACGTGAAATTTGAACGTCGCGAGCGGGAGGCGCAGCTATACTTTAGCATTGGCTGCGCCTGCTATTAACAGGGGCAGCCTTATGCTAAAGGCGCCGTACGGAAACTCCGTACCTTGCGTGAGAAGGGCCCGCGCAACTTTTGTGAATCGGTGGTAGTATGCAATTTGCATACTACACGCCGATCACAAAGGCCGCGCCCCCTAGCGGCCAACGCAAGAATGCAGCCTGGGATGTGAAGGCATAAGGAGGCTTATGTCTGTCAGATCCTAGGCTGCATTCGGTGTAACGAGGTTCCTGAATCAGGAGCACTCGTTACACCGGAGCAAGTAAGCCCTTGCGCCGCGCAACCTATGGTTGCGCAGGCGCAAGTGCTTCTTGAATCTGGGCCAGTGGATCAAAACGTTACCAGTTTTCTATTAGGTGGATATCTTGCTGCCAGTTCTCAATAGTTGGTCACACATAAAGAAACAAGAATAATAAAAAAAAGTTGTAGCCTTGTCCTCCTAACACTCATACAGCTGTAGGGAAAGGGATGTGATTGGCGAGGTGGCAGATTAAGTATCCACTTACACAACTTACACAGTGTGTAGGGAAAAAATGCACATCTCCACGAGTGCCGAACTCGTCTCCTAGTACTTCTCACTGTCAACAACTTTTCGGTACTGCTCTCGGTTAATGCTTTGAGTCCCAAAAGGGACTAGGGACTACAACTTTTTTTTATTATTCTTGTTTCTTTGTGTGTGACCAACTATTGAGAACTGGCAGCAAGATATCCACCTAATAGAAAACTGGTAACGTTTTGATCCTATGTGTTTGACCCTTTATGTCAGCTGGAAGGTAAGCTGCACTAGTCACCGAGGTGTGGGCTGCATGCGTTTGTTTGGATTTGTCTGGACTGAATACCCCTTGCAGAATTTGGAACTTTTTCCATTTTAACCATTTCCTCACTGCTGCACCACTTCCAGTGTTGAACTGCGGTCCTTTTCTTTTGGTTTGCACTCACTTAAGATTTTATGTTCACGTTTAAGTTCTTGCTTTGATTTTCACATACACCTTTATGTGTAAAACTTCACTGTACTATTTTACAGCCCAGATAGGACTGCACCTATTTAAAACCGTTAAGGTTAATTTGTGTCTGCATTACCTGTCACTCCCCAGGCCCTATTAGCCCGTTCACTCACCATTCCCTCATTTCACTCATCCGGCCAAGCCATACCACAGCGCAGACAATCACCACTTGTTACATATACTCTGGAGAAATGATAAGGATTTTTTTTCTTTACATTATGATTGCTTACAGCAGTGAATTTCATTTCTATAAGCAAGCATTTTACTGAAAAAATTGATTCATTCAGTTTGATTTTGCCCACAGATAATCACATGGTAAAGATGGGCTACTATTGGCCCCTTCTGTACCATGTGATCCCTGTGACCAATCACAGCTAACAAAACAATTGTAACAAAGAATGGCATGAATCAAAGCCCTTCATTGTTTAAAATTGTCATGTGATCTGCTGTAATTGGTCACAGTGATCACATGGTACCGTCCCAGTACACTGATTAGTCAAATGACGTCCACCCGGATCGGCCAAAGCCCCGCTGCTTTAGGCCGGGTGGGAACTGGTTAAAGAACTTTAAGGAAAAAAAAATATCAACCAGTGCAGTAAAATAATTGTACAAATAGTTTTATTTAATACTGCAAAACTAAGGCTAGGTTCACACATGTCTGGTGCGAATTTCCCCTACGTATTCACTGCGAATTTCCAAAGCAGCTGTTCAGTGGTTAAGCTGTGATTTCCAGGTACGGTTCAGAAGAATATTTAACAATAGCTGGTTGCTGGGAAGCCGGCTCCCGTGTCTTTAACAATCGATGACTCATCAGCTGCCAGCGGGTTCCCTGCTGACAGCTGAATGTAAACCAAAGAATTGTCAGAGATCATTTTTTTTAAAACAACGTGGGGTCCCCCCAATCCATACCAGGCCCTTTGGTCTGGTATCGATTTTAAGGAGAACCACATTTATTTAAAAAATGGGTGGGGTCTCCCCCCCCCCAAAATCAATACCAGACTTGGGTCTGGTATGGATTTTGAAGGGAACCTCATGTCAAAATGTGCAGGCAGCCCGGCAGGACAGGAAAGGGGAGGGGGTGAGCACCCCCTCCTGAATCATACCAGACCCCATGCCCTCAACATGCTAGGTCAATGTCGTCACAAGAGGGCAGGGTCACCCAGTTACTCCCAGGGTGGTCCTACCCCTTAGTTATTTAAGAACTGTCAGATGGCAGAAGCTAGAGAAGAGTGTGGACCAAAGCTGCCCCATGCCACCTAAAAATCACCATTGGATTATTGCTCTTTTGCAGGCAAAATGCGCAATATTGCTTTTGGGCCCTAGTACTGGTGCAAACAACAAATAATGTACACATATTACCCATAATATTCCTATGAGCATTAGGAGTAGGAGAATATATTTTGGAGTGTTTTTTGGTTGTGGGTCATGGAAATGGCAAGAAATATACAGCTACATTAAAAAATATATATTATGATGTGTTGTCGGTGAGAGAGATAGAGAGAGAGAGAAGATGGGAAAGGTGAAGAAGACTCGGAAGAACACGTATTATTATAATATGGATAGGAAGAAGCTGAGGCGCAGAGTGAAGAAGAAAAGTGCTCCGAGGATCCAATGTGATGAGATCAGAAATGCCTGGAATCGCTCAAAATCACTGGCTGGAAACATGGCTCAGATGGGCTTGGTTGCACGGTGATTGGTGAACCGAGCAGAGTTCGAAAGCCATATGTACTAGAAGGTCTGAAAGCTGCTGCCAGCCTGCCATCCAAAAAAGACTATGGGCTTTTTGAGTGACATGATTCTGTATGTTCGTCACATGGTAGAAAAAGTTGGCGTAGCGAAAATGGGCCAGCGTAAGCCCGCCTAATTCAAATTAGGCAGGTAGTGGGCGTACTACATGTAAATTATCCGTCACCCCATGTAAATGAAGGGCCATTGGTACGGCGCATGCGCCCGCATGCTCAGAATCACGTCGCAAATACTCCCTACGATACGACGGCTCAATGCGTACGACGTGAACCTAACTTACGCCCAGCTCCATTCACGTACGACTTACGTAAACGGCATAAAAGCCGACGGCAGTTCCGACGTCCATACCTTGCATGGGCTGAGCCACCTATAGAGGTGTTTTATCTTTACGCCAGCGTATGTCTTACGTAAACAGCATAGCTTACTGCGACGGGCGTATACACGTTCGTGAATCGGCGTATCTAGCTAATTTACATATTCGACGCGTAAATCAACGGAAGCACCCCTAGCGGCCAGCGTAAATATGCACCCAAGATACGATGGCGTAGGAGACTTACGTTGGTCGTATCTTGGCAACATTCAGGCATAGCTCATTTTAAGAATGAGCCCATAGTTACGACGGCGCATTTTCAGACTTACGAAGACGTATCTACTGATACGTCGGCGTAAGTCTCTGTGAATCTGGGCCATAATGCGTGAAGTAAACCTGTACAAGAATCATCACACAAAGGAATACCAGACACTCCTTGCATCAAGAACAAAACAGTGACACAGCTATTGAGATTTCTTCTATGAAGACTCCGATATGCTCTGTGACTTATGTACAGACATTTTCCATTAATGGACAGAAATCAAATCCAGCTGCAACTTCAATTACCCAAGGCCCATCCTGGCATGAAGCAAACCCATGACCAGCTGATCCTAAAACAATTGTATTTTTATATGTATGTGGAATATTAAATAAGGACAATGGCAAAGTAAAACAAATATATATATATATATATATATATATATATATATATATATATATATATATATATATTATTTTAACTATTTTAGGCCAAATTCTTATTCATTGTACCATATTGATACAAGGTACAAAAATAAAAGGTATAATTCACTTGGATACAAAAAGTAGTTACAAGGATCAACAGTTTGGCTAACACCTGCCAAAGTTGCAAGTTTTACACAGCTAAATCAGGGTGGATATTTTCTGCATGGTCAGCCTCTTTGTCAAGTTTTATAGAAGCAGCATTGCTTATTTATTGTTTTTGAAATTATACACATATTCAAATATTCAACCCTACCTCGAGACTTTGGGAGCAAGACTTTTCAAAAATGCTCTTTGGAAATAATATTAATAGCACACATGTCGAAATCTAGCGTGAACTATCTTCATGACAGTTACTTCTATTTTAAAGGGTTCTTTTTTTCCTTCTTTAGGATATACAGTATATATATATATATATATATATATATATATATATATATATATATATATATATATAAAATCACACACACAATAAAATATTTACATGCTCATTTTGTTTGAAATAGGATGGATGTCTGTCAAGTTCATTGTCATTACAACTCCTGAATTTAAGGGCCAACAGAACCGATAACAAGAAAACTATTGCCAATTTTGCCTCAGAGAATGAAAAAAAGGACATTAGTCCTGTGACATGTCAAAACATTCAATAAGCTCAATTATATTACTCTTTTATATGTGGCTACAACACACACATATACATAAATAACTTGTAATGCTAATCCTCTTTTAGCCTCCATTCATACCTGAGCGACTGGAATACAGAATCATGGCAAAACATGGGACGCTTTTGCAATGTCATTATTTTTTAATGGCATCCCAAATGCATTGCGATTCTGCCACGATTGTCGAGTGATAAAATGTGCTAAAATCAGGACAAAAATTACAATACGGAACTCGCCTGGATCTGTGTCAAAATTTGGTACATAAGCTTCTTTGGTGTGTTTTTGAAGCAGCGGGAGGCCCATTCAAATTAATGGTACCCCTCCTAAAACGCACCACAAAAACAAACAAAAAAACAAAAAAAAAGTGATGCAGCAGGTGTCGCTGCAGTACACTAATGCCGCGTACACACGATTAGTCCATCCGATGAGAATGGACCGATGGACCGCTTTCATCGGTTAACCGATGAAGCTGACTGATGGTCCGTCGCGCCTACACACCATAGGTTAAAAAAACGATTGTGTCAGAACGCAGTGACGTAAAACACAACAACGTGCTGAAAAAAAACGAAGTTTAATGCTTCCAAGTGTGCGTCGACTTGATTATGAGCATGCGTGGATTTTTAACCGATGGTTGTGCCTACTAACGATCATTTTTTTCCCATCGGTTAGGAATCCATCGGTTAAATTTAAAGCAAGTTGGCTTTTTTTTAACCGATGGTTAAATAACCTATGGGGCCCACACACGATCGGTTTTGACCGCTGAAAACGGTCCATCAGACCGTTGTCCTCTGTTTAACCTATCGTGTGTACGAGGCCTTAGGCGTGAATAGAGCCTAAAGCCCTGTACACACGACCGGGAATCTCGTCAAGAAAAAAACATTGGTTTTCCTGACGAGATTCCTGGCAAGCTTTCTCGCTTTCTTGCAATATCGGCATATTCTTTCACCAATTTTGTGGGAATGATGTCATTGGGAGATGTACTACCTCGGAGAGCTCCGATGATGTTTTTTGTGGTATCGATGGAGATTGGCTCTAATGTAAATTTTGTTGATTGAAAAGCGTTTGTATTTTCTTTTGATTAGTGGGAGTGAGGTTGGTGTTTTTTTTTTTTGCTGAATTGTTTCACAAATTGTTTTGATTTTATTAATGAAAAAATCTAATAATTCATTGCAAAATTCTTGTGTTTCATTTTTTGGAGCCTCTAGGCAGGCTGGGTTCATATTCTGAGCGACTAGGTTGAAGAGCTCTCGGGGACGATTCCGGGCTTTTGCGAGTAAATTTGAAAAATGCTCTTTTTTTGCTCTGAAGATTTCCTTGTGATATTTTTGGGTGATTAATTTATAATTTGCGTGGTTTTCCTTTGTAGAGTTTCTTCTCCAGGTGCCTTCCGCTCTCCTGAGTTCTTGCTTCAATGACATGAGAGTGTCATTGAACCAGCTGGAGTTATTTTTACGGATAAGCGCTCTGCATCTCGGGGCGATTATATCTGCGGTCTGCATTAAAGCTTTGTTAATGGAGTTGAGAGTTTCTGCTGCTGATTGAGTTTGCTTTATTGCTGTCATTTTATTTAATAGTGTAGTTTTAAAGTGTTCTGAGTGTAGTTTACAGGCATCTAGTCCAGTATGTCCTTGTGTCAGGAAAGGTTCCATCCGCTGGTAATTTCTATCATTTGGCATGCAGTACTGAGGTCCACCAGGTGTCTCCTGGCAGTTTTGAACTGTCAGGGGAACTTCTCCATGCTGGTGTTATGTCATCCTTGGGCCGCAGTACTGGCGTCCACCAGCGGATGGATCCTGGCAGTGTGGAGCAGACAGCACCTTTTGCGCTCAGGTGTGACTTGAGGTCAATTACAGGCATTCCTATAAATACCCGGCAAGTGCAAACATACCTTGCCTTGGTAGCGTCCTCGTGCCCTGATCTGTACCTGCTGCCCGATTCTCTGAACCTGTTCCTGAAACCTGCTTCCTGAGTTCCTGATCCTGTCTCCCTGTCCTGACCATCCATCCTCTCCCTGTCCTGTGTTCCTTACCCCATCTGCTGATCTCCCTGTGTATGACCTTGGCCTGGCTAACGTTTATGCTTCTGGAATATCCCTTGTCCATCTGCCGATCTGCTGTGTATGTCCCTGGCCTGGCTATTGTTTATGATTCTGGCATTTTCCATTTATTGTACATATCTGTCTGTTGTTATTTGTGGGTCTCTGTCTGGTGGTTGGTTTGTTGCACTGTGTCATATTGGAGGTGGTTGTATTTATATTATTCACTTACCTAAATAAATCATTATATTTTCACTTATATTTGTTTGGTGTTCCTCTGTTGCTAGCCACACAGTTCTGGTCACACCTGGTACATGACAGTATACCAGGGCCATCTCTGACCAGAAGTTGCTGCACAGAGGAACCATCTTGGTTCAGGTTGCTTTGCTAAAATGAATTTGGATGTGTAGCGCTACCCCCTCAGAAGCCGCTGATTGTTTTGGGATCGGCGTATTGAGTTACCTCTATGTGTTGTCTAGGGTTGAAGGTAGTGAGTAGAGCAATAAGCGAATGTCCAATTTGTAGATAAGGTTTTACGAATGCTTTATTTCTTGGCCCAACACGACCAACATCAACTTGAGGTAGACAGAAAAGGTTGATGAAGTAAAGGAACTTTGCGGTATCAGGCTTTGGATAGAAGGAAAGCAATCCTGCTTTCTGTAGTAGTACAGTTCGTCGCCACTCTAGCCAGAATGGGTGAAGTGCCCCCGGACAGACCTCTGCCACAGGCCTGGCAGCCGAAGCGTCACTTTAAGGTTGCTGGAAGGGACAAGTCTCTGCCACAGACTTGGCTCAGTTGAGACCTCTGCCACAGGTCTAGTACTTTTGGATGAACTGAATAATTGAGCAAATCCTCCCAGAAATTACGTCAGGGTCACCGGTTGACAGTGCAAGTGTACCTGTCAATGTCCTGGTCACCAGATCCCTGATGGTTCGTTCAAGCCCTTTTGGATAACCTGCCTCCGGGTTCTCCTCAAGCCGATCCCCCACCGAACGGCATACAGCCTGGAATCTTCTCAGTAGAATTTGGGGACCCATTAAGTCACTGGGGCCCCTTTGTGGCATCAGTTGCTCCAGGCCAGGAGGGCCCAGAGTCTGGAACTCCGCGTTGCGCGTGACCCCAGGCCAGGTAGGCCATAGTGGTGGGGCCCGCGATGTGCGCACACCCTAAAGGTGGATGCTGCACCTGGAACCAGGAACCCGCAAAGAACCAAGAACAACGGCCTTCGCCACAGAAATACTATTTTTAGCGCAATAGCGCCTGCAAACCGCCCCAGTGTGAAAGGGGTCTAAGAGTTTTTCATAGGGAAAGAAGAGAAATATAGCAGAGTGTATGAACTGTGTGGAATGTTTCATAACTTGGTCTTTGAGCATGTTTCTGGAAAGTGACTTGACACCACGGGGCTTTTTTAGTAACTTTTTCCATCACACTGATATGTTGTGTTTTTTATAATAAATGAAGTCTCTTTACAAACTTGAACAAAGAAATTTCAGAGACAATTGAAAATGCATAATGGATCTTCAACTATTTTGAAAGGCTAGTGACTTAATTATGGATTCACTGTTTCTTTTGTACTACAGAGATAAAGATTGTGAAACATCTCATTGCAAATGATAAATAATACATAACTTAGATTCAACAATATTTTTGATAATGTACATTCATTTTCTTACATTTTTAACTAGTTGTCTTAGAAATATTTATAACAGAATGTCAAAACTTCTTAGAAAAGAATGAAATTAAAACCCAGTATATAATATATATAACCCCTAATGCTGTTTTTATTTATTTTCTTATGTAGGGCTCATAGTTTGTTTTTTATATATATATATGTTCAGTCGCGGGCCACATCTGCCTGCTACAGATGTGCACGAAACTGCAGCCTCAGACCTCATACACACTATTAGATTTTCTGCAGATTTTTGTCTTCAGATTTGCCAAAACCATAAAATCCGAGGTCAATCCTTTAGGCTCGATTCACACCTATGCATGTTGCTTTTGAGCGTTTTTGCAATGCTTTTTGCGGTGCTTGCTGCGTTTTTTGACGTGCGTTTTTACCACGATTTTACTGCGGTAAAAACGCACATCAAAAAACGAATGAGAACCGAGCCATCGGCGGTATTCGATGACTCGGTTCTCAGTGCAGGGGGACAGATGCAGCATCGATCTGATGCTGCATCCACGGAGGTCAGTAAGTATAGAAAAAAAAAAAAAAAAAGTATCTTTTAATTTGTATGCAATGAGACAGGCCCTTGCACTTCATGGTTTTGGTAAATCTGAAGACAAAAATCTGCAGAAAATCTAATAGTGTGTATGGAGCTTTAGTTAGACTCCGAGACCTCCTGTCTCTTTCTCCTGGAGCCATCTCCTACTGGGACCCTCCCGACCTCCTAGACCAGACTTCCTGTCTGCCGGGCGAAGCTGTCTCCAAGTCTGAGCCCTGAACTCTATCCCTGGGATGAAGTTAAATCCAGTCCACAGGTCTGTAATTAGTATGCCTGCTTCTGCCACAATCAGGCATATATTGCTAATCCACAGCTTGACACAGGGTTGCCTCTCCCCATATCCTCCCCCCTGTTTCTCACCGGTGGGAGAAATACAACACCCTTCTTTCTAACACCCCTTTCACACTGAGCCGCCCATAGCGTCAGCGGTAATTTTTACCGCTGACTCTATGGGCGGATTAGGGGCACATTTTGGCAGCTAGCGGGGGCGCATTTAACCCCCTCTAGCACCCGAGAATGGTTTAAAACGGCTCGCTGTCCCATTGATTTCAATGGACAGCAGTGGTGGATGAGCAGTATACACACCACTCCTTCACAGCTCCAAAGATGCGGCTAGCAGGACTTTTTTTACCGTCCTGCTAGCACAACGCTCCAGTGTGAAAGCCCTCTGGCTTTCTCACTGGAGACAATGGAGCAGCTTTTTAAGGGCGGATTGTAGGCGCTATTTTTAACGTTATATTGCCTGCAATACGCCCTCAGTGTGAAAGGGGTCTAAAGGGGCACTCCACCCACCTCTTTTTCTCGGTGTACTTCCAGCAGCACTTCTTTCTGACCTTTTGGGTCCCACTGATCTCTCTGGCCATTCTACCTTTCTCTTCACCTTCCCCAGATCTACTCTCCCAGGACTGTAGAAGGCCCACTTCTACCATACCTGACTCACCACCTGACTCAATCAGCACTATCTGTGTTTCAGGTTCACTACTACCTGTGGGGTTACCCTTGGCAACCGATTTCTCAGAAATATACACCTCAGCATTGTCAAAAACATTGAGAACACTTGTCCCATTGCTCGCTAGGACAGTGTCTGAGGAGGACCACATACAGGCAAGCAGTTACTCCTTATGGGAGCTTCCCACAGTTTCACAAAACACCCCCTGTTGGCCCCTTTTACAACTTCTGTTACTGCTGGTATTTTCGATACCTCTGACCTGTCCAACAGTGCTCCAGAGTGCCTCTCATACACAACATCTGTATGAAGCAATCCAGCACACTGTGAGGCTGCGTACACACGACCGGTCAAAACCGATGAGAATGGACCGAGGTTCAGTTTCATCGGTCCAAACCGACCGTGTGTATGGCCCATCGGTCTTTTGTCCTTCGGACCAAAATGGTAAAACTTGCTTTAAAATCGAACCGATTGACCGCTGACCGATCGGGCCAAACCGATGGTTAGTACACAAAAGCATTGGTTCAAAACCGGCGCATGCTCAGAATCAAGTCGACGCATGCTTGAAAGCATTGAACTTCGTTTTTTTAAGCACTTCGTGTGTTTTACGTCACCGTGTTCTGACACAATCGGTTTTTGAACTGATGGTGTGTACACACATCAGACCATCAGTCCACTTCAGCGGTGGACCGATGAAAACCGTCCGTCGGACCATTCTCATCGGATGAACCGGTCGTGTGTACAGGGCCTGAGACAACTTTCCACATTAACATTTGTAGTTACAGAGATGATCCTCCTTAGATGAATTAAGCCTGGATCTCCTTCAACTTGTCGCCCAGGTACCGACTGACAGGTGATCAATCCCTCAGTGTCCGGCTACCTTGATCCCCGGTGGTTTGTCGAGGCACTTTTGGACCGCCAGCCTCTCTATGGCGCTCCTCAAACGGACTCCCCACCGAACAGCAAATACAGCTTGGGATCCTCAAAGGTGGGAACCCAGTCACTCACTGGGTCCCCGTCGCTGTTCAGATGCTCCGGCCAGGTAGGCCATAACGCCATAATGCCAGGGGGGCCGTGATGTGGTCACCCTAAAGGTGGGTGCCACACTCAAAGAAGAAGACCCAGAATCAATGGCGTCTGCCCCATAAATACTCCTTCCCAGCATGGTCAAACCCTCCTGATTGACTGCTGGGAAAGAGCACCCAAACCTTGACTCCACTGCTGCCACCTACAGCACCGGGGTCGGAAGAACACCCCAGTACAACAGAATAAGCCTGCAGCACAGCCAAGCTGAGACAGAGACCCTGTTTTACACATAACAATTTGGATCAGAGTTTAACACTCTGATCTCCCTCTAAATTTAACTAGCACCGGTACTATAAAGTACACAGGCGCTACATGTATATAGTTTATTGATTGCAAAACAATGAGTTTATTCCACACCAAGTGCAGTTTAGGGCTTTTTTATGACCACTTTTATTTAAAAGTAACACAACAGTTCACATTGATATCTTCCCATGTAGGGGGTTCTCACCATCATTATGATAAGGAAAAACAACATTCAGCCTCAAGGCTCTATATGCCCAGCTGCTCCGTCTGTCCCAGACTGTTTCTCTCTCAGGTTTGTGCCACAATCTGCCCTGTCCTGCACAATATGGTGCAACTTGCCCCTCACATAGCTCCCTTGCAATCACTGGTCCCCCTCAGGGGGATGGGGTCCTGAGCTCTAACCGTGGCTCTAAGATGAATGCAGCATTAGTGTGCCTGTTTCCTGGAAAACCTGACCCAGAGTGCCATATTAAAAATTGGCATGGGCACGCCTTGCCACAATATTTATACAGTATATATATATATACCCTTTCTCTCCTTCTCCAGTCATAGGATTGATTTCATTCAAAGAAGCTGTAGTATAGCAAATGGCTAAACTTAATAGGTGTACGTCTGAAGCCTTGTACACATGATCTGACTTTCTGCGGACAAAGTGTTGGACTTTTTTCAGAAGGGTGCTGGCCTCCATGAACCTGTCTTGCATACAAACGGCAAAGAATTGTCAGCCAACAAACACGAATGTTGTGACGTATTAGACGTACTGCGAGACTACAAAAGAGAAAGTTCAATTGTCAGGCGCCACCCTTTGGGCTCGTTTTGCTAATTTCGAGTTAGTAGAAGCTTGGTCAGTGTTCATTCGCGCTTTTTAGTTTGTGCTTTTCAGTTTGTGCTTTTCAGTTTGTTTCTGAACGGTTGTTCGTCAATTAGCCATGTTGCGTATTCCATGGAGAGAACATGCTATTTTTGGGCTTGGAGTTATTGCTTTGACCCAAGTCCAGTACAGGAACAGGAGGAGGAGTTCTTGGACCAAAAATTGGTTGCTTAATCATAACCAATTTTGTCATATGCCTTTGCTGCGGGAGCTCCAGGAGAATAATCCTGATGATTTTAGGGATTATTTCCAGATGACATACCCCTGCTTTCACTGTCACTTGGCATTGTTGACCCCCTATATTAGGAAGCAGGACACATGCATGAGGCTTGCCATTACTCCTGAGCAAAGGCTCAAAGCCACCTTGCGGTACTTGGCGATGGGGAGAAGTCTCTAGGGGTGTGGGACTCATTATTCCAGAGACCTGTTCTGCCATTTTTTAAGTCCTGTAGAAGGACTATATTCAGGTAAGTTTTAGCCTTTAACATCATATTCTATGTATTTAATGATTTCTAATGTATTGTAATAATTTCTTGATTCCATCATTCCCATTATTGTAATATGCTGTGAATGTCCTCTTTGTCCTCATGCATGCTGTATGCTTTTTATGTTCCTTTAAGGGGGTGTGGCAGGGTGTGTGTCCTATGCCTACATACATTTGTTAGTAGGCATCCCTAATTCCCATCTCCAAATTTTGGGAGGTATGCATTTCCACCATCTCACCCTTGCTCATGGGGGTGGCTTTGTGCCTCCTAAAAACTCCACCACCACGGGGCTGCATAGAATTTCCCGAATCCGCCATGTTGTCCCTCCCGAATGTTCCGCCGTGTGTGTCACATGCAAAAGAGAGATGGTCACGCCTCAGCATCATGACGCACTGAGAGCGGAGTTTCACGCATGCGCAGGATATATAAAGCTCTAATGAGCGGCTGATGTAACGGGCGTAGGAACGATCTGTTAATGGAGGAGGAATGATCACCATCACCAAATGAGCCATAAAACAAAGGTACAATTGTAAATTGGGCATTGGTGGTTAGTGGCCTATACTGCTTAGTTTGAGGCCTATATTGTGACCAGACTATGAGTTAAGCTTGACATTATGGTTCTGTCTTGCAGGCATCTGCTAATTCACAATGGTGGATAAATTCAGTGCTTCTGAATTTTTGACAGAATTTATAGAGCAGTACTGGGAGCTGACATGTCTGTGGAAAGTGAAGAGTAAGGCCCCGTACACACGACCGGATCGATCTGCTTCAGCGGACAGATCCGGTCGTGTGTAGGCCCGAGCGGACAATTGTCCGGCGGATCGGCCAGTTTCCAGCATGCTAAGAAATCTATCCGCTGGAAACCTGTCCGTCGGACGTGTTCGGTCGTCTGCACAGACTCACCGGACACGTCCGACCGACCGACATCCCTCGCATGCGTCGTACCGATTCGACGCATGCGTGGAAGCTTTGAACTTCAAGGCTGCCCACGTTGCCGCGTCATCGTCGTGGTGACGGCGCGGCCACGCCCCGCATATTGTTTACGCGCGGATTTCTGTCTGATGGTGTGTACAGCCATCAGACAGAAATCTTCGGGCGGACATGTCCGCTGAAAACGGTCCGGCGGACCGTTTTCAGCGGATTATCCGTCGGTGTGTACGGGGCCTAAGGTGTACTCTAATAAAATCAAAAGGAAGGCAGCTTTGGAGAAAGTCTTGGAACTGGTGAAGCCTCTGTACCCCATGGCAGACATAAATTATATGAAGGCCAAAATTGGTAGCCTTCATAGTACATATAATAGGGAGCACAAGAAGGTCATGGAATCCCAAAGATCGGGAGCATCAGCTGATGATATATATGTTCCCAGGCTGTGGTACTACAGCAGTCTGTGTTTTTTGTCAGACCAAAGCGAACCACGCCCATCACTCTCAATGCTTCCTTCCAATTCGGCTGAGGCCACAGCTCCTGAGGTCCACCCTGCTCCTTCTACACAGGAAGAAGACGTGGAAAAGCCTAGCTTGACCCAGGTATAGCATTGTTGAACAGATTTTTATCCAAAAATAGAATGATGTTAACTAGACGATATTGATCCTAAATTTCCTTAACAAAGTGGTTTCCATATCAATAGACAGTAGTGGCCAAAAATGATTGGGAAAAGAATGAAAAATGCTGGCGTCAGAATGATAGTTTTTTTTCTATTTCTCCACATTCAATTTGTCATGAGCTCAAAATTGTGTGTGATTGATGACCAAAAACCTAAAATGATGTCCCATTTTCATACACAGGAAAGTGGGAGTCCGGAGGAGCCCGTGCCCAGCAGCCAGACAGAGTCACAGATCCCTCCCCTATGCCCTCCTACTGAAAGGGCCTGGAAGACCAGGAACCTGGACGAGGCCACGGCTGCCTTCCTCAGCCACGCAACAAATGCAATCAGTGTGGCCCCAGATACAGCTGAGGCATTTGGCTGTATGACCGCTAATAAGCTCAGAGATATGGAGGAGCAGCAAAGGAGTATGTGTGAGGAACTAATCCTGCTGCTCCTCAACAAGGGGAGGATGAGACATATTTGCCCAAAAACACATCTCTGTGTTTTGGATCACACACCTCCACCACCTCCACAGCCACCACAGCAACTCTACCCACCACAGCAACCCCATCCACCACAGCAATCCTACCTACCACAGCAGCATGGTGGACAGTGGCAAATACAGCCCCAAGACCCCCAACAAGCCCGCTGGCCTGGGGATTTTCAGCCCTACAAATTTTAATTTTCTGTTTATTTTTTGAATTATGATTTTAGATCTTATACTTTAATTATTCTTGTGTGCATAGAATGCACTTTTTGTTTCAGTTTTTTTTATTTTGAATGCAGATAACAGGTCTAATTTATTTTCTTTTGTTTTTTGAAGAATTCACAAGGAAGGGATGAACGGCCAGTCTGTTTACAAACCGAAGGAAGCAGGTGGGATCTGTCATTTGCCAGCAATTAAAGTTCTTTTATTTCTTAATAAATGTCAGTTTTGCTATAGTATGTTGTATGCATTGTGAACATATGCCACTTCACAGATAGGTTAAAGGCATCCCTAGTAGTGTTGCTCACGAATATTCGCATTGCGAATATTCGACTCGAATATAGCATATTCGAGAAATCGCGCTATATTTCGAATTTCGCTGTGAATATTCGCAATTCCGAATATTCGCATTTTTTCAATTTGATTTTTAAAACAGATCACATCCTATCGACGTCTAAAAGCATTGCTGGTATGATTAGAGACCCTGGGCCGAGTAGCTAAGCTGAGGCGATCCTTTTATGTTGCCAAATTGAAAAAAAAAAATTGCGATTTTTCGCTATTGCGAATGCGAAAATGATTGCGAATTTTCGATAACTGTAGTAGGAGAACTCTGATTGTCTCTGATGCAAAAGGGGGGGGCTTTGTGTATGTGTATGTTATGAATATTTGTATGTTTGATATTATTATTTTTTGTAAGAAGGAAAAAATTGCGCATACCTTAAAAAAGGGGAGAATACAGCAGCAACTCAAAAATGTTATACAACATAAATTAATACAAGACAGAAAATGGAGTCGCTCTACAAGAATAAATAATAAATATGTCTAGTGACAAGACATGTGGGCAAATTATAAAATAAGCAAGCGCAAATAACTTGTGAAATACACAGTGAAACAAATATATAAAGAAATATAGTCCCAATAATAGAAAAATAATCTTTCATAAAAATGTCTTTGATATGTGAAGTGAAAAAAAGTCCAAAGCATGCAGCATGAACGTGTTCAATCTTCAAGGTGTTTGATTGACAAATGGCTGTGACAGATGGATAGAGTAAAGAATCACCACCAATGCAAAACACTTTTTATTTTGTATTGTAAAATATCACGAATATTCTGAGCCAATCAGAGTGCTCCTTCCGCATTTGCCGAATATTCGCAATTATTTTGTATTGTAAAATATCAAGAATATTCTGAGCCAATCAGAGTGCTCCTTCTGCATTTGCCGAATATTCGCAATTATTTTGTATTGTAAAATATCAAGAATATTCTGAGCCAATCAGAGTGCTCCTTCCGCATTTGCCGAATATTCGCAATTTTTTTTGTATTGTAAAATATCACGAATATTCTGAGCCAATCAGAGTGCTCCTACAGCATTTGTCGAAATTGCGCAATAAATATCGCATTCGCATGTTGCGATATTTCGATAAAATATCACGAATATTCTGAGCCAATCAGAGCTCTCCTCCAGCATTTCTCGAAATTGCGCAATAAATATCGCATTCGCATGTTGCGATATTTCGATAAAATATCACGAATATTCTGAGCCAATCAGAGTGCTCCTACCGCAGTTATCAAAAAATCGCAATTATTTTCGCATTCGCAATAGCGAAAAATCGCAATCATTTAATTTCGATAAAATATCACGAATATTCGAATTTAGCGAATATATCTCGAATATTCGAATATATATTCGAGATATATCGCGAAATCGAATATGGCATATTCTGCTCAACACTAATCCCTAGGCATTTTTAATGTTTTACATTTAAAATGTAGCATTTTTAATGTTTTTACATAAAGCTATAGTTAAAATATTGCAACTAGAATTGTTTTCTATTTGGTCTGATTCCCTCAGGGCAGTGCCCAGCTCCCCGCGCCATTAGTTTAACAATCTCTGGCCTTTTAACCTTACACAATGACCATTACTGTGTTTTTGATATTCTGCTCCAATTAGCTTCAATAGGGTATAGTTTGTTGCACAAAAACTTTAGTAATGTTTGTCTAACCTGCCTCAAACTTAACTCAGTTGTTTTCGGATCATCCCTAATATTGACCTGTCATACTCTCATCATCAAATGACAGATCCCCTTTTGTTGTGATCCTGGGTGATGAAATTTACCATATTTGGTAATAAGCATACAGAATATAGTCTGTTACCCAAGATCCCTGGCTATTTACATTTAACTGGTGCTCAGTCAATGTGTGATGACAGTGTAGTGGGGCAACAACTATGGCTGGTGAGTCACTGTGTTGGCCTGGGATGACTTGATTGATGATGGATTTGCATCACATGACACTGTTTACATTTTTTTGCAACACACTTTTTCATGCTGTGTTTTTTTTTTTTACTTTTTTTTGTGAATGAGTAATAGGCGGGTTTAACCGCTTAAGCCCCGGACCATTTTGCAGCTAAATGCCCAGGCCAGGTTTTGCGATTCGGGACTGCGTCGCTTTAACAGACAATTGCGCGGTCGTGCGACGTGGCTCCCAAACAAAATTGGCGTCCTTTTTTCCCCACAAATAGAGCTTTCTTTTGGTGGCATTTGATCACCTCTGCGGTTTTTATTTTTTTGCGCTATAAACAAAAATAGAGCGACAATTTTGAAAAAAATTCAATATTTTTTACTTTTTGCTATAATAAATATCCCCCAAAAACATATATAAAACATTTTTTTTTTCCTCAGTTTAGGCCGATACGTATTCTTCTACCTATTTTTGGTAAAAAAAATCGCAATAAGCGTTTATCGATTGGTTTGCGCAAGATTTATAGTGTTTACAAAATAGGGGATAGTTTTATTGCATTTTTATTAATTATTTTTTTTTTTACTACTATTGGCGGCGATCAGCGATTTTTTTCGTGACTGCGACATTATGGCGGACACTTCGGACAATTTTGACACATTTTTGGGACCATTGTCATTTTCACAGCAAAAAATGCATTTAAATTGCATTGTTTATTGTGAAAATGACAGTTGCAGTTTGGGAGTTAACCACAGGGGGCGCTGTAGGAGTTAAGGATCACTGTGTGTGTGTTTACAACTGTAGGGGGGTGTGGCTGTAGGATGGACGTCATTGATCGAGTCTCCCTATATAAGGGATCACTCGATCGATGCGCCGCCACAGTGAAGCACGGGGAAGCCGTGTTTACATACGGCTCTCCCCGTTCTTCAGCTCCGGGGAGCGATCGCGACGGAGCGGCTATAAACGAATAGCCGCGCCGTCGTCCCGGATCGCTCCCCGAGGGGACCCGACCGCCGCACGCAGCGGAGGGGGTCCCGATCGGACCCCCCACCCGCTAGAAGGCAAGGGCGTATATATACGCCCTTGTGCCTGTCCGTGCCATTGTGCGGACGTATATAGGCGTGCGGCGGTCGTTAAGTGGTTAATGTACCCATACTCATCTTGGCAGCTATCTGGGGGGTCCCTTTCTTAGGACAGGGCTTCCAGATTCTTAAAAGTTCCTCCAAAAAAAAAATTCTTTTGGGAGTCAGGATGTGGGGATTAGGCCCATGTCCCTCAAGATGGGGACAAGGATTCTTGCAATGGGGAGAGACTTTGCCACCCCTTCTTGCAAGTTATCCTCTAAATGACAAAAGACACGTGGCCTCATATTCCCATAAGCCTGCCTCTCTCTCTTTCCTGGTCACTCTAGCTGTATGACTGTAAATTGGACTGGTTGGAATTTTAAGGGGAGCACCATGCCTCTTTTTTTTTATTAATATTTTTTTTAATGTGTACTATCCCTTTTAAAAAGTGGAGTGGGGTTCCCCTTAACCACTTCATTACTGGGCACTTAAACCCCCTTCGTGTCCAGACCAATTTTCAGCTTTGAGCGCTGACGCATTTTGAATGACAATTGCGCGGTCATACAACACTGTACCCAAATTATATTTTTATCATTTTTTTCCCACAAATAGAGCTTTCTTTTGGTGGTATTTGATCATCTCTGCGGTTTTTATTTTTTGCGCTATAAACAAAAAAAGACCAAAAATTTGTAAAAAAAAAACACAATATTTTTTACTTTTTGTTATAATAATATCCCAATTAAAAAAAAAAAAAAATTTTCCTCGGTTTATGCCGATACGTATTCTTCTACATATTTTTGTTAAAAAAAAATCGCAATAAGCGTATTTGATCGGTTTGCGCAAAAGTTATAGCACCTCCAAAATTGGGGATAGATTTATGATTTATTTTTAAATTTTTTATTTTTTACTAGTAATGGCGGCGATCTGCAATTTTTTATTTTTTTTTGTCAGGCCTGCGATATTGCGACGGACATATCGGACACTTTTGACACAAATTTGGGACCATTCAAATTTATGCAGCAATCAGTGCTATAAAAATGCACTAATTACTGTATAAATGTGACTGGCAGGGAAGGAGTTAACCACTAGGGGGTGAGGAAGGGGTTAAATGTATTACCTGGGTGTGTTCTAACTGTGTGGGGGGAGGGGACTGACTGGGGGAAGTGACCGATGCTGTGTCCCTATGTACAAGAGACGCAGATCGGTCTCCTCTCTCCCTGACAGGACGTGGAGCTCTGTGTTTACACACAGAGCTCCACGTCCCTGCTGTCACCGCCGATCGCGTGTACCTGGCGGACATCGCGGCCGCCAGGTACACACATCGGCTTCCCAGCGATGCGCCGGCACAGTGTTTACCCACTGCGCGCCCCCCAGTGGTCGCGCGCGGGTAATGCACAGAAAAAGACGTCCAAAGACGTCCACTCGGCACTTGAGAGCCACGCTGTAGACGTCTTTTGTCTATAGCGCGGATCTCAAGTGGTTAAAGTGATGTGGGGGGGTTTTCAGGGGAACACATCAGAATCTGGAAGCCACCTTTATAATAAGGGAGTGGAAAGATATCCACCCCCTAAGGGAGTGAGTACCCTATATTACTCAAGACAGTTCCTCAAAACATTACTGGGGAACATTACAGAGCAAATATGGTCAAGGCCATATATGGTCCCCCATTGAGAACGTCCCCTTGTGACGAAACGCGTTTGGGAGGCTACGCCAGTGACGTCACCACGCTCGGGAGGAGGGCTCCTGCATGCCGGCCGGCATTTTAAAACACACGCTGTTTTTAATACTGATTGCTGTAAGTACATTACTTTTTAATAAATATTTGTTACCCAGCGGTATTACGCTATATGCGTCTTTTCTTTTTTATACTCCCGCTATTGGAGCGAATGATTTAGCCAAGGTCGTGTTACTATTGGTCCTGTCTTGGGACGTATGGGAATCTAAAGGCCGTGGCTGGTCTATAGCCAACTGCTCTGATTACTTGCCATCTGGTAAGAGGCTCATTACTCTCGGTGGAGGGATCTCACGAATTGTATGATATGTCACCGGGTGATTGAAAGATCCAATATTACAACACGAGCAACCTTTAAAGAATACACTTATTGATTGTCATATTGGGAGCTTTGCTTATCAATATAAGGACTCTTTTCTTGGACTTTTTGTTAACTTTTCTCTTGTAGAAAACGTTTTTTTTCATTTCTACTTATTGGGCGCGGCTTTTTGTTTATTTATATATGGTAAATTACATCATTCAGAAACACTAGCTGGGTGTCTAGAAACTGCAGGTGTAGATCTGCCTTTTAGTGGCAGTTTTGTTGGCATGGAAATATAATTGGGAGGCAGGTCATCATGGAACAGGAGAAATGTCCTTGACCAATAGGTTATCATGAGTGGCAATGGATTTAATCACTGGATGATCTGATTGATGCTGAGTTTACACCATGGGACATTGTTTACATTTTTGGGTATTTTTATTAAAATAACATTTTCATTGTATGCAATTGTTAATTTTATTTTTTGGGAATGAGTAGTAAGGAGTACTAGTGTACCTCATACAAATTTTCCTGGGCTTGGATGGATATTTGGGGACCCCATTATTAGATTGGTTGCTTCCAGATACCCAAACATTCTCCCTGCAAACCACCACATTCCTTTTGAGGGACAGGATGTGAGTATGATGCTCTTGTCCCTCGACATAGGGACAAGGTGCCATACATGGGGGGGGGGGTGCCCTTCCAATGTTGAAAGGCGTGTGGCCTGGTATGATACAGGAAGGGGGGGCATACTAGCTGTTCTCCCCCTTTACCAACTACCCTGTCTGCAAGGGTCCAGTTGGAATTTTTAACGTGTACTCTCCCTTTTAAAAAATGGGTTGGGGTTTCCCCTAAAAGGATGTGGGCATTCCAAAGCATGTTATTTAAAGGTTGTGTGTATTTTCAGTATTTCAGCCCTTTAACCTGCATTAAAATACCTTTTCCCTGCTGAACAGTAATAAAAAATGTTTTGCCTTGGTTTTATGTCCTTTACGGCAGTGCCCAGCTAAGCATGTTCTTTTTTAACATTAAACTTGAAAAAGGCTAAAAAAAAATAGCAAGATTTGGCTCCCATAAACTTCTTTAGGGTTAAAGTATTTCTAAGGACTGATGTTTTTTTACTGTCATGCACCTTCTATGCATGAAGGTAAAAAACCTTATGCGTGCCCCCTGGCCCCCCAATACTTACCTGAGCCAGAGGAGGTGGGACTGAGCCCATTTCTGTGTGTCAATGGACACACTGAGCTGGGCACGGGAGCTAGCATGTACAAGTGCACCTATAGCAAAGGTCTTTCTATGGGGGAACGCAGCAGGGAGTATAAGGCCAGAGCACCAACAGGGGGACCTGAGAAGAGGAGGATTTAGGCAGCTCTGTGCAAAACCATTACACAGATCAGGTAAGTATGCCTGTTATATTTTTGTATTGCTTTAATATCACGTTAAGTGCTACATTTGTGGTTTTGGACTTCCTACTTGGTCTGACAAACCTTATGTTAGCCAAATTTTGCCCAGTTCACTCATCAATGTAATTAATATTATTACACCAATTTTATATTAATAAATGGATGCAGCAAGTCCCTACATTTTACCTGGTATCAGCTTTTCTTCCCGGTACCCATAAAGCAAAGCACACGTTAGTAGAGGTAGAAACAACACAAAAATTCTGAAGTTTTACTGCTTCTTCTTTTAATGTCCAGTCACCTGTAAACCCTCATGTTTTTTCACCTTAATGCATCCTATGCATTCCGATAAGCCCCCCCGCTCGCAGACCCCGACAACCACCAGCCAGGGTTGTCGGGAAGTGGCCCTTGGCACCCTGTATTTGGCCAATCATGGCTCTCACAGCACATCGTGCTGTGATTGGCCAAAGCATACAGGTAAGGTGCATGCTTTGGCCAATCAGAAGCCTTCAATGAACAGCGATCTCGCAGTGCATTATGGGGAGCTCTGCGAGGGGCGAGCACCCCATATGTTTGGTTGTTCTATGAACAAACTTACGTTCAACTCGAACATTGGACCCATTCCTAGTGGTAGGCAAATGTTTTATTTAAATCAACACACTGCTGCAAGACAAACACAATAAAACTAGTTTAAAATGCATGTTTATAACACATTTTAAACAGAAGTATTTATTTCAACTCAGCCTTAGAGAAAAATGCCTTTTATGCTGATTGAAAATCTTTTCTTCAAATGTTTTTTTTACCTGGCTATAATGATGTTCCTCCTACTTCACTATTTAGTGAATCAATGGCTTGTTGTAAGCATGCTGCCAGTGAAGTCAGACCTTCCAACCTAAATGCACTTTCTAGGTCAGTAACTCATTAAATAAAGAAAGCGGACTGAATGCTCTAGAACCAATGTTTTGTAGAAGGGAGGCAAAAATGTTCTCATGACAGGCTCCTTTCAAATAAAAGCAATGTTTTCTGAACAGGCAAGTCACATCATTGTTAGTAATAGATGGCTCACTAATAGTTCTAATTAAGAACACAATTGTAGAAATAATATGTGTTAGTTGCAGCTGAAAACCCCAATGAATGTGAAGTCCCAGCTGGGTTACAAGGTACTTTGGAAACCTGGCTTTTGCCTGAGATATTACAAGCCTTGCAAAGCTTTCAAATGAACAACTTAGTACCGAGTTGAACATTTTAAAATTAAAATGAAACAAAATATATGTTCAGAATAAGTTATTTTCTTTCCATGGAAAAATTCAAAGCAGAAATACATTAAAATGTATTCTTTGAAAATGCCATCAAGGGTATTTTGAGGCTTACAATATTTCTGTAAAAACGGCTTCCTTAGAAGATATGTTCAGTAATGAACTGTGAGGCATTACTAATGTTGAATGAAATGAAAGGTAGAGACGATCCGTACAGAAGAGTATTTTCCACTGGGGAGTCTATTGGCATTCAGTTGTCTTATTTAATTATCACTTCCCTGATTCAACCATTATTCATGAGCCTCCTCTCATTCTTAAAGAGCTCTGAGCTGTGCTTGCCAATGTTGTGGCATATTATGAGACATGGCAGTGCAGTGGGGATGTGTGTGATAATGCATTGGACTATAGTACTGGCATGTTTTCCTATCTGGAATCCTTGAGCTGCCAAAACTCAGCAAAACTCTCATTTAAAGCAAGAAATCAATTGGCCCATTCAATTTTCTGAATATACCAGTTTTAACCTTTTATTCCTTTATGATTAATTTTAAGGGGGTCAGTTCATCCAAATGTGGTAAATCAGTTCTAAGTGGAATCTGGTAGGCTGGGATACTAACTGTTGTTTAATACATATAAAGCTGTTCATGCACCTTACAATATGATAATACAATTCTCCCTAAATGTACAGGAACTAACTCATATATCTATATATATATATCTATATCTATATATCTATATCTATATCTATTTATATATATACAGATCTATCTATCTATCTATCTATCTATCTATCTATATATTAGGGCTGTGGAAATTAACTATTAATTCATTGATTAATCTTTACATTTTTTCGATCGATTAAAATTCTTTTGATTGGTACTCACCACTCCGCCGGCTTCCGGGTCTTCAGGGAGTTCAGTCGGAGATCCGGTGACGTCATGGACACTGGCGGGGCTTGCCGTGTCCATCTGAAGGGCTCCTTTGCTGTGCCTTCATATCTGCATGCCGCACGTAAGGGCTGTTACACTTCCCTCTATCACTTCCCTCTATCAACCTGGGATTCTACAACCATCCACTGGGAGTTGTGATAGTTCCCTTAAGGGACATCTGCATGCCAACAGATTGATGTTTAACCCTCCTCATCTGGATTCAGCAGTGGTATTGTTATACACATTTTTATACCAGTATCATACTTGGCTACATGTTTTTATGACTGCTTTTGCTACCGTTTGGTATAACTCGCACCTTTTTTACAGTTTATGTAGCTACATCGATTTTATCTCCAGTGCAATATTTATTTTGTTACCTATATTTGTATCCTGCTATCCATTTTTCCAGTGCTTGGTAGCTGCACTGGGAATCAGCCTGCAAGGAGATCAGCTAAAAGTAGTTGGATCTGTATGTGCGTTATAATTAATCGAAATTAGTCGATTAATCGTTTAAAAAAACAAAACGATTAATCGAACACAAAAATTTTGATCAGTAACAGCCCTAATATATATATGTAGATAGATATCTATATATATATAGATATCTGTATATATCTATATAGATATACATCTATCTATATATATATATATATATATATATATATATATAGATATATCTATATATAGATATTTATATCTAGACACACTATATTACCAAAAGTTTTGGGACACCATGACTTTACATGCACATGAACTTTAAATCGGAGTTCCACCCAAAAATGGAACTTCCGCTTTTCGGAATCCTCCCTCTGGTGTCACATTTGGCAACTTTTCAGGGGGAGGAGGGAGCAGATACCAGTGTAATCCAGATATTTGCTCCCACTTACAGGCATAGGTTGCCACAGTGACCTACGCCACATCTGGCGCCTCCTCCGTCTCCCCCACTGTTTTCTGGGAGACACACAGGTCCCAGAAGACAGCAGGGACCAGTGGGTCGCAAGTCTTCACTTCCTGATTCCCTTACTGAAGAAGACGCTACCTCCACCCGCAAGCCAAGGGACAGATCGGCTTCGGGTGCTGACATCGCGGGTGCCCAGGACAGGTAAGTGTTCATATATTAAAAGTCAGCAGCTGAAGTATTTGTAGTTGCTGACTTTTTTTTTTTTTGCGGAACTCCACTTTAATGACATTCCAGTCTTAGTCCGTAGGGTTCAATATATATTTGCCCCACCTTAACTCTCCTGGGAAGGCTGTCCATGATGTTTAGGAATGTATCTATGGGATGATTGATAATTATACCAGAAGCAGTTTTTTTTAGGGCCACTAATGTGGACGAGAAGGCCTGGCTCACAGTCTCCACTGTATTTCATCCCAAACATGTTCTATCGGGTTGAGGTCAGGATTGTGCTGGCCAGCCAGGTTCCTCCACCCCAAACTTGCTCATCCATGTCTTTGGGACCTTGCTTTGAGCACTGGTGCGCAGTCGTGTTGAAACAGGAAGGAGCTATCCCCAAACCGTTCCCACAAATTTGGGAGCATGACATTTTCCAAAATGTCTTGGAATGCTGACACCTTTAGAGTTCCCATCACTGGAACAGAGGGACAAAGTCCAACCCCTGAAAAACAACCCCACACCATAATTCCTCCTCCACCAAATGATATGGACCAGTGCACAAAGCAAGATCCATAAAGACATGGATGAGCAAGTTTGGAGTGGAGGAACTTGACTGGTCTGCACAGAGTTCTGACCTCAACCCAATAGAACACCTTTGGGCTGAATTACAGCAGAGACTGTGAGCCAGGCCTTCTCGTCCACATCAGTGCACACACACACACACACACACAGTGGGTATAGAAAAGAATCACCCCCTAAAAATAATAATTTTGTTGCTTTACAGCCTAAACTGAAGACAGACAAACCTTTATCCAGCTGTATTTACTTACTGCAACTTATAACATCCAAGTCAACGATATAACACCAACACATCAGAAAAAAATAAATCAAAAACAGAATCATTGAGTTAGAAAAAGGATAACCCACTTGTGTCAGTATTGTGTTGAGCCACCTTTTGCTTTAAGCTTTTAGTCTGTTGGGCCTTGTCTTTACTACGTTTTCATCGTCTAGACTTTGCAATATTTGCCCACTCTTCTTTGCGGGACTGCTCCTACTCAGTTAAATTTTATGTTGACCGTTTGTGGACTACAGTCTTCAAGTCATTCCACAGATTTTCAATGGGGCTATGCAAGGACATTAACCAGTTCGGCAATGATGGGCACTGGTAGGTGCCACTGATGGGTGGCATTGATATGCAGCACTGATGGGCATTAATAGGCAGTACTGATGGGCACTCATGGGTGGCACTGGTGGACACTGATGGGCACTAATAGGCGACACTGATGGGCACTGAAAGGCTGCAATGATGGGTACTTATGGGTGGCACTGAAAGGTGACACTGCTGGGCACTGATAGGTGGCACTCTTGGGCACTGATGGGCATTGATACATGGCACTAATGGGCACTGATATGCGGCACTGATAGGCATCCCTGGTGGCACTGGTAGGTATTGCGGGTGGGCACTGACTGGCAGCTGCCTGGGCATTGATTGGCATTTCCCTGGTGGTCTAGGGGGGCATACCGGGTGGTCAAGTGTGGTGGCCATCCCTGGTGATCCCAGGGGCATCCTGGTGGTCCTAGACGGGCATCCGAGGGGGGGCTGCGCCGATAAACTATGAGCACAGACCCCCTGTCAGGAGAGCAGCCAATCGACTCTCCTCTACTCGCGTCTGTCAGACGCGAGTGAGGAAAAGCCTATCAACGGCTCTTCCAGTTTACATCGTGATCAGCCGTGATTGGACACCGCTGATCACGTGGTAAAGAGCCTCCATCAGAGGCTCTTTACTGAGATCGGTGTAGCTGTGTGTCCGACTGACACACCGAACCACAGATCGCCCCGATGCGGTCCAATATGATGTCCAGTCAGGATAACTGAACCACTGCCGGCCGTCATTTTGCTATAGGCCGGGCTTGAAGTGGTTAACTTTTTTTCCCTTCAACCACTGTGTGGTAATTTTTGCTGTGTGCTTTGGGCCATTATCAGGTTGAAAGGTAAACCTTCTTCCCATTGACAACTTTGAAAAAAAACTGACAGCTCTGGTCTGGAGCCACTGGACTAACCATGCAAGGTTAGTTCAGTCATCTCTCCCGCTGAGCTGTTGTGTTCTGACAGGAGGGTGGCCCTCCCTGCTTGAACACTCTGATCAGTGCTCTCTGCTGGTTTTCCAGCATGCTAGTTTGACAGAAGCCAGCTGAAAGAGCAGAATGTCGGCTGGTATTTCCCGACATTCTGCCCATCTGTACAGGGCTTTAGAATTACAGAAAGGTTAAGCATAAAGCCCCTTCCACACAGAGACGGATCGACTTTCAGCAGTCCGCCAGCTCAGCTGGAGATCTCTCTGCTGATCTCCGCTGAGCCAGCGGATGACAGGTCCCTCTCTACTCACTAAGCGGGGAGGGGCTTTTCCAGCGCCCCTGTCTCCAATGGAGAGATCGGATGAAAACGGACATCATGTCAGTTTTCATCAGATCTCATCCGATACGCCATGGACGGATGGCGACGTATCGCCATCTGTCTGATTTTAGCAGATCGGATATGTCACTGTTAACATCCTTTATATTTTATGTTCAGCTTAATGTGCAGGTAACTTTGGAGAACTTAATAAAAAGGGCCAAACTATCTAACCAGTGCTGTCCAAACTGGGATTCTGTAGTTTTAGGTTTTGTAGTAAACTAATTTCTATTTCCTTCCTAACAACACAGTTAGAAATGTATTTTCTCATAAATATTTACTTTTGGTATTTAATACTATGAGCTACATGTTATATGTTTACTGTAAAGCTACTTATCAATCTGTGACAATGCCCCAGGTAGGTGATAAAATATGTTTAGCTAACTGAATAGCACATGCATACTTAAAGAGGTAGGTTGGTTCATTTACATAATGTGTTTGCTTACCACTCAAAGTTAAAGACACAAAACCAGATTACAAGCCGTTATCTCACAGTGTTAAATTCTGAAGTGTTGAATAAACACAGTATCACGCCATCAGCACTTTTACATTTTTTTTAATGGAACAGTTAATACTGCACTCAAAATGGTGATGTCTAATAAGAACAATAAATAAAAAAAAAAGCTCCAGCCAAAAATATGAACCCACCCAATGGCCCTATTTTTTTCAAATTTGTATTTATTTATTTAATCATTAAGCTTTTAATGCTGTCCAGTAAACATAGTATCAGCCTCAAAGTCTTAAAGCACATGCATATTTAACCGGAGTTATGCCGCGTACACACAATGATTTTTCAGCATGAAAAAAAACTTTGTTTTTCAGCTTGTCCAAAAAACAAAGTTTTCCCAACTTCATCATTAAAACGACATTGCCTACACACCATTGTTTTTTAAAAATGATCTAGCAAACCACGGTGACGTACAACACTATAAAGGGGAAGTTCCATTCGCCTTTGGGATTCTTTTGCTGATTCCGTGTTAGTAAAAGATGATTCACGCGTTTCTGTCTGTTACACCGTGATGAATGTGCTTACTCCATTATGAACAGTAGTTTTACCAGAACAAGTGCTCCCATCTCATAACTTGCTTCTGAGCATGCACAGGTTTTTTACGTCGTTTTAGCCCACACACGATCATTTTTTACAACCCGAAAAACGACATTGTTTAAAATGACGCTAAAAAATGCAGCATGTCGTTTTTCAGAACCTGAAAAATTATGTGTAGCCCACACACGATCATTTTAAATGACGTTTTTGAAAAACAACGTTTTTTTCATGCCGAAAAATTATCGTGTGTACGCGCCATTAGGTTTTAGCAAGAATGTACAGGTGTGACTGTGGGACTGTATTGTATTCAGTACGGGACTGTATATTCAATAGAACCAAGCTACTGGCAAAAATTATGAATACAAAAACCGCAGCTGCACAACATGTGATGTACAAGGTAAGCCGTAACAAAAAGAAAATCCCATATCCTAAGCATGTATATGCTAGCACCCTTATCCACTGTGATTCACCATTGGTGCACGAAATAGAGAAAAAAAAAAACATGAAAAATCCCTGCCAAACCCATCCATGACAAATCCACACAGCAAGGCCCCAAATAATAATAGCATAATCACACAACGCCAGTGAAAGTCCACCTCACAATCCATGAATGCAATCCATGCAGCAAACCCACACCACCACAGCACTAGAAACATGCACCCAACATCTGAGCGGTCAAAGACAGCATACACAACATATTTCACAATGCACCAATACCATCAGAAACCTCACCACCCTAGATCAGTGCCACATCACATCCAGGGGTCAAGTCCTGGGGAAAAAAGTGTGGGAACTCCCACCCAAGATCCACTCCCCCACCAAAAAAAACAATGATGCGCTCATATGCATAATTACTAAACCGCATGGTTTTTTTTTTCGATCCACTGTACCTTAGTAATCCTTTTTGTTACTGCCCGCTTCCTGTATATGGATTTATCGGGTAGTGTGCGGGTATTCCGTCACTTCCTCGATGCCGCAATGTCTCCTGGGAGCTTTTGTCATTGTTCCCAGGAGACATTGCAGAGGTCTTTCTAAATCCCGCGATAACTTGTGGCGAACCTCCGCAATGTCTCCTGGGAACAATGACAAAAGCTCCCAGGAGACATTGCGGCATCAAGGAAGTGACGGAATACCCGCACACTACCCAATGAATCCATATACAGGAAGTCGCCAGTAACATAAAGGATTACTAAGGTTCGCCTGCCCCTGACAGTGATTCGAGCTCGGCATCGCCGCTTAGTGAAGGATTGGCTCGGGCGGCTCGGCTGCTCTAGTCCTGCAAAGGGAACTGAGTTCCTGCTGTGAAAAAAGTGCAGGACTTAAGCCCTGATCACACCCCCAAACTCAACCAGAAGTAACATAAGCACAGGACTTGTGCAATTATGCAAATCAGCAAAAAAAACATAATTTTTAAAAGGACCAAATACATTTGGTAGAACACAACAGTGCTACACAATCCCAGAAGTCCTGGTCCACAAATCATGCCATGTGCAACGAAACCAGCACATCCAGCTCTCTCCAACATGCCCCACCAAATGATGACATCACAATTTGATGAATGCTTCAGTGGGAGCCAGATGCACTGACATCACAGCACATGACACAACCTGCTGCCCGGGATCTCTGAGACTGCACAGTGCTGTAAGTGTTTTTAATCCTTTCAAACAAACAGGTTCTCCACTGATCCACACCATAGGAGTCTGGCACCCATGCTTCCCCTGCAAATTCACAAGGAGATACCAATGCAAGACCGTGGGACCAGGGCCATCTTAATAGCACCATGGGCCCCTGGGCAAAGTAATGCTCTGGGGCCCCTACAATGGTGATAGTGCAGGTAAACAGACATCAAGTAGGTAGGAGGCATACTGCTTCCCCTGTGTATCGATCACTCTCAGTGCCATCATGGGGCCCCCAAATTACGGGGGAGAGTGGGCTCAAGGACCAGCTTCTTTGGGGAAAGTGCAGGGGCCCCCAATGCAGCTAGGGCCCCTGGGCAGTGCCCAGGTGTGCCCTCTCATTAAGACAGCCCTGGGTGGGATCAACATCAGTGCACCACAGAACACATGATGTCCCCAACCACCCAATCACTAGAGGCCACACATCCCTGGCAAGCGCACACCTCTAGCATTGTGACGGCACAGACACACTTAACTGCACCCACAAAGCCTGAAACAAACCCCCATTGGCACCAAAAAACCCTGCTGGAACCATGTGAAGCCTCACCATGTAGATCCACCATGGACTAGGCCAACAAAGACTCTACATGGGAAAGTTTCTATGCCCTGTGCACAATCAACAACCCACAGCGGATGACAACACCAGCAAACCAATGCCTAGGACATAGGATGAACTCATCCATTTTATTTTAATCTGATTTCATTAGTTTTTGCAAACAAAATGATAATACATCAAATCTAAAGCATTTAATTCTCTTAGATCTTTAATATAGTATAACAAATACAAATAAATAACAAGGGTATACAGTATATAAATATAAACCAGTATAAATATCACCTAGATATGCTAAAAACCTTATAAGATAGCTGCATAAGGAAATTGATCACAAGGACTTAAAACATAAAGGGCCAGATTCACAGCGGAGATACAACGGAGTATCTCAGATACTCCGTCGTATCTCTCAGAGTATCTATGCGACTGATTCATAGAACCAGTTACGCATAGATATCCCTAAGATCCGACAGGTGTAATTGTTTTACACTGTTGGATCTTAGGATGCAGTACCGCGGCCGCCGCTGGGGGGAGTTTGCGTCGTAAACCAGCGTTGGGTATGCAAATTAGGAGTTACGGCGATCCACGACAGTTTTTCGCGTTCGCTAGGTCGCCGCTAGTCTAGTTTCCCGTCGCAAAGTTAGTCGTCGTTTTGGGTGCCTTAACTTTACACAGCAAACGTATTGCTGTATAAAGTATGGCCGTCGTTCCCGCGTCGAAATGTAAAATTTCACGTCGTTTGGGTAAGACGTCCGGGAATACGGAAGTACGCTACGCACGTCGCCGATCGAAAAAATGACGTCAGTTCGCGCAAAGCACGGTGGGAATTTCGAAACGGAGCATGCGCAGTAGGTCCGGCACGGGAGCGCGCCTAATTTAAATAGTTTCCGCCCATTCGATTTTAGACCGCCTTGCGCCGGACATGTTTACGATACACCGCCGGAAGGTTCCCGGTTAAGTGCTTTGTGGATCGGGCACTAAAAATGAAAACTTGCGGCGTGTGTAACGTAAACGGCTTACGTTACACGGGCGCAATTGTACCTGAATCTGGCCCAAAGTGCATAGCTTTTCCTAAATACCTTCATCAAAACATGAAAAAAAGAAGAAGAAAAATTCTCTTTTCTCTTATTCTCTCCACCACAGTAACAACATCCTAGATACGGATAGTCACCTGAAACTTCTGTGAAATACAGAAAACACTCCAAGCTGCCCATGTACTAGTATAGCATGATAGTATTTAATTTCCCAATCCATTTCAAATCAGTTGGGATCTCAGAACATCTTCAATGCTGAGAGATGAAAGCCCTAGCCACTGTCAGAAAATGATAGAGCACATCTTTTGTAATCACTTTGATGGATCCTGGTATTATAGATAACAAAAGTGTTTGTGGGTAGAGATTAAGGATGAGCCGAACACCCCCCTGTTCGGTTTGCATCAGAACTTGCGAACACATCAAATGTTCGTGTGAACTTTAGAACCCCGGTTAAAGTCTATGGGACTCGAACATTTGAAATCTAAAGTGTTAATTTTAAAGGCTAATATGCAAATTATTGTCCTAAAAAGTGTTTGGGGACCAGGGTCCTGTCCCAGGAAACATGTATCAATGCAAAAAACGTTTTAAAAACGGAAGTTTTTTCAGGAGCAGTGAATTTAATAATGCTAAAAGTGAAACAATAAAAGTGTAATATTACTTTACATTTCGTATCTAGGGGGGGTGTAAAGTCAGCATGTGAAAAAGCGCATGTTTCCCATAAATAGAACTGTCCCTGCACAAAGTGTCATTTCTGAAAGGAAAAAAGGCATTTAAAACCGGATTTGCGGCTCTAATGAATTGTCGGCTCTGGCAATTACAGAGATGATTCATTCATAAAAAATAAAAATAAAAAAGCTGGGGGTCCCCCCAAATTCCATTAACAGGCCATTCAGGTCTGATATGGATATTAAGGGGAACCCCGCCGTCAATTAAAAAAAAAATGACGTGGGGTTCCCCCCAAATATCCATACCAGACCCTTCAGGTCTGATGTGGATTTTAAGGGGAACTCCACCCCAAATTTAAAAAAAAAATGGCGTGGAGTTCCCCCAAAAGTCCACACCAGACCCTTATCCGAGCACGTTAATCTGGCCGGCCGCAGAAAAGAGGGGGGGACAGTGTGCGCCCCCCCTCTCCTGAACCGCACCAGGCCACATGCCCTCAACATGGGGAGGATGTCCCCATGTTGATGGGGACAAGGGCCTCATGCCCACAACCCTTGCCCAGTGGTTGTGGGGGTCTGAGGGCGGGGGGCTTATCAGAATCTGGAAGACCCCTTTAACAAAGGGGACCCCCAGATCCTGCCCCCCCCTATGTGAATTGGTAATGGGGTACACTGTACCTCTACCATTTCACGAAGGAAGTGTAAATAGTTAAAAAAAAACACACAGACACTGTAGAAAAAAATCCTTTATTAATAAAAAAAATAAAAAATCCAGCGATGTGAATCCACTATCGGCCTGGTCCCGCTCCAACTTTGTCTTCTATCCTGCGACGGATGATCTCTCCAGCGACGGACGGGTGATCAGCGGTCCGGTCCAGCGATGAGAAGATCCATCCGTCCAGAGCGCAGTAGGCGAGCTCCACTCTCCGCTGGACACAGTCCAGCGGAATGATGCGCTGGAGCTGTGACATTTCTTATATAGGGGAAGCGCCCACCCGTCACGTGACCCCGCCCCCTCTGACGCACCCTCGTACGTCACTGGGAAAGCCTGGTATTTCCCGGGCTGTTTCCCATTTTGGGATTGCGTTTGTTTTGCGGAATGTCTGCTTATCCTGTAGGATATTGTAGAAAAGGGATATACCCTTATCAATTAGTTTTGTTGTGTACGTGCAATTCTGGAATGTGTTGAAGACTTAGAAAGTGTATAATTCGTGAGCAAGTGAAGTGTACGGTTCTTAGAAGGTCAAATTTGCTCACCAAGGCTTCAACCTTCTTGGGTTTAGAGTTGTGTATGAAGTTTTGTATGTAGGTTATATCAGAGATGGGAAACAGTTTAGTGGAGAGCATGGGAATCAGGGCTTCTAGTATATGCAGGGGGTAGTTATAGTCCAATTGTGTCCTCGTATTGGGGTATTGGATGTAGCATTTTCTAAGCCATGAGGGATGTTCCTAAAGAGGTACTCTTGATGAATGAATAGGCCTTGCTGTAAAAAATGTAATTGTTATGCCCCGGTCAATAAGTTGCGGAAAAATTGGTCTTTGGGTGTTGTTGGTGATTTTACCCATGAACCTTTTAAAGGTACACTTGTTGAAAGCCAGATTTGACAGTACAGTGCATGCATCCTTTATCAGCAGCCACTAGTGTGGGGAAAAAAGCAAAGCTGCTCTAAGCCTGTCCTTGTGCCATACTCACACAGGTACTCGTTGACGGCCCTCTGCTGCATGTGCAGCCACTGCAGCATTGCCAATGTTGGGTTCCACATGGTGGGAATATCACAAATCAGGCAGTTCATGGGCAGGTGGAATTTCAGCCAACCGAACACTGGCTGTGTATGACTGCCTGAAATGACTACAGACTCTTCTGGCCTGATTTGGAATATAGTGGTACCTGTTTAAGAAATGCTGCACCACCAAATTGAGGACATGTGCCAGGCATGGCACGTGTGTCAACTTACCCTGTCGAAGGGCGGACAGAAGGTTAGTGCCATTATTGCACACCATCATTTCTGGCTCAAACTTCCATGGCGTGAACCACCTTTGGGCCTGTCCCTGCAGAGTTGAAAAAATCTCTCCTCTGGTGTCTCTCCTGTCTCCTAGAAAGACCAGCTGAAGCACTGCATGGCATCTTTTAGCCTGACTCATTGAATGGCCCATTGAATGCTTAGGGGGCACTGGTGGTTCATATGACAATCCAGCAGAGGAGGGTATGGAGGAGACGGAGGAGGAGGAGGAGGAGGAGGGAGTGGAGCTGATAGATTTTGCATCTTCACCACCAGCTGTATGGAGACATGGTGGCTAAACAAGCTCCAGCACTGAGCCCTGTCCTGCATCCTTCCTAGTTGCAAGCAGGGTTATCCAGTGTCCCTGACTATGCTTTCTGGACCATGTGTCAGCAGTAATGTGGACCTTGGGACTGACTGCCTTGCCCAACGATGCCAAAACATTGCCTTTCATGTTAAAGCTACAGAGCTGAAATGGACTTATGTGCAAAAAAATTGGGAACCTGCCATTGTGGTACAGCACATTCTGCAAGTTCACAGAAGGGTGAAGAATCCACCAGACAGAAAGGTAGTTGTAAGCCAGCAATTTGGACAAGCTGGAATTTAGACACTGTGCATGTGGGTGACATTGAATGTATTTTTTTGCACTGCGGCAGCTGGGGCAGAGAAATTTGCCTGCCATACTCTAGAGCTATGGATATAAAGGTGAAAGGAAAACGCACTGTCAAAAATGAATGTAAGTATCCGATGATGCCTTATTAGGAAAAACTTGTCGGAAAGGGCTCTGCTGATGCCACTGCGTTATTTTAATCCTATTTGCTTTTTTTGCCACCATTACATGCCAGACTGTGCCACTATATGCCTCACTGTGCCCCATTACATGCCAGACTCACTGTGCCCCATTACATGCCAGACTCACTGTGCCCCATTACATGCCAGACTCACTATGCCCAATTACATGCCAGACTCACTGTGCCCCATTACATGCCAGACTCACTGTGCCCCATTACATGCCTCACTGTGCCACTACATGCCAGACTCACTGTGCCCCATTACATGCCAGGCTCACTGTGCCCCATTACATGCCAGATTCGCTGTTCCCTTATGACATGACTGACTGTGTCTTGACGATCCCTTACCTTATCCTAAGACATACAGAATCGCGGCCGTCCGTTTTTTAAAAGCCGCGCCTCCTACTTTGTGATAGGGGGAACACTCAGCTTCCCAGGAGGCACTGTGTTCAGTGTTCGCCTATCACGGAGGCCCTCTCGTCCGAGGACGAGAGGGCCTCCGTGATAGGCGGACACTAAACACAGTGTAAACACATTCTGCATGTCTTAGGATAAGGTAAGGGATTTTAGGTTACCGGCGTATAAGACGACCCCCGACTTTTAAGAAGATTTTAAGGGGTTAAAAAGTAATCTTATACACCGGAAAATACGGTAATATTGGTTATTTATTCACTATATTCATTTGGTGCATTTTCAACCTACACATATTATTTTGGATCCTGTCCAAATTTTGAATAACACAATTTTGTTCAGTCAATGATTGCGTTATATTATCACTTTGATTAATCATTTGCATAGTTTTTATATTATGTGTGCAATTTAATAAATTTATTGGGTATAACACAGAGGTTATCTGTACTGTGACAGGAAGTCAGGTAAATCTGTGGGTGTTGTCACAGACGGGACATACATTTCTGCCTTGTTTAGACAATACACCAATTGTTTATTAGGCGTCGGCTGAAAAAGTAGCCAGAAATGGTCTAAGGGCGGTGGAAGACTTCAGCTGTTCGGAATGAGGCAATTAAGGCCTCTATAAGTAATCCAGAGGATTACCACTGATTTGCTGCATCCTGAGGCTTTCTGAGTGAAAGAAAGCAGTAGCTGAAAGTCTTTTGAGGAGGTGAGGAGGAAATTGATTTTTCTGTGTGATAAAAATCAAAAGACTATTGTTTTTCTGCTGTATGACCAGCAGTGTCTGCCCATCACTAGGCAGTGCCAGACTTCATTAGATCCTGTGTGGTGAAGATAGACGCCCCAAGTGGCCAGGGTTTATTTTATGTTTGATTTTGTTTATGCTGTTTGGATGCTTGCACTTGTCTCCAGCAAGATGGAAGAATAAACCAAAATCTTTGTTTTCAACCGTCTTCGACTGCCTGTCTGTATAAATTCAGTGTGTGGTAAACCCATCCAAGGGGTCACACACCCCGCTACCGAGCTAACCCCTTAAAGTACACTTATATCTTTTGAGCATACCGAGAGTAATATTTTGAGCGCTGCACTTTTTCTTTTACACATACTATAGAGCTGGCAGATGTGTTACAAGGGCCTGTGACACCCTTTGCTATACCATCATCCCTGTCAATAGAGGCTGCCGAGAGGTCCTGACATATAGTGGGGGTAGACATGAAAGGTGGGGAGTGAGGAGGATAAGAATTGTGTCGCTTGTCTGTGGTTTTCGGGTGCTCTTGCCAACGGGCTGAGTGGTGGGAGGTTAAATTCCTTGTCAAGCATGTGGTAACCAAATGGCTGGTGTTTTGCCAGGCTTGATGTGCTTGAGATTGCAAATTGCAACAGCGCAATTGGCTGCACATGTGCTAAAAGAGGCCCACACAGCTGAGCTGTGGGAAGTGTGCCACTCCATCCTCACCATCACTAGAACCAACTTGGCAATACGCTGTGGCTAGGGGAACAGGTCTGCCAATTTGTTGTTTATTAGTGTTCTCCCCTCTCTGTAGGCTCATGTTACTCCCTTCCTCTACCTCAGAACCAACATCAGAATCAAGATATGTCTGTGCATCCTCAAGAAGCAAGTGACTGATTCTGTGTTCAAATAATTCAACTGACTCCTTCATGCACAATGTTGGGGTTGTGACAGGAGTAGCTGTGGACAAGGAGGCAGAATAAGCTACTCTGGCAGCTGTGGTGGACAGTGCACTAGTGTCAGCTTGGGTCATAGAGACCAAAGAAGATGAGAATGGTTTAGTAAGCTAGTCCACCACCTCTTCTGCATGCTGTGGCTAGATAGCACAGGCAACATCACTAAACAGAGACAAATGTTCCCTGCCTGAGGACACACCATGTCCACCTTTGCCTGTGGACACAGACGCTGCTGGCCCTCTCATAGTGGCATGGGATGGGAATGTCTGCCTCTCATTGTTGGCCTCCCAGACATGATGGGGGGTGCTTATTACCCAAATAATTCTAATGAGAAATGTGTGATTCGATGCACTTTTTTGAATAAAAAGTGGTGTTTGATGCACTTTAAATTGAGGTCTGATGCTAACAGAAATTTAAAAACTATAAAAAAAAGGGGGAACACCAGGGTTGCAGTAAAAAAAAACTAAGGCTGACAATTTTAAGAAAGGGGACAGGCATGGGACAAAAAAAACATATATACACAGCACTGTACTGTACACTGTACTGTACACAGCACTAAATGTTATGTAATGCTGTGTTAAACACTGCACTACACTAACACACTACACTGACACACTATACGCAGACACTATACTAACACTACACTAACACTCTATACAATGGACACACTAAATCGCTAGTAGCAAACTGAGCCCTCCACTCCAACACAATGCAAAAGCTTCTTATGGGAAGGTATCTTTTATAGTGTGGGATGGAGCTTTGAGCACTGAGCTGTGATTGGAGATAGTCATTATCACTTTTTGCTCTGGTGCCCTAATCGACAAAGGCCTGCACCTGACCTAAAGGTGCAAGGCGTTATCCAACTGGAGCAGTAGAATACACTGTTTATTGTGGAGGGCTTGAAAGCCGAACATCCCGCTGAGCTACCTGAAAATTCGGTTGCTCACAATATTGGCGAACAGGCGATGTTCGGAACTTACTTTTGTTTGGCTCGAACTGCTCGCCCAACACTATTTGTGGGTTTGGCTGTATAAGTGTGCCTCTTACTCTATAAAATACAGTATATTCAGTATAGCTTCTTATAATCCTTTTAAAAGGAGGAATGTGACCCAGATATGAGTCATATTGCCCTCTGAATTATGACTTCCCCAGCATATGTTAGGTAGGGTTGGATTGATACAGTGAAGAACATCTGGCATCTATATGAAGGGGTAAATGCTTTCTCACAATTCTTACTGCTGAATTATGTGCCTCGTTCTTTTTCCCATGCAGCTATATACAGTAGGCTGGGGAATTGGGATAAGAAAAATTTGGCAATATTTAATAGATTTGGGAAATCGATTGTGGTGGTGGGAAGGAGGTCACGTAACAATAATTTCTTAACTGCTTGCCAACAGGCTCACGCCGATATACATCGGCAGAATGGCACGGCTTGGCGAAACCCAGTATGGCTACGTTGTGCCCTTTAAGAGCTGCTAGATCGTGGGCATCACAGGGATTTGTGTGTGTAAACACACAAATCCCTGTTCTGTCGGGGGAGAGGAGACATATTGTTTGTTCCTACTAAGTAGGAACAATGGTATGTCTCCTCCCCCAGTCAGTCCTATCTCCATACAGTTGGAACACACCTAGGGAACACACATTACAAAAATATATATTGGCCTAAACTGATGAAGAAACTTGTTTTTTTTTTTTAATTGGGATTATGTATTATAGCAAAAAGTTAAAAATATATATGTTTTTCAAAATTGTCGCCATATTTTTGTTTATAGCAAAAAAAATAAAAACTGCAGAGGTAATCAAATACAACCAAAATAAAGCTACATTTGTGGGAAACGAGGGAAGCAAGTTTTGTTTGGGTACAGCATTGCATGACTGTGTCATTTTAAGTTAAAGCGACATAGTGCCAAATTTTAAAAAGTGCTCTGGTCAGGAAGTGGGTAAAATCTTCCAGGGCTGAAGTGGTTAAAGGGAAATTAACCTGTGTATGTATGGCAAAGACTGGATGAAAGGTTAGTTGATGCTTCAAGAACCAAGATCATAATCCTGGTAAATTAGTGATAATATTAGCAATGTCATTGGGCTACATATGAAAAAATATTAGCATTACCTTTTCAACGGTCCCTCAAAAGTTAATATTTGGTCTGTAACTGGCAATACGGAATCTGTGTCCTTCCACTTATTTAGTAATGTCCATGGGTAAGCCTGGAGACCAGTGGAGATAAAGACCACTCAATCTGAACCCACAACTTAAATGGAAAGTTAAGGAACCAGTCGAGAAGCCTCACCAGGACCGATGCTTGACAATAAACTGAAATGTCTAAGGCACCTGCTATTCTTTTTAGTGAGAGACAATGATTTTATATTTAATTAAGGTTGTCCTGAACCCTAGATGAAAGTATTAAATGTTTTCTGAAATTAAAAAAAAAAGGAAGACAGTACCCACATTGGGATAATTTGATATATATATACAGAATTCTAGGAATAATATTCATCTTTAGAGCATTTATCCTTTCGACCCAGGACAGCATCTTCCTTTCATAATTTTTCAATTTTTTTTCAATAGTGTTTATTAAGATTTTCCAAGAAAATACAAATAACATTGTGTAGGAGCAAAGGACAATTCCAATTCCACTGATCCTCTCCTATACAGAATATTTCAACAGTAAAACAAAATAGAGAACATGAGGTTTTCCCTGGTAAGCTTGTTAACACAGGGAAAGGAGGATAAGGTAACCTCTAAGCTACAATTAGTACAGTGCGGCAATTACCTTTATCCAATTTTGCAATAATAATGAACTAAAACTCCTTGGAATTAAGACATTATATAACCAGACTGAAATAAAACATCTTATATTATATTAATTAAGAAAAGGCAACTGTGACCTGAAATTAGATATGAACCAAGCACCTTGACTCACCTGCTATGTGCAATGGCACACATAACCTTCAAACTAAGGAAGGATAGCCATGCAATCCAAGTAGAAGAAGCGGATGTCCCCCTAAAGCTAATAGGAACATTCTGCAGCAGACACAGAAAAAAAACGTAAAGCATTTCACTTAAATTTTTGCGGTTTAAGATTTTATTAAACACAAACTGCCTAACTCTGAGATACGATGGTGTATCAGGAGACACTGTCGTATCTCTCTCTGAATCTGGCCTACCAAGAAAGCAAAAGCAGCAGGAAGTTGGTTTGGGGAGGATAACACATGTTGCTCAACACCATTCCTAATCTGAATACTGAAAGGGTGACCCCAACGATACAAAGCTTCAGGTTTACGCATATTATGCAGAGAGGGTCGCACTACCCTACGCAAGGGAACAACTGCAGGGGTACCCCCTCAATCGCTAAAGGACCTGACCTCCAGGCTTTATGCAAAAGTTCCTCTTTATGAGCAAAATAATGTAACCTGCATAGCACATCAAGGGGATCACCTGCGGGATCTATTTGAGGACCAGCCACCTGATACACATGGTCTAATTTAATCTCTGTTGGATCCCTTCTTAAAAACAAATTGAGTGTTGCAAAGACTGCTTGTCTAAGCTCCTGCCATGACATTGTCTCAGGTATCCTCTGAGGTAAATATTATTACATGGTTCTCGCTATTCTCCACTCTTAATTGTAGATGTCAAAGATAGGCCAGGTAACTAGCTCTAGATTGTTTGAGGGCCATTATATGTGCTTCCTGTGAAGAGCCATGCTGCCCATATTTCAAAGTCTGTTTGAGGCACTAATTTTAATCCTGGCATTAATGTTCTGCTCACGGCTAGCCTACAAGCTAAATGTCAGTGATGGTCTTGTTCTTGTGATCATCAGAAGATTCCCATCTTTTTACTGTCTGGTTGTAACGCCCTATCGAATCATAAGTGATATGACTAAGAGCACAGATTTGTGTGACAAGATATTGCAATATTATTCAAATACAGTGTGGAAATTCTGCTTAATCTACTCTCTAGGGTCTATAAAAAAATGGTATGATTAAAGGTAAACTGAATGGCTTTTATATTAGTGGCAGCACTTTCTGGATAGCATTAGTAGTTCATTGATTCACTTTAATTATTGTCCCAGGTTGCTCTTTAATCTTATTAAGATGCTGATGACTTTGTTATTTATGTGCACTGATGCATTTTGACTTTATTATTTTACGAGAAAAATCAAAGAAAAAGTCACATCAGTGTTAAAGGGGTTGTAAAGGTACAATTTATTTTCCCTAAATAGCTTCCTTTACCTTGGTGCAGTCCTCCTTCACTTACCTCATCTTTCCATTTGGCTTTTAAATGTCTTTATTTCTTCTGAGAAATCCTCACTTCATGTTCTTCTGTCTGTAACTCCACCAGTGGCGGCTGGTGCTCAAATTTTTTTGGGGGGGCGCAAACAAATGAAAAAAAAAAAAAGACAATTGCAGCCTCACTGTGCCCATCAAAGGCAGCCACTGTGCCCATCAAATGCAGCCACTGTGCCCCTCAAATGCAGCCACTGTGCCGTGCCATCAATTGTCGCCACTGTGCCATCAATTGTCGCCACTGTGCCATCAATTGTTGCCACTGTGCCATCAATTGTCGCCACTGTGCCATCAATTGTCACCACTGTGCCATGCCAAACGCAGCCACTGTGCCATCAAACGCAGCCACTGCGCCATGCCATCAAACGCAGCCATTGTGGCATCAACTGTTGCCACTGTGCCATCAATTGTCACCACTGTGCCCATCAATTGTCACCACTGTGCCATGCCAAACGCAGCCACTGTGCCATCAAACGCAGCCACTGTGCCATGCCATCAATTGTTACCACTGTGCCCACATCAATTGTCGCCACTGTGCCCACATCAAATGTCGCCACTGTGCCCATATCAATTGTTGCCACTGTACCCACATCAATTGTGCCCACTGTGCCCACATCAATTGTAGCCACTGTGCCCACATCAATTGTCCCCACTGTGCCCACATCAATTGTCCCCACTGTGCCCACATCAATTGTCCCCACTGTGCCCACATCAATTGTCCCCACTGTGCCCACATCAATTGTAGCCACTGTTCCCACATCAATTGTCGCCACTGTGCCCTGTAAAATGCTGCCAGTCAGATTGCCCCCCCCCCACCTAGCACTTACCTTTCTGGGGTTAGCATCCTCCTTCCACGGTCCCTATATGTCTTCTGCCTCCCTCGATGACGCTTCAGCCAATCAGGTTACCGATAACCAGAATCGGTGAACCTGATTGGCTGAGACGGCCGTCAGTCTTATCCAAGGGACGCAGCCCCCATACGTTCCGAGGATAAGACATCCGGGAGCCGAAGGGCTGTACTCGGAAAGCCTATCAGAGCCGCTGGCTCTGATAGGCACTTCCGCACAGCCAACAGCTGCTGTTATTCATTTAGCCGGGGCCCTATGTCCGGCTATCTGAATAGACCAGCGGCAGCTGGCCACAATAACATACATTCATGCAATGCATGAATGTATGTTATTTGCGCGCCGCTGCAGAACGACATTTTAAAAGCCTTAAAGGGCCCGTTTTTTTAATGACTACAGGAGGGGGGGGGCGGGGCGGCGCCCGGGCGCCCCTTATGGACGGGCCGCCACTGAACTCCACACAGTAATGCAAGGCTTTCTCCCTGGTGTGGAGTGTCGGGCTCGCCCCCTCCCTTGGACTACGGGAGAGTCAGGACGCTCCCTACATCACATATAGATAAAGGAGCTGTGTGTTAGTGGGCGTAACTCATTTTTTTTTTAGTAACTCATTTTTTTTAAAGCCCAATTGAACCTCCAATAAGTGGTATTAAATCAAAAGGCAAACTGTTAATATATTGCAGCTTACCAATTCTTTAGATTTGGTGGCAGCATTCTTTTAATTTTTTAGGCTTTCTTTTTTTTTTTCACCTGCTGATCCTGCCAGTAAGTCTGTTGTTTTTCAACAAAACTATTAGTATTGCAGATGTAGCAGTTAGAGGGATACAAACCATTTACCACTGACAGGGGTGCTTACAATGGTCAGCTTGTATTCAATTATTGATGTTAAACCTTTGTCCTAAAAGGGGCAAAACCATTGCTGCACCACTTAAAAAGTGTTAGCTGGAGTTTGGCTCAAATGTGTTAGTGTACCTATATCTGCTAGTGCATCTAACACTCCCCTGCCCCAGATAATGCTACTGTCCAAAAGTGTCCCTGCTGTTCCTTCATTCAGAATAGGCACTTTAATACATGGGGTGTGTTACTAGTCAGATGAGCAGGTGAAAACAGAGGGAAAAAAACGCCTAAAAAAAGAAAACTGATGCAGCAACCATATCTAATGATTGGTAAGTTGTAATATTGTACATTTTAGTTTTTGGGTTTAATACTACTTTAAATCAGCAAAATACATTCCAGGTGCATTATAACAAAAGGCGTTTAAGATCTTTAATTTTTTTGTTTCTCTAAAGCAACCACAGCCCAAGTAGAAAGCCTGTATTAAGGCTTCATGCTACACACTGGAACCTTTACTATCTGTGGGAAATCTGATAGCAAAGAATTACAGAACTCTGAAAGTCAGACCTATAGCTCTATAATCAGCAAAGCTTATGCTCCCCACTCATTGGAAAGCTCTGGCTCTTGGGCACGTTTGGACTCTGCAAAATAAATCACTGTTTCTTGACAGGGAGCAAGGGTCTCACTCTGCAGCTGCTGACAGGGAACAAGCTTTTATACTCAGGCTGTGGCTGTTTTTGCAAAAAAACAAAATAAAAACCCCTAAAAGATATTTGTGACAGACTCACCCGGTAGAGAGGCTTTTGGAGGGGACATTTTGGAAGGGCCTGAATGTTAGCCTCTTGCCTACCGACTATGGGCCCTGGCATTTCAGGGAGCTACAAGCATTTAGGAAGATTATGTATTACAAAATGTTATGTAATACAAAAGGACATTATTAAGGAGGCCATGATGGTCTCTGACAGTGTGGGACTCATATAGCAGATGTATGTGAAAAGAATGCTGATTAATGAGATCTGGTAAGCCCCTGGGTTTCCTGTTGTCTACTAGTGTGGCTTCTAAGGCCCCGTACACACGGTCGGACCAAACCGATGAGACTGGCCCGTCGGACCGTTTTCATCGGTTCACCTCTGAAGTGGCCGTACAGCCTGATATGTGTACACACCATCAGTCCAAAATCCGATCGGGTCAGAACGCGGTGACGTCAAACACACGACGTGCTGAATAAAATCGAAGTTCAATGCTTCCAAGCATGCGTCGACTTGATTCTGAGCATTCACGGGTTTTGAACCGATGCTTTTCTGTACTAACCATCGGTTTGGTCCGATGGGGCAGCGGTCCATCGGTTCAGTTTTGAAGCATGTTTAGAAATTTTGGACCGAAGGAAACCAGACCAATAGCCTATACACACGGTCGGTTTGGTCCAATGAAAATGAACTTCGGTTCATTCTCATCGGACCAAACCGACCGTGTGAATGGGGCCATGGGCCTCGTACACACGACCGAACATGTCTGCTGAAACTGGTCCGCGGACCAGTTTCCGCGGACATGTTCGGTCGTCTGTACGGCCGACCGGACAATTTCCCGGCGGATCGGACAGGTTTCCAGCGGACAAATGTTTCTTAGCATGTTAAGAAACATGTCCGCTGGAAGCCTGTCCGTCGGACATGTTCGATCGTCTGTACGACTCACCGGACATGTCCGCTCGGCCGAAAGCCCTTGCATGCGTCCAAGTGATTGGACGCATGCGTGGAAGCATTGACCTTCCAGGGTCGCGCATGTCGCCGCGGTGACGGCACGGCCACGTCACCGTGTTCGCTGTCCGCGGGAAATTTGGTCTGATGGTGTGTACAGCCATCAGACCAAAATCCGCCAGCGGACATGTCCGATGAAAACGGTCCGCGGACCGTTTTCATCGGACATGTCCCGTCGTGTGTACGAGGCCTTATAGTCTTTCACCCATTGTTGTTTGTGCTAATTAACCCTGCTATTGTATGAAGGAGTTCTGTATTGATATTTATGATAATGTGTTTAGTATAGTCAGTGAGCTAGAAGATGGCAAGTCTACCCTGAAAGGTCATATCTCTGAGTCACCAAGTCTGGGTAAATGATTAGTAAACTAGCTCATGTTAATTAGGTTTCTGGTTACAGTTTGCATTGTAAGCCTGCTGTATATATTTGTGTGTCATCTCAAATAAATGACTTCTTGTTCAGCAACCAAACGAGTACTGCTTTGTTTTGTAGTTGTCAGCGGTTGGAATATCTGATATCTATATTCAGAGGGAGTGAAAGCGGTATATGACAAAAGCACTCAAGCGGAGTGTGGAACGTTTCCTTAAATGATTAAATACTTTTTGTTTTGATGTACCTGAAATGTACTGAGGGTTCTACTGAGCTTGAAAGTATTTTCAGTAGTAGTAGACTGCAGGAAAAAATGTCTATATGGTAATTTGTTTAGGAGTTGTATTTATTTTCAAGTTGGCAAATGCAGTGGATTAAAGCTAAACTCCAACTTTCTTTTACTAGAACTGAATAGAATGATCAATACAAGCATAGATCATACCTCTGTACAATGCTGCCCAGTTGTCTGCAGACCCCCTGATATTCTGGATATAGTTGTGGCTTTGTATCATGTTAAACTCTGTATATCCTATATTCAAAAATAATTTGCTCTAAACAAATACATAATAAATACATTTTTTGAAAATTAAATAAATAATTGAGTCCATCCAGTGAAGTGATATCCAAGGTGACTCCACAATGATAATACTTTTATAGGTTTTATAGGTATTATCTGTTATGTGTTCTAAGCGCTGTAAACTTGGTCTGAGTTCTGAGATTCATATTGGCAGATTTATTCTTTTAATTAAAATACTTTTAGAATTAATTATTATAGTTTTCTAATGATAATTCAAGCACTAGTTTACTGTTGGGCCCGGTCTGGTTGCCCATCAGTATTACTAGATACCCCTTTTTTAGTTTTAACACTTATATAATACGCTTAAGTGTTTTTGACCACTTCCACTAGAGGCTTCCTTGCTTCTTGAATTAGGTGTCCCGTTACACTTTTTGATCTCTATAACATCTCGCCTATTTGCAAGAGAGTTGTATCTTTTTACCCAATCATTTTTGTTACACTTAGCCTAAAGGGTAAAATTTCAGACCTGATTTGACAAGTTAAAACTATCAAACAGATCAAACAGACAATTAAGGTTTGATTAAATTGGGGATTTAGATCTTGGTTTCAATACTACCCCTATTGCCGTTATATTTTATAGAGCCTAACCAGCTTTAAATTATTATTTTTTCATTTGCCTTTAGATGTTGGTTTTAATATTACCTCTATTGCTGTCATATTATATAGAGCTTAGTCAGCTTTGAAATCTCCCTTTTGCCGTAGGTGTGGGCATTTGCCCTTTTTTAAATGGAGTTTGAAGCCGCTACCTGAAGCTCAGAGTGAGGTGTGGTTGTTATCTGGAGATATATATATTGAGTCAACACACTGCCCATGCTCAGGACGACATCATTTGTGATGAAACACGTAAATCCTAATTAGCATTCAGTTCCACCCAGTCACACCTACATGAAGAGTCCAAGCCTCCTAGGTCTGGCCTCACAGATCATAGCATTATTCAAAAAGGAAAGCCCTTTATATACACACATACACAGCCTTATGTGAGAGATGTCTGTACTGATGCTAAGAGGGATTGAATAGACAGCCTTGGGTCACACCAGGGGCGGATCCAGAGTCTATTCCCCGCAGGGGCACTGCCAGAAAATACGTTTTTTTGTGGGCAATTTAACGAGAAATTACTGGTGTTGGCACTTCAATCATCCTGGCACCATGGTTGTTATGGTGCCAGGATGATTGAAGCGCATTATTTATATTATTACATTGTAATATAAAATGAAATAGTTAAAATAACCATAAGGCTGCTTTCACATTGCTAGCAGGACTTTTGGTACGCTCCTGCTAGCGCACCGCTTTAATGTGAAAGCCTTCGGGCTTTCACATTGAACACTACAGGGCATGATTTTTCATGCGGTATAGCAGCGCTATTTTTAGCGCTGTGCCGCATGAAAAACGCCCCAGTGTGCAAGGGGCCTTATGCAGAATCAGTGGGAGCCCCGAGTGTGTCACTTGCCACGTCACCTGCCAAAAGATGCAGATTGTCACTTGCCATACGTTGCAGATTGTCACTTGCCATGTCACCTGCCACAAGTTGCGGATTGTCACTTGCCACAAGTTGCGGATTGTCACTTGCCATGTCACCTGCCACAATTTGCAGATTGTTACCTGCCACAAGTTGCGGATTGTCACTTGCCATGTCACCTGCCACACGTTGCGCATTATCACTTGCCACAAGTTGCGGATTGTCACTTGCAATGTCACCTGCCACACGTTGCATTGTCACTTGCCACATCACCTGCCACATATTGCGGATTGTCATTTGCCATGTCACCTGCCACACGTTGCTGATTGTCACTTGCTACACGTTGTATTGTCACTTGCCAAATCACCTGCCACACGTTGCATTGTCACTTGCCACGTCACCTGCCACATGTTGCGGATTGTCACTTGCCATGTCACCTGCCACATGTTGCATTGTCACTTGCCATGTCACCTGCCACACATTGCATTATCACCTGCCACATGTTGCTTATTGTCACTTGCCATGTCACCTGCCACACGTTGCTGATTGTCACTTGCCACACGTTGTATTGTCACTTGCCACGTCACCTGCCACACGTTGCTTTGTCACTTGCCATGTCAGCTGCCACATGTTGCATTGTCACTTTCCTGCTAAGGTGGGATAGTCCTGTAATTCCTGTGTCCCAAAGTCAAGCAGCAGAGAGATAAAGTAATCTCTCTGCTGCCCGTTGCTGCCTGCACACTGCACAGTGAGGGCGGGCGCCGGGCGGTGAGAGATGATGTAATCTCTCTGCTCTCTCGCCCGCCGGCTCGCTGATTGGCCAGCCACTGCTCACCTACGAGCCACACAGCTGTCCCTCCCGCTCTCTCATCTGCCAGCCGAGCTGCCTGCCTGCTCACCCACCCAGCTGCCCGGCATACTCGCTCTCTCAGCCTCCCGCCGCGGAGACGCCATGCAGAGCCACCCACGGAGCCACCCGTTCTTTCACCCGCAACAAATTTCTCGGGGGGGGGCAATCGCCATGTTGCCCCCCCCTGGATCCACCCCTGGGTCACACTAGCACCACATGAAAGGCACTTGACTTCCAGCATGACTATTATTCCTGTGTAACTTTGATGGGTCGTGTTTTTTTAAACCTCACCTCTTCTCTCTGGTCATTTTTGCTGACTAAAAACTTCCTTCCAAGCACACTATATTCACACCTCAACTTAGTGGAAAGGTATATTCCCACTCACGGTTTCTTGCACGTTTTTCAAGCATAACCATGCACCTAAATGGTCTGCCCTACATGTGACAAATGTCCCAATGTAGCACTAGTAAGGATGAGGTTTGGCGTGTTCACAAAGCCCACGTGCAGAACCCACCAGGAAGTCAGCACTGCACTGCGCTAATCACAGCCAGTGAGACATTTCCTGATCTCTGCAGCCTCACAATGTCTCACTTCCTGTGTTTAGTGCAGCGCAGTGCCGACTTCTGCACGTGGGCTTTGCGAACACGCCGGAGCTCATCCTTAAGCACTAGAACATGCACAGAAAATTCACTGAAAATGCATGCGGAAACGCAAATGTGAACAAATGGTAGAGCAAACAGGATGTGTATTGCCACGTGTCCTTTAAAGTGCACAGCGAGTACACGTTTTCTGTGCAGGTTGCCACTTGTTTGGAAATGCGTAGATGTGAATGTAGCCTAAACGGTAACTAAAGCTGTGCGTTTTCAAAACACATGGCAAACCATTCATTTTCTTGTGGCTTCTTGTGCATTTGGAAACATGCAGACAAAATGGCAATGCAAGTGCACTGCACATTGCTGTTCATTTTATGAATGCACAGAAAAGCATACATTATCTTGCTGTTTACTGTACATTCTGAAATATGCAGATGTGAACGATTGTCGCATTTTTTTTGCAATGTATGGCATGATGTGCATTTTCTTGTGGGTTGCCATGCATTCAGAAACGCTCAGATGGAAATGAATGGTGATGCAAGTGTGCTGTGCATTTTCTTGTGGATTGCCGTGCGTTTGGAGATGCACAGATGTGAGTGAATAGTAACACAAATGCGATGCGCACTGACATTTGTTTTAGAGACACATGACAAAGCACGTGTTTTCTTTGCTGGATGCTGTGTATTTGGAAACATGTAAATGAGAACACAGCCTAAATGGTAACACTGACATGACTTACTTTACTGCACGTTTTTGAAACACATAGCAAAGCGTGAGTTTTTTATTACAGGTTGCCACACACTCAGAAACACGCAGATGCAGACGAATGGTAATGCAGGCGAGCTGCACGATACCACACATTTTTTAAATGCTTATGAAAGCATGCATTTTCTTGCGAGTTGCCGTGCATTCAGAAACGCGCAGATACAAATGAATGGTAATACAAGTGTGATGCCTGTTGCTGTGCATTTTCAAAATGTGAGTTTTGCGGCGCATGCGTTGCTTTGTGTTTTTGAAACACACAACAAAGTGCATGTTTTTAGTGCCAGTTGCATTCAGAAATGTGTAAATGGTGGTTGTCTTGCGTTCGGAAACACGCAAATAAGAACGCAGCCTAAATGGTAATGAAAGTGCGACATGCTTTTAGAAATGCACAGCAAAACGTGTGTTTTCTGTGTGGGTTGCCATTCATTCAGAAACGCACAGATGCAAACCCAGCCTAAATAACACCATGAAAGCGACGTGTGTTTGGTAGGCGTAGCGATACATTTTCTGTGTGGGTTGCGTGAGCAAGCATGAGTGCCCTCTTAGCAGGCGGCGGTGGGGGAAGAGCAGGATCAAGGCTGCCCTGTGCAAAACCATTACACAGAACAGGTAAGTAGAACATGGAGAGGGGCAGCTCACACACAGACAGAGAGGGGAGGGGGAGGAGGACACAGGAGCAGAGAGGAGAGCAGATAGTAGACTGCTGATGACAGAGGCACGTAAACTGACCACAATGTCTGGTCTCAGCAGCCATCATACACTGTGGTCAGTTTACAGAGGGGTGGGGAGAAACTGGCAGGATCAGCCAAGTTTTTTAGGTGTTACAGGGGGCAAAATGACACAGGACAAGCACTGTGTCATATAACATGTTTTAAAGGAGCAGTATCCATTATTTATTTGGGGGTTAACAAACGCTTATACAGTGTTTTTTTAAATGTCCACCAGAGAAAGAAAAACTCCATTATCACACTGGTGATAATTATTGTAATTTGGTTACTGATTAGGTACAGTTTTTTATGTTCAGATTGCCTGAATGACCTGGATATTTCAGAATCTTTAGCCAGTTGCAACATTGCATATAGGCTTATATCTAAATCAATATCAATGTAGGAGTTAAGTTTGTACTTCATATTCTAATAAGGAATTACATCACTGAGAAGCTATAAAGGAAGGAAGTGCTCCTGGCTTAAAGAAGAGCTAAGAGTGTGGTAGGGGCAGCTACCATAATATGTACGTTTTCATGGCATAAAATTGTATGACTGTGTCATACAGATTTTGTGACATAGGCCAGCCAGACATGGTTCGTATCTTCAGCAGGAACCGGCCGAGATTTGGGCAGGCTGAATGTACCAAGTTGATCGATCAATGTGGGTACAACCAGCCTGCCAGATTATCTTATCGCTAGCGGCTGCTATAGCAGCTAGCAAAATTAACTGTCTTCTCCTGGCAGGGACGGCTTCCCCTGCCCGCCCCCGCTCCCTGTGTTGATGGAGGAATTGTGCACATTTCTTTCCTGCAACCCATAGTTATAATCACATAAAAATAATTTGAATAGGGCAGTAGGGATTAGAAACCCACATGTGTACACATCACAGGGTCAAGTTCAGAAAACACATTGTGGTGTGTAGTAGGCCAAACAATAAATACGTCAAAAACGGAACAAATTTGACGTATGTGTGTGTTTATGAATTAGACCCCTTTCACACTGGAGCAGTTTGCAGGCGCTATTGCGCTAAAAATAGCATCTGTAAACCGACCTGAAACAGCGGCTGCTGTTTCTCCAGTGTGAAAGCCCGGGGGCTGTCACACTGAAGCGGTGCGCTGGCAGGATAGAAAAAAAAGACCTGCTAGCCGCATCTTTGGAGCGGTGAAGGATCGGTGTGTATACAGCTCCTCCACCGCTCTTGCCAAATTAAAAGCAATGGGACAGCGCGGCTATACCACTGGCAAAGCGGCTCTTTTAACCCTGTTTTGTCCGCTAGCGGGGGGTAAAACTGCCCCAATAGCGGCCAAATAGTGTTGCTAAATTAGCGGTAAAGCGCCGCTAATAATAACGGCGCTTTACCACATTTCCAAACTACTATTCAGGGACACCCTCCCTTCCCAAAAATCAGCTTGTGCTGTAACGAATCACAGTACAGTGATTGGACACAAGAGGCGGGATTTATGATTTCTCCAATCACAAGCAAGGGGCTGGATTGTGCTCCTCCAGGCAATCCCGGCCAGGACAAGTACTCTCAGTGAGTAAAGCAGTGATGTGGCTGCCTTTTTTGGGGGCATCAGATTGGCCCTGGAGGGTGGCTGTGTCAGTTTATTTCCGGGACACTGAATTGTCTTGGAATGAATGTGCCCAGGACAGACCTGCAAAATGCGGGACAGTCCCGGGCAATCCGGGACACGTGGTCACCTTTTGCGCTTCCCGACTCAGTGTGAAAGAGGTCTTAAAGATGTATTTATTTTTATACTTCACTTTGTTATTGGAGGAACATTTGCTTCCTTAACAAACATGCATCTTGAGTTACACTGTCTAAACACAGCGTGGATTACAACAGGCCTACCAACCTAGCAAGCCAAGCAAAACATCAAGAACACAACAATTTCTCTTTTTTTCCCCTGATTTTTTTGGTAGGTAAATCAATCAGCTACTATTACTATTTGGCAAACTACTACGATTGTATAATAAAACCCATAAGTTCTCTAAATTTGTTTTAATTTGGGTTCTCTGTAATCCATAGCAGCAAGAAGCAATTTCACTGGCAGGGTCAGCTCTGACTTTTTTTTGCTGGAGCTGTGTTGATGCCATGAGTATATGTGGGGGAGCTGGGTCACCAATTCTGAATCCTAAGTCATAATAAAATCAGACACACCATATTGACATTTAACTATAAAGCCTCGTACACACGCTCGGTTTTCTCGGCAAGAACCAGCAAGAAAACTGCTGGCAGAGCTTTCTTGCCAAGTAAACCGAGCATGTGTGTACGAGGCTTTCAGGTTTCTCGTCTGGAAATCTGGCCAGAATCTCGACTAGAAAAATAGAGATCCTGCTCTCTATTTTCTCGTTGAGATTCTTGTCGGCCTGTTTCTCGACGAGAAACCCAAAAGTGTGTATACTTACCTGTCGCCATGGAAACCCGTGCATGCTCGAAATGACTTTGACACATGCGCGGTAGCTTCCACGGCATGGGTAGGGTAAAGCAAGATGGCGGCGATGGCATCGAATGTAACGAGCGCATGCTCGCGTACGCGATGACGTCACCGCGTTCTTGCCTTTCAAGAGAACCGCGGTTCTTTTGAAATTAGTGTCTGTATTACATGTGTTAAATGTGAATTCTCTATGGACATTACCCATGAGTAAGTCACATGGCAAGTGACGCAACGCGTGGGGAGGAGTCTGCTGTATGAGATCTGTCGGAAGTTCCCGAGTGAGGACCTCTACACTTTTCGTAACTGAGTGGCTTGTTTCAAAGACGGGGAGAGTGTGCGTGGATCGGCGCATAGCATTGGCAGCGGTATTGTCGTGTCTGGCTGTATTACACTATTGTGTTTTCCCCTTTTCTTACATGTCCCACACCTGCTGTGGTGTATTGAGGAGGGGGGCTGAAGCCTGTTTTTTGCACCATCACTAATGACCAAGGCTGTGTCAGTGGAGCTACTGAAGTGATTTGAAGCTGAGTATAAGGCACCTGTTTCACAGAGCTGTTGTATCCAGTGACACTCTCACGCTGCTGCTAATCAACATTGTTTAACCCTATATTTTACCATTTACTCTATAGGGACGGTATTCTGAGTACTATTTGATGCTCTGAATTAATTAGCTTTGTATTAATTTATTAATTTTTATACACTAATTTTTTTCCTCATCTATATATATTTTGTGTGCTTCACCCCACTGTGGCAACAGGACTAATCCCCTATTTAGGGTTTTGAATTATTACCACAATTGGATTGATCTTAGTAAGGTATCACATAAATTAGTTGTTTTTAGCGCATATGTTTATATTTTTCACATTTTGTTGTTTGGTTGGTAACCCTTTTCACATACTGCAGCTTTTTACATTTATTTATTAATTGTGTGGTGTATTTTGGATTTAGTGGCGCTGTAGTTTATCAGTTATAGTGTCTGTATTAAACTGCCAATTCTGCTCAATGTATTAGCCAAAGGCGTACATTGTTTTATGTTGTTATTTTATTAACAATTGTACAGCATGTTTCAAAGTCACTAGCATTCCAGATGCCTCATTGCTCCAGGGATAATCTCATGTTGTCCTCAGGTTGAACCCCCCCCCCCCACTTTCTGCACACTTTCTACCCTCATCTCCATCCTGTGTACCCTGGTACTGCCTCTGTATGAAGCACAACAATTAAAAGAGAAGTTCTGCATTACAGTTCCCTTTAAAGGGAAACCATTTTGTTTTTGGATATCTTTTATTTTTATTTATTTTAAAGTTATAACCATACTTATACAGCCTTTGTTTTCAAAATAAACATTTAAAAGTGAGGGTATTCCCAGACCATTGTGGGTTAGCTAAAAAGACAGCACAGTAATAATCATCTCTTTTCAGTCATTCCTTATTGGATGCATGCCAGTATGGCAAAAATACAAGCTTTATATAAGAAAAGATTAATAATAGTACATACTTCCAATGTACAAACAGGCATTATCAGCAAATGTATATATATAGTATACAGGTATCATCACCCCGGCATATATTGTATAGGTATCAACCACTTGCCAACCGGGCCATAGACAAAAGATGTCCTTGGTTGGAAGTGAAATACCGGGGTTATGGCTGCATCAATGATTGTCTAACCGAAAAAGTGGTCCGAGTGGCGGAGGGAAGTGTCAGAATAGGCCTGGTTGGCAAGGCGTTAATAAAGTTATCGCCAGATAAATGTTGCAGAGAAGTTCAGTTGCAGGGCCTCTAAAGATCATCAAGATGCAGTCCTTATGTTGGGGAAAGGAAGACAAGATCAGCAGTGATTCAACTGTTGTCAAACCAACCAGCAGAAACCATCTTGTGGCATTGGAACTAGCAGTCAGCCCATCTACTCTGCATCTTGGTTCCTAGTAGTTTCTAATCTGCCACGCAACCTGGATGTCAGGGATGTACTGGACAATAATGCAGCTGATGCTGAAAGGCAACTGCAGATGCGCATGCGCAGGCACGATCCTGCAGTTGCCTATCTTAGCAGACACAGGTGAATGAATGTGCGCATGCGGACCTATGTGCATACGCGCACCATTAACATTGGCACATATAAGTGTAGCACTAGTGCTTTTCTGTCCGATCTACAGCTGTACCTGTGTTCTAAAAAATTGATCCTGCTTATTCCTGTATTTGACCCAGCTTGCCTCTGACTTTGTTGAAACTCTCATTCCACAACCTTAGCCTGTATCTGGACTTTGCCTTTGCCTCCTGTCTGAACTTGCGTTGTCAATCTCTGCCTATATCTTGACCATTCTTGTCTACCGTCTAGGCCTGCATCTGACCTTCTGTTACCCAACCTGGCTTGTCTGACTACGTATACTGTGTCTCTTCTGCATGCACCTGCGTGGCTCATATGGTCTGCTGCAACTCGCCCACAGTCTGCTTTCCTGCCAACACCTGTGGTCCTGCTTCCTGATCCATCCTGACACATTCGCCACGCAGAAACCGGTTCAGGAATGCCTTACACCACTGCGCTCTTGTGGCCACTGTTACAATACTGGTGATCCCTGAGCCAGGGCTGTATGAGAAGCCTTTCTTCTGCATGGTACGTGACACTGAACCTCTAACTGCCCAAAGTGGCCCTCTGATGCCTAACCTAGCTCTAGCTTTTTCAGACCAAAAAGGACAGGGTTAACTAAAATAACAGGAGATGCATATAAACTATATTGCAATAAACAATTTTCCCTACTTATATATTTGAAGGTGACCACTACACACCAACTGTAGCACAGACCTAGATCGCTGGCACTGTACATGTGAGATAATAACAACAGGACAGAGATAAGTCAAGTCTGTCACAAGGATTTTTTTTTAATTGTTCTTTAATCCCTCAAGATTCTCTATTGTAATTATTAAGCGCAAGCTGTTTACAAATACAAAGAGTAGAGAAAAGTAGATCCCTACACTTGCTTATAGATATGCTCAGTAATGTTCTTTCAGGTTTATCTATGCTTCAGAAGATCAACTTTGCTGAGTTCACTTTTTCTATGGAGTGGCTATGCTGCCTTGTGGGGTCTCCCTGGAGCCCCAGCATAGCCATCCCTAGATGTGTGTCCATAACTAGAACTGCAGTCGCATAAGGTAAATAAAGGAATGCACTGGAAAAGAGAAAACAGCAAACTGGATCATTTTCTTCCAATGGAAATAAGGGCTTCTTCTGCAGATGGGCCGCGGGTGCCCATCAAGAGACATGCTGGGCTGCCGGCATGAGAGCGCTAGGTGGATGGAAGAAGTGAGCGGACAGGCAAGCAGAGATATCTCTCTCTGCCCCCTGAATCACCGCTCTTCCGCCCTCAAAGCCAGTGCTCTGTCTGTGTCGGAGGTTGGGCGGGGAGCAGAGAGATGACATCTCACACTGCCTGCCCCGCATCACTGCTCTCCTGCAGCTCCTCGGTGTGAGAACTTAGATTCCTTGTTCAGTGGCGCAGATTGCCTGCCCCCCCCGGACAGCTAATCAGGAATGGCATAAGGGTGGAGCCAGAGCGTGACAGCCGAAGGAGTCCCAGACCCTTCCTCTGCCAGGTGAGACCGGCTGCAGCATGAGGGAGACACCCTGCTACATCCAGAAGGGCAATCCTACAGAGATGTGACATCATCAGTGACAGGTGAGCTGTGTGTGGCTGTACAGGTGAGGTGTGCTGGGACTTGAAGTTCACCCCCTCAGCTGTCTGCATGATATACCACAAGGGGTGCTCCACTCACTCTGCATCTGGTGACAGGCAACGTGGCAAGTGACAATTCACATCTTGTGGCAGTAAGCGTGGCAGGTGATGTGGCAAGTGACAATCCACATCTGGTGATGACAAGCAGCGTGGCAAGTGACTATCCACATCTGGTAGCAGGCAACAGTGGCAAGTGACACGCTCAGGGCTTCCACTGATTCCACAGTATGGTGAGTTAAACTATTTAATTTATTACTACAATGTAATAATAGAAATAATGCGCTTCAATCACCCTGACACCATATCAACCATGGTGCCGTGATGATTAAAACGCCAACACCAGCTATTGCCTGCGAAAAATCGCACCCCGGTCCTTGGCAAAATTTTCTTCCACGCAGCCGGTCTCCGGTGCCAAAAAGGTTGGGAACCACTGCTATAGAGCACTGGACACATAATACTTTACAATAAGCTTCTTGTAAAGAATAGAAAGTGGCTCTTGAAGTTGGATATCGTATTCATTATTATATAGAAACTATTTCTGTAACTAGATACAGTTACATAAATATATGCTGTTTTATTAGCATATGTGCGTGTGTGAAATAAATAGTGTTTTGGAATAACGCTCCTGAAAAACATACATTTCATTGCCCACAAGCTGTCAAAGTGTGTAAAACAGATTACCCATGTTCTATGTAACTATGATTCTTTTAATGCAGAAAATTAACAACTCTATGATTGCCTAAAGAAAGGTTCTGAAAAACTTCTCATAACTATCCCTATTCTATTCTGCATAAAGGTGTCCAAAAGGAACGGATATCTTGAAACAAATACAGTTTGTTGTGTGACAGGAAACACTAAAAGGCACACTGTTCAGCCTGCAAATAATCATAAAGGTATCTGTTTCCTAAAGAAAATGCCACCTTTTCCTTCGAGCAAATCAAGATGCACCTGACATACATGTAGTAGGGATCAGTTGCTGGTTTAATGTTTCCCTGGCTTTTGTGGAGGGAGAAATTGTTTAGAAAATAAGAATATCATTATCCCTTTAAAACATGCACTTCACTTTAATCGAGTGCAAATTTTCTATTGTGCGGCAGTGGGATCATTGCCAGCATTACTTGGAAAAGTGCATGAAGTTAGAGATTTCAAACACAGGCGACAGTGTTGATTTCAGCCTCTTCGGCCTCTCTTGTTAAGCAAGAAGCCAGAATTCGATATTTAGCAATTCAGTTTAATCCTTATAAAATATAAAAACAGTGTGGATGAAAGTAATAATAACAATAAGTAGAAAAGCATAATCATATGGGTAGAATTTATCAATTAATTTTTACTAGAAATCAATGGAAACAACAGATTACTTAAGTTTTCTTGAATCCCTGACAGATCTTAAGACTTGGAAAGCTGTGATAAGTCTACAATACTGATACCTTCTTAACCACTTCCATACAGGGCACTTACGCACCTTCCTGCCCAAGCCAATTTTCAGCTTTCAGCACTGTCGCACTTTGAATGACAATTGCGCGGTCGTGCTACACTGTACCCAAACAAAATTGGCGTCCTTTTTTTCCCACAAATAGAGCTTTCTTTTGGTGGTATTTGACCACCTCTGCGATTTTTTTTTTATTGTGCAACAACTAAAAAAAGACTGAAAATTTTGAAAAAAAATTATGTTTTTTTTTTTCTGTTAATTTTTTTGTAAATACGTTTTTCTCTTTCAATTACGGGGACTGATATGGTGGCACTGATGGGCACCGATGAGATGGCACTGATGGACATCGATGAGGTAGTACTGACGGGCACAGATGAGGTGGCACTGATTGGCGGCGCTGGTATGCAGCACTGATGGGCACTCATAGGCGGCACTGATGGGCACACATAGGCGGCACTGATGGGCACACATAGGCGGCACTGATGGGCACACATAGGCAGCACTGATGGGCACACATAGGCGGCACTGATGGGCACACATAGGCGGCACTGATGGGCACTCTTGGGCGGCACTGGGCACTCATAGGCGGCACAGATGGGCACTCATTGGTGGCACTTATGGGTGGCACTGATGGATACTTATGGGTGGCACAGATGGGCACTGATAGGTGGGCACTGGGCATGGATGGGCACTGTGGGGTGGCACTGGACACTGGGGTGGCACTGATGGACACTGTGGGGCAGCACAGGTGATTTACCCAGGTTGCCAGTCAGTGCCAATTTGTGGGCACTGATTGGCATCTTTTTTTTTTAATGCTTTATTTTTTTTACTTTTTTTTTTTTTTTTTTCAGGCTTTCTTTTTTTTTGTTTGGCCCACCCTGGTGGTCCAGGGTGGGCTTCCCTGGTGGTCCATGTGGCGATCCGAGGGGGGGCTGCGCTGATAGACAATCAGCGCGAACCCCCCTGTCAGGAGAGCCGCCGATCGGCTCTCCTCTACTCGCGTCTGTCAGACGCGAGTGAGGAAGAGCCATCGACGGCTCTTCCTGTTTACATCGTGATCAGCCGTGATTGGACACGGCTGATCACGTGGTAAAGAGTCTCCGCCGGAGGTGCAGGGTGTCAGACCACAGGCGCGCGCGGCATGAAATCCTGCAGGACGTTCGTGAACGTCCTGTCAGGATTTCACAACCACTTCCCGGACGTAAATCGGCTATAGGCCGGGCGGGAAGTGGTTAAAAGAGACCTCTCATAATCCCCTGTACAGAACTCAGACAGAGAGCAAGAGAGAGAGGACAATTAGAGGGGCCAAACAGATGAGCTGTGTGAACAAGTACTGTTAAGGAACATATTTAGCTTTGGGGTTAGTGTTGAGTTACCGTATTTATTGAGGTATAGCACGCTCCCGTGTATAGCGCGCACCCCTAAAATTGCCCCGACATTCCTGTGAAAAAAAGATTTTTGTACTTACAGTTTGGTGTCTTGCACGGCGTCCATCGGCGGCCTCGTCGGGTCCGGCGTCCGTCTGCGGCTTCGGGTGTCCTCTTCGTCGGGTCCGGCGTCCTCCTCGCTCATTTCCCGATTTCCCGCGCCGAGTTTGAATACTGCGCCGGCATATACCGAGCGCAGTACACTCGCGTATAGTCGGCAATGCTCGCGCTGACGTCCTGGACGTACAGGACGTGAGCGCGAGTGTAGCCGAGACTGCCCGACTATACACGAGTGTACTGCGCTCGGTATATGTCGGCGCAGTATTCAAACTCGGCGCGGGAAAGCGGGTATCGGCATATATCGCGCACCCACGATTTTGCCCTGATTTTCAGGGCAAAATAGTGCGCGGTATACGCCGATAAATATGGTAATTATAGAGCTGTTTTGGTTCCGCAGAGCTATAGTGTTCCTTGGGGGGGTTACTTGTCCCAGCCGGGAGAACACACAGTGATTATTGCTAGCTATAGCCACTGGCAATAATCACATGAAGAATCCGACAGGCTGGTTGTACCAAAGTTGATCTTTTGACATCCAAGTCTTGGGTATCAGTCAGCCCATGCATGATTATAATCTTGGCAGTAATCGAGTGCATCAGATCGCACCACTGCTATTTGCAACATATGTCTCAAGCGTATCTCGTGTGGCCAAAACATCACCCGCTTGGGCACCATATGCTTGACCAGACATATGTCAAACTGCCATGCAGTTCGTTGGCAAGCGTACCTCAAAGACCCACACCAAAGAACAAAGCGGACCTCCCCTTGCCCCTCATCAGCTGGGATCTCAAACCCCACTATACCCTCAGTCTTCTCTGAAGCCTGCACTGATAGGACTGAAGGTGTAGAATTAGGTGTGTCACAGCCTAGTACATGTGGGCAATCTACTATCGGTACACCGATGGCAGATTGTACCAGGCAAATTTCCCTGCCCCAGCTGCTGCAGGACTAAAAGAAGTTCTCTCCCAGCCATCCACATGCCCAGCGGTTGAATGCTAGCTTAGCTAAATTGCTAGCACTTCAACTGCTGCCTTTTCAGTTGGTAGATTCTGCCCCCTTCCGTGAGTTTGTGGAATGTTGCGGTACCTCAGTAGCAAGTTCCCAAACGCCACTTTTTCTCACGGAAGGCGATTCCGGCTCTCTACTGCCATGTGGAAGGCAATTTCCATGCCTCGCTGGACAGGGTGGTCAGTGGTAAGGTGCATGTTACCGCTGACTCATGGTCCAGCAGGCATGGACAGGGACGTTAACTATCTTTTACGGCGCATTGGGTGACTCTGCTGGCAGCTGGGAAGGACGCAGGACAAGGTACAGTAGTGTTGGAGGTTGTTCTGCCACCACGCCTCCAAAATGCTACTACTGGTTGTGACACACCTCTCTCCTCCATCCCCTCCTCTTCTTCTTCCTCTGTGGCCTCTTCCTGTGCTGATGTGTCCTCGGAACCAGCGGTGCTCCGTAGGTGTTCAAGGGGCTACGCAGGTACGCAGGCAAAGAGATGTCTTGCAGTGCTTGAGCTGGTGTGCTTGGGGGACAGGAGCCACACTGGGGCAGAGGTTTTGTCAGCTCTGCAGGGGCAGGCTCAGAGGTGGTTGACGCCACGCCAGCTTAAGCCAGGAATGGTGGTTAGTGACAATGGCACCAACCTCCTCTCCGCCCTGCGACAGGGAAAACTGACCCATGTGCCCTGTTTTGCGCATGTCCTTAATTTGGTGGTTCAGCGGTTCTTGGGCAGGTACCCGGGCTTACAAGATGTCCTGAAGCAGTCCAGGAAAGTCTGTGTGCATTTCCGACGGTCATATAATGCCAGTGCTCGGCTGGCAGACCTCCAAAGGGAATACAACCTGCCCAAGAACCGCCTAATCTGTGACATGCCCACCAGGTGGAACTCTACATTGGCAATGCTGCAGCAGCTGCACACGCAGCAGAGGGCCATCAATGAGTATCTGTGCCAATATGGCAGCAGAACTGGGTCAGGGGAGCTTGTTTTTTTTTCCCCACGCCAGTGGGCCATGATCAGGGATGCATGCACTGTCCTGTCACCATTTGAGGAGGACACGAGGATGGTGAGCAGTGACAGTGCATGCATCAGTGAGACTGTCCCTCTTATTCACATGTTGGAGCACACGCTGCATGGAATAATGGACAGGGCCCTTGAGGCAGAACAGAGGGAGGAAGAGGAGGACTTCCTTACCTCTCAAGGCCCCCTTTATCCAGACAGTGTTCCTGCTTGCCCACCTATCACACAGGAAGAGGATGAGGAGGAGGAGGATTATTGTGTCAGCATGAAGGTGGAGCCTAGCACTCAGCATCAGCAGCAGTCTTCAAGGGATCAATTACAGTCCCAAGGAACCCATGGACGTGTACGTGGCTGGGATGAGGTGGCTGCAGATCCTGTCGTCCTCAGTGACCCAGAGGACTCCGCACCGAATGCCTCAGCAAACCTACGTTGTATGGCATCCCTGATCCTGCAAAGCCTGCGGAAGGATCTTCTAATTCGTGCTATCAAGGAGAGGGATCATTACTGGCTGGCAACTCTCCTTGATCCACGTTACAAGAATAAGGTTGCGGACCTTATCTTGCCGGCACAGAGGGAGCAGAAGATGAAACATCTTGGGGAGGCCTTGCAGAAAGGTCTGTGCAATGCGTTCCCAGAGACTGGGGGGTTACAAAATCCAGGTCTTGGACAACGTGTTGCCGAGGCTTCGGTCAGTCACAGAAGGAGCGGTGGAGAAGGTGGTCGTCTGACTGATGCGTTCAGACAATTTTTTAGTCCGCAGCCCCAAGGTATGACTGGTTCCAGCAACCATCGCCAGCATCTGTTTTACATGGTGCGGGAATACCTAGGGGCAAGTTCAGACTTGGACACCTTTCCCACCGAAAATCCTCTGGCTTACTGGGTCTTGAGGATGGATCACTGGCCAGAGCTTGCACAGTACGCAATTGAGCTACTGGCTTGTCCTGCATCCAGCGTTCTTTCAGAACGCACATTCAGTGCTGCTGGAGGCTTTGTAACCGATCACAGGGTGTGCCTCTCCACCGACTCAGTCGATCGACTGACCTTCATAAAAATTAATCAGGCTTGGATCACCACCAAGCATCTGATGCTGATGTAACTGAATATTTTTTTTTTAAATGTCAGATCCCTTCAAGACTGCCTATGCTGATGCTGAGTAACTATCTGTTATGCTGAGTGACTATCCTTTTCCTCCTCAATGATCATGCTGATAGCTTGTAAGAACATTTTTGGTTCTGGGCACCGCCACCAGTGGCTAAGGCCCAATTGTTCTGCCCCTGTTTAACAGGGTTGTGTAATTACAATTTTTGACGCAATACTTTGCAGCGGGCTCATTCCTGCACTCCAACTAGAGTATCTGTGAGGGGTTGCAGTGTTGTGGCACCAGCACCACCACCACCACCAACAAAGGCCCAATTTTTCAGCCCCTGTTCAACAGGGGCATGTAATTACAATTCTTGATCTAATATTTCACAGCAGGGCCCATTCCTGTGCCGACCAAGAGTAACTGTGAGGGCTTACAGAGTTGTGGCACCAGCGCCAGCACCAAAGGCCCAATTTTTCTACCACTGTTCAACACTGGCATGTAATTACAATTCTTGATACAATAGTTCACACAGCAGGGCGTTCCAGCGCCCACCAAGACTAACTTAGAGTGTTGTGGCAACACCAACACCTAGGGCCCAAGTTTCTGCAGAGTATATACGGCAGGTCCCTACTTTCAAACATCCAACTTACAAACGACTCCTACTTGCAAAAGGAAGGAGACAACAGGAAGTGAGAGGAAATCTTCTGTGAGAGGTGTCTTCTGTCCACTGATGCTTTATCACCAATCCTTGTTTCACTAAAAAAAACACATTTTTAAAACATCATTTGTCATTGGGACAGAAAGTGAATTGCAATCTTCTGAACAGATGCACACAGACAGCAAAACAAATGTTTAAAGGGGTGATAACCCTACTCTATGTTTTCAGAAAAGCTTAAAAATAGATTTTATGGCTGGAGCTACACTTAAAGTTCCAGTTCAAAATTACAAACAGATTCTACTTAACCACTTGCTTACTGGGCACATATACCCCTCTCCTGCCCAGGTGAAATTTCAGCTTTCGGCACTGCGTCGCTTTAACTAACAATTGCGCGGTTGTGCGACGTGGCTCCCAAACAAAATTGATGTCCTTTTTTCCCCACAAGTAGAGCTTTCTTTTGGTGGTATTTGATCGCCTGTGCGGTTTTTATTTTTTGCGCTATAAACAAAAAAGTGCGACAATTTTGAAAAAAATACAATATTTTTTACTTCTTGCTATAATAAATATCCCAATTTAAAAAAAAAACACATTTTTTTTCTCAGTTTAGGCCGATACGTATTCTTCTACATATTTTTGGTAAAAAAATAAAAAATCGCAATAAGCGACTGGTTTGCGCAAAAGTTATAGCGCTTACAAAATAGGGGACAGAATTATTATTTTTTATTATTTATTTTTTTACTAGAAATGGCGGCGATCTGCGATTTTTATTGGGACTGCGACGTTATGGCGGACACACCGGACACATCAGACACATTTTTGGCGCCATTCACATTTATACTGCGATCAGTGCTATAAATATGCACTAATTACAGTATAAATGTGACTGGCATTGAAGGGGTTAACACTAGGGGGTGAGGAAGGGGTTAAATGTATCCCTGCATTGTGTTCTAACTGTAGGTGGAGGGGGGGTGACTGGGAGGGGTGACCGATCTGTGTCTCTATGTACAAGGGACACAGATCGGTCTCCTCTCCAGAGACAGGACGCTGTGTCTGTGTAAAACGGCAATGAGAGATGATCTCATATATTTACATATAAGATCATCTCTCATCGCACAGATCGCATCGCAAACGGCCACTCTGATTGGCCGTTCGCGGCGATCTGTAATTGGCTGTGTCCGAGGGACACGGCCAACACAGATTTTCCCCGCTGCGCGCTCTGGAGCGCGCGCGGGGACTGCCCAAAGGGGTGGACGTCAATTGACGTCGTGTTGGCTTTTGGGATCCGCGCTGTAGCCGTCAATTGACGGCAGGCGGATCCCAAGTGGTTAAAGGGGTTGTAAAGGAAAAAATATTTTTTCATATCAAGCATTCTTTACCTGCAGACATTACTCTTTTCATTTCCTCATTGTTCGTTTTTGCTCAGAAGTTGCTCTATTTCTTCTCTGTTCTGTTCACTTCCTGCTTGTCTGATTTTACTGACCACCGTGACAGGAGGCTTTACTGCGGTGGTTAGTAACGTGCTCACCCCCTCCTGGGAACTACATCTGTGTGGCAGGATGCTCTCTACGTGTTAGAGACTTCAAGGAGGTGTGAATTACTGGGCGTGCCGCAATTCATACTGGGAAATGTAGTTCTTACATGAACGAGCAATGCAAACCAGGAAGTGAATGAGAGAACAGAAACTAGAATGCCGGAGGTGATATAGATGAAGGAATTTAATAGGTATTTACTCGTTTTTTAACAGAATCATTACACCATTCAGTCTGTCTACCTTGCAGACATTGGGGTAGATTCAGATAGAATGGTCTATCTGTCCGCCCGGCATAACGTACAGTGAGGAAAATAAGTATTTGAACACCCTGCTATTTTGCAAGTTCTTCCACTTGGAAATCATGGAGGGGTCTGAAATTGTTATCGTAGGTGCATGTCCACTGTGAGAGACATAATCAAAAAAAAAAATCCAGAAATCACAATGTATGATTTTTTTAACTATGTATTTGTATGATACAGCTGCAAATAAGTATTTGAACACCTGAGAAAATCAATGTTAATATTTGGTACAGTAGCCTTTGTTTGCAATTACAGAGGTCAAACGTTTCTTGTAGTTTTTCACCAGGTTTGCACACACTGGAGGAGGGATTTTGGCCCACTCCTCCACACAGATCTTCTCTAGATCATTCAGGTTTCTGGGCTGTCGCTGAGAAACATGGAGTTTGAGCTCCCTCCAAAGATTCTCTATTGGGGTTAGGTCTGGAGACTGGCTAGGCCACGCCAGAACCTTGATATGCTTCTTACAGAGCCACTCCTTGGTTATCCTGGCTGTGTGCTTCGGGTCATTGTCATGTTGGAAGACCCAGCCTCGACCCATCTTCAAAGCTCTAACTGAGGGAAGGAGGTTGTTGCCCAAAATCTCGCAATACATGGCCCCGGTCATCCTCTCCTTAATACAGTGCAGTCGCCCTGTCCCATGTGCAGAAAAACACCCCCAAAGCATGATGCTACCACCCCCATGCTTCACAGTAGGGATGGTGTTCTTGGGATGGTACTCATCATTCTTCTTTCTCCAAACACGGTTAGTGGAATTATGACCAAAAAGTTCTATTTTGGTCTCATCTGACCACATGACTTTCTCCCATGACTCCTCTGGATCATCCAAATGGTCATTGGCAAACTTAAGACGGGCCTTGACATGTGCTGGTTTAAGCAGGGGAACCTTCCGTGCCATGCATGATTTCAAACCATGACGTCTTAGTGTATTACCAACAGTAACCTTGGAAACGGTGGTCCCAGCTCTTTTCAGGTCATTGACCAGCTTCTCCCGTGTAGTCCTGGGCTGATTTCTCACCTTACTTAGGATCATTGAGACCCCACGAGGTGAGATTTTGCATGGAGCCCCAGTCCGAGGGAGATTGACAGTCATGTTTAGCTTCTTCCATTTTCTGATGATTGCTCCAACAGTGGACCTTTTTTCACCAAGCTGCTTGGCAATTTCCCCGTAGCCCTTTCCAGCCTTGTGGAGGTGTACAATTTTGTCTCTAGTGTCTTTGGACAGCTCTTTGGTCTTGGCCATGTTAGTAGTTGGATTCTTACTGATTGTATGGGGTGGACAGGTGTCTTTATGCAGCTAATGACCTCAAACAGGTGCATCTAATTTAGGATAATAAATGGAGTGGAGGTGGACATTTTAAAGGCAGACTAACATGTCTTTGAGGGTCAGAATTCTAGCTGATAGACAGGTGTTCAAATACTTATTTGCAGCTGTATCATACAAATAAATAGTTAAAAAATCATAAATTGTGATTTCTGGATTTTTTTTTTTTGATTATGTCTCTCACAGTGGACATGCACCTACGATGACAATTTCAGACCCCTCCATGATTTCCAAGTGGGAGAACTTGCAAAATATCAGGGTGTTCAAATACTTATTTTCCTCACTGTATCTCAGATACGTTACGCCGCCGTAATTTAGGGCGTAAAAGACGTAAAAAAAATGCGCCGGCCGGACGTACGTTTCTGAATCGACGCATCTAGCTCATTTGCATATTCCTCGTGTAAATCTATGGAAGCGCCACCTAGCGGCCAGCGTAAATATGCAGCCTAAGATACGACGGTGTAAAACACTTACGCCGGTCGGATCTTAGGGAAATCTATGCGTAACTGATTCTATGAATCAGGCGCATAGATACGACCGGCTGGACTCAGAGATACGACGGCGTATATCTGGAGATACGCCGTCGTATCTTCTCTCTGAATCTACCCCACTAATTTTAGGCAATTTTTTTTTCCTTTACAACTCCTTTAACAACAAACCTACAGTGCCTGTCTTGTTTTCACCGCCTGTATAATGCTGTTCAAAGTATATAGGGCCAAATGTGGCTTGTAATGACCTGGGGGGAGTGGGGGGGGGTAACCCATGCTATTTTTCTCAATGATTTTCATCCATATTGCAGAGACCAGACATTACATTAAAGCCGCAAGCAGTTTTAAATTACTTTTTCTTATAGTAATCTCATTTTGTGCAGGGACAGTTCTAAACACGTGCCACCTCACAGGCATACTATAGACACACAGCAGGTACGATATTAAGGAATTTTTCTTTTTTTTTTACTTTAAGCATCATTAAAATCACTGCTCCAGAAAAAAACAAACGTTTTTAAAACTATTTTTTCCCATTGATACATGTTCCCTGGGGCAAGATCCGGGTTCTCAAACCCGTTTTCCGACAATAACTTGCATATTAGGCTTTAAAATGACTTTTGAATTCGAACGTTCGAGTCCCATAGACGTCAATGGGGTTCGAAATGTTCGCGCGAACGGTCAGTCCGTTTGAAGGTTCTGGTGCGAACCGAACGGGGGGGGGGGTTTCGGCTCATCCCTAGTTACAATGATCACAAGGCTTTGTTAGAAAATATGCAAATTTAGTCTAAGCAGTCTGCATGGTGTAATCATCCTAATCATCCCTAATTGCTCTCCACTTTCTGTTCTGGAGACAATGGTTACCAGGACAAATAGAGAAGGTGAATCTTCAAAACAGCAATAAACACCCAGGAAAGCATGTTTCTATTGTTGCACAGGAAATTGACCAACATTTTAATTAGGGATTTTAATTTTTTAGGAATATGAAGCCAGCATTGTTTATTATACTAATCATAAAACTATCCACCCTATTACTTATAAATATATACAACACACTGAACTCGTTTTATATTGTGTTTTACTAAGAAAAACATTTGGCGTTTCTGTTTTGCTTTACCCTATCATTTCCTTTAGTAAAGCAACCTTGGAATCCTTGTGCATTATTTTCTGAAATTGTGTATGTAAAGAACAAATACCCTACATCAGAATCTGGTCAATTTTGGATACATCCTCTATACATAAAACATATTGAATTCCACTGCACTTCTACAAAATAATGTACATCAATGGGATTATGGGTTTTTGTAGCCTAGTTCAGCAATGTGTCCACATAATCACACTTTCCTACCCCAGGAACCCTCTCATGTATTCATTTTATTATGATTTCACCAGATTTTCCTCTGATATTGTAAGTGTTCAATAAGAACTTTGTCCAAAATAGGCATATACAGTAAGCAGACACATTCACTGACCATATAGACATCCTAACACTAATGTACCAAATTCCCCTTAATCCCCCTTAAAAACCACTAACATTTTTAAATAGGTCAGGCTTCCATTACTGCACCCGCTGTAGATCTTGTAAAAAAAAAATCAGCAAATTCAGGTCTAATGTGACCAACCAAGAATTTACTATTAAGCCGCTCACTACCTGCCATTCCAAATATGTTACCTATGTACTGGAATGTCCCTGCTCCTACCAGTATGTAGGACGGACGACTAGAGAGCTGAGGGTCAGAATTATAAATGAGCATGTGGCCAATAGGGATGAGCTTCGTGTTCGAGTCGAACCCATGTTCGACTCGAACATCGTATGTTTTACCGTTCGTCGAATTACGAAAGTTTCGGGCCGTTCGTGCCAAATTCAAGTGGCATGTCACGCCCCATAATTTAGGTGGCTTTGGCCAATTATGGCTCAGGGGGTTTAGTACATGCCCCACACTATAAAAGGCCGCCTGCAGGTCGGCCTTGTGTAGTGTGTTACGGTGGTGGTTAGAGACAGAGAGAGAGTGTCATTTTTTCTAGGTAGATAGAGCAGGCAGGCTCTGATACGTTACGCCGCTCTAACTTTGGGCGTGAGTTCTTTATTCAGAAAGAACTTGCGCCCTTAGTTAAGGCGGCGTAACGTATGTGTTGCGGCGTAAGGCCGCGTAATTCAAATGGGGATGTAGGGGGTGTGTTTTATTTCAAATGTGTGTTGACCCCGCGTTTTTTACGTTTTATTTGAACGGCGCATGCGCCGTCCATAAAATATCCCAGTGTGCATTGCTCTAAATGACGTCGCAATGATGTCATTGCTTTCGACGTGAACGTAAATTACGTCCAGCCGTATTCGCGAACGACTTACGCAAACGACGTAAAATTTCAAAACTCGGCGAGGGAACGACGGCCATACTTAACATCAGCTACCCCTCATATAGCAGGGGTAACTATACGCCGGAAAAAGCCGAACTCAAACGACGTAAAAAAAAGCGCCGGCGGTCGTTCGTTTCTGAATCGGTGTAAATCCTCATTTGCATATTCCTCATGTAAAAATACGGAAGCGCCACCTAGCGGCCAGCCTGGAATTGCAGCCTAAGATCCGACGGTGTAAGACACTTACACCTGTCGGATCTTAGGGATATCTGTGCGTAACTGATTCTCTGAACTCAGAGATACGACGGCACATCAGGAGATACGCCGTCGTATCTCTTTCTGAATCCGGCCCACAGTGTGTAGAGGATATATATGCATCCCAGGTGTTGTATATATATTTATACACTGTATAGTTTAGCTAGATCAGCTCTTCCTAATTTACTGGCAGGCGGGTGATTGTGTGATTGTGCTAGCTGCAGTATTCTCACGTAGTGTTCTGCCTGTGTCCTCTGCAGTTTGCACCTAAAGCTATGTGGTGTTTGTACTGCCTTTGTCCTCTGCAGTTTGCACCTAAAGCTACTTGGTGTGTACTGCCCGTGTCCTCTGCAGTTTTCACCTAAAGCTACGTGGTGTGTACTGCCCGTGTCCTCTGCAGATTGCACCTAAAGCTACGTGGTGTGTACTGCCCGTGTTCTCTGCAGTTTTCACCTAAAGCTACGTGGTGTGTACTGCCCATGTCCTCTGCAGTTTGCACCTAAAGCTACTTGGTGTGTACTGCCTGTGTCCTCTGCAGATTGCACCTATAGCTACGTATTGTGTACCGTATTTGTCCTCTGCAGTTTGCACCTAAAGCTATGTGGTGTGTACTGCCCGTGTCCTCTGCAGTTTGCACCTAAAGCTACTTGGTGTGTACTGCCGTGTCCTCTGCAGTTTGCACCTAAAGCTACATACAGTAGGTGTTTGTGATATTGTGCTTTTAGCACGACAGCGTCGCGCTGATACTCGGCGACATGGTGCCGAGATCTCGCCGACATCTTGCACTCACTGGAATAGTGACAGCACATCCCAGCAAGCGCGTCATAGAAGCGACGGGAGATCCGACTTGGATTCCCGCCAATTCTACACGTGTGCGGCGTTTGTTATGAATCCTGAGGGGGAAGTCCCCGACGGATTTTAAATAAAAATCCGGCATGGGTCCCCCCTCAGGAGCATACCGGGCCCTTAGGTCTGTTATGGGTTGTAAGGAGAGCCCCCCTACGCCGGAAAAACGGCGTAGGGGGTCCCCCTACAATCCATACAAGACCCGTATCCAAAGCACGCTACCCGGCCAGCCAGGAAGGGAGTGGGGACGAGCGAGCGCCCCCCCCCCTCCTGAGCCGTACCAGGCTGCATGCCCTCAACATGGGGGGGTTGGGTGCTCTGGGGCAGGGGGGCGCACTGCGGCCCCCCCACCTCAGAGCACCCTGTCCCCATGTTGATGAGGACAGGGCCCCTTCCCGACAACCCTGGCCGTTGGTTGTCGGGGTATGCGGGCGGGAGGCTTATCGGAATCTGGGAGCCCCCTTTAATAAGGGGGCCCCCAGATACCGGCCCCCCACCCTAAGTGAATGAGTATGGGGTACATCGTACCCCTACCCATTCACCTGCAAGAAAAGTGGTAAAAACACAAATAAACCACACAGTGTATTAAAATATTTTATTTTTCTGCTCCGGAGGCCCCCCCTGTCTTCTTTATTAGCTCTTTTACCAGGGGGAGCTTCTTCTTTGACGTCTTCGGGTGGGTGGGGGCCACCGTCTGGTTCTCTTCCACCGCCGGGGGGGGGTGGCTTTTAAAAAAGCCCCCACCCCCCCGGCGGGTTTCCTCCGGCGTCTTCGGCGGGGCTCTTCTTCTTCCGCTATCCCGACGGGTCTTCTCCGCTATCCGGGGGGTCTCGCCGCTCTCCGCTGTTGACTCGTCGCACCCCGGTTCTTCGTCTCGCAGTCCGGTCCCTTCTTCCGTGCTGTACGTCTTCTTCCGTGCTGTGAGTTCTTCTTCCGCGCTGTGACGTCATGTTCTTCACTTCTCTTCTTCTCCCGATGTTGACTCGCCGGTCCTCCTCGCTGAAATGACGGATGCGCGCCTTGCATCGGACCTATATAGGCCTCACAGTCCCATCATGCTCTGTACCTACCCATGTGATACCTACCCACGTGGGTAGGTATCATCATGCTCTGTACCTACCCATGTGATACCTACCCACGTGGGTAGGTATCACATGGGTAGGTACAGAGCATGATGGGACTGTGAGGCCTATATAGGTCCGATGCAAGGCGCGCATCCGTCATTTCAGCGAGGAGGACCGGCGAGTCAACATCGGGAGAAGAAGAGAAGTGAAGAACATGACGTCACAGCGCGGAAGAAGAACTCACAGCACGGAAGAAGACGTACAGCACGGAAGAAGGGACCGGACTGCGAGACGAAGAACCGGGGTGCGACGAGTCAACAGCGGAGAGCGGCGAGACCCCCCGGATAGCGGAGAAGACCCGTCGGGATAGCGGAAGAAGAAGAGCCCCGCCGAAGACGCCGGAGGAAACCCGCCGGGGGGGTGGGGGCTTTTTTAAAAGCCACCCCCCCCGGCGGTGGAAGAGAACCAGACGGCGGCCCCCACCCACCCGAAGACGTCAAAGAAGAAGCTCCCCCTGGTAAAAGAGCTAATAAAGAAGACAGGGGGGGCCTCCGGAGCAGAAAAATAAAATATTTTAATACACTGTGTGGTTTATTTGTGTTTTTACCACTTTTCTTGCAGGTGAATGGGTAGGGGTACGATGTACCCCATACTCATTCACTTAGGGTGGGGGGGCCGGTATCTGGGGGCCCCCTTATTAAAGGGGGCTCCCAGATTCCGATAAGCCTCCCGCCCGCATACCCCGACAACCAACGGCCAGGGTTGTCGGGAAGGGGCCCTGTCCTCATCAACATGGGGACAGGGTGCTCTGAGGTGGGGGGGCCGCAGTGCGCCCCCCTGCCCCAGAGCACCCAACCCCCCCATGTTGAGGGCATGCAGCCTGGTACGGCTCAGGAGGGGGGGGGCGCTCGCTCGTCCCCACTCCCTTCCTGGCTGGCCGGGTAGCGTGCTTTGGATACGGGTCTGGTATGGATTGTAGGGGGACCCCCTACGCCGTTTTTTCGGCGTAGGGGGGCTCTCCTTACAACCCATAACAGACCTAAGGGCCCGGTATGCTCCTGAGGGGGGACCCATGCCGGATTTTTATTTAAAATCCGTCGGGGACTTCCCCCTCAGGATTCATAACAAACGCCGCACACGTGTAGAATTGGCGGGAATCCAAGTCGGATCTCCCGTCGCTTCTATGACGGCTCTGTCTCCATCGCGGCAAGCCAGCTCAGCGCTGGCTCCCGCGATGGGGCTCGTAGGTGCTCAATCTCGCCGAGAAAGAGAGCGAGATTGACACAAAATCGGGTTCACCTACTGTAGTGTGTACTGCCTGTGTCCTCTGCAGTTTGCACCTAAAGCTACGTGGTGTGTGTACTGCCTTTGTCCTCTGCAGTTTGCACCTAAAGCTACGTGGTGTGTATACTGTCTGCGTCTGTGCTATTTTTCTCAATGATTTTCATCCATATTGCAGGGACCAGACATTACATTAAAGCCGCAAGCAGTTTTAAATTACTTTTTTTTATAGTAATCTCATTTTGTGCAGGGACAGTTCTAAACACGTGCCACTACTATAGACACCCAGCAGGTACGATATTTAAAGGAATTTTTCATTTATTTAAATTTTTTCACTTTAAGCATCATTAAAATCTCTGCTCCAGAAAAAAACGACCGTTTTGAAAAAAACAGTTTTCCGACAATAACTTGCATATTAGGCTTTAAAATTAGCACTTTTGAATTTGAACGTTTGAGTCCCATAGACGTCAATGGGGTTCTAAATGTTCGCGTGAATGGATGGTCCGTTCAAAGGTTCTGGTGCGAACCGAAGGGGGGGGGGTGTTCGGCTCATCCCTAGTGGCCAATATCATCAAAGGTTTCCCTAATCATAGCGTCTCGAGGCATTTTGCCTTATGCCATGATAATGACCCTCGTAAATAATTTTTTTATGGGATAGACAGGGCCACCAGCCATTGGAGAGGCACTGACCTTAAAAAAGCAATATCCCAAAATAAGACCCAGTGGCTGTACCGGTTGAGGTCTATGCAGCCGTTGGGTCTCAACATTGAACTTGACCTCAATTGCTTTATAACCAATGAGTAAACTACCCTGTTGAATAGGGACCCTGGTTGTTCACCTTATTATTAATTTTAATCTATGGTACTTTTATTTTTTGTTATTTAATTTTATTCCTTATGAGTATTTTAAAAACTAATTCTAAAACTTAATACTTTAAAGTTATTTGTGCTGGCAACTAAGGTACATTAATGTAACTAGCTACTCTTTGCAAGTTTGGCTAATATTTTGCTATGTTGTCTGAATACGTTGATATTCAAATGTACTAGTGTTTAGTGTTTTGGCTTTTGGAGCCGGGACAGAGGCTGACGTCAATAGATTCCCCTCCCCTTGCTGATTGATAGACTCATTTAAGCTTACTCAATGCGTGACCAGGTACGCTTCCTGATGACGTGGTAACGAAACGTACTTCGAGGCAGTACCTGGTCACGCACAGCTACGCAACTTCCAATCCCGCTGGCTTTCCAGACTAGGAGGTGGAATTGCCGCCAGCCTCCCCAGCGAAGGGACCATCTCTCCACAACATTGACACACTTTCCAGCCTCAGTGCTGGGTCTGGGTCACCGACAAAACTAAGCAGCCACTTTGCGTACTGTTTTTAACAATTATTTAATAAAACGGAATTATACTATTGCGGCTTTCTCTTCATTTTGTATATTGCTATTGGAGCCTGGTCTGATCCAAGGAGTCTGAGTCTGATATGCAGTTATACACCTGCGGTTTGAGCCTATATTGACCTATTTTTTGGTTAAAAGGGTCAACAACATTTGGTAAGGTGCCATTCAGAGCACTTTTTGGGTGATCTCTCACGGTCGGTGAAGGTGGAGCTATTCACAGCGAATTTGAAGGCTAATTATCATGCACTAAAGCAATTTACTAAAGGACTTTGTTATAGATATTTTTACACTAGTGGTATCTACCACATCAATGTTTTGACATAATTATACTAACTTAGTTGCGGATATAATTTCTGTTATTTTCACACCATTCATTTACACAGCACGTGATTGATTTATTGGTGCAGTATTTTCATTTAATTTATTCATCTTTATTTATGTGTATTACCTTATTCACTATTTATATTTTGTATTCAACTTAGCGCCCCCACCTTCCTTTTCATCCTAACACTAATGCTTGCAGGGATATAGGCCTTTACTGAAGACAATCATAAACTCACTTACACATATTGAAGGATTAGAAAGACAGGGTGGAAATAAATGGGCATAATGCCTTTATCTCCAAAAAAATGAGGTCAAAGCTTTGCAACACTATGCAGCTGATTTACTAAAACTAGAGAGTGAAAAATCTGGTGCAGCTGTGCACAGTAGCCAATCACCTTCTAACTTCAACATGTTCAATTCAACTTCAAAAAAACAAAACAAAATACAAACAAAACTGGAAGCTGATTGGTTTCTATGCAGAGCCGCACCAGATTTTGCACTCTCTAGTTTTAGTAAATCAAACTCTATGTTTGCTATTTTCCAAAATGCTCCACAGTCTTGCTTTGTGGAGTGCTAGATACAGTTTGCACCAAATATTTCTGTGTACACGTGTTTTACCTTTAGCTATGAGCCCTAAGCTGTCTTTGCATCTACCATTGTTTCACACATTTCTGAGTTACGTACATATATTTATTGAGAAAATTGGCAATGGCCCAGCAATAGCAAAAACACACCCATGGTTAACTTTAAAGGACTGCTATTCAGCCTTAGTACATATTTCAAATTTTTACAATTTTCTTTGAAATGCACATATAAAGTACTAAGTAGTCCTTCTTTCCTTCTAGCAAAAAACATTTTGACAATAATAAATAAGATGAGCTCCTATTTCTTTAGGGGTTGGAATGAATGACCTAATGGCTATAAGTTAGAAAGTACCGTAGTTGTTCACAGTAGAACACAGCACCTGCCATTTATAGTGTTCTGAGTGACCTGTTTAAATGATGTACATGCACTGCTGCATCACACACATTGCTGCACCATGAACAACACAATTGGGGCTGGGGGCAGTTTCACACTGATTATCAAAAATTTCATCCACAGCAGGGATTTTACCAGCATTAAACACTGCCCTTTTTATATACAGGGCTTACTGGACTGGTCTGTGTTTTCCGCACAGTGGCCAAGAGCAGTTAGACTTTCCCTGCTCTGTCTCACTGAAATCTAAAGTAGTGTTTTTAGCCCCGAGTTCTTCTCTGCTGGTCTAAAGCACACCTTGCCCTCTCCTGATCCCCATAACATAAGGGGGAAGCATTCTTTGGTACAGCAAAAAACAAACAAACAATAAAAAGGAAGTTAGAAACTCACTGAATTCCAGGCAGATCAATGGGTAACCAAACATTTGGAAATGCGCATTTATTGGGGAGAAGTACTGATTTAATTTTTTTTTCCAAAAAAAACTTTTTTTTAATCTTTCTTTTTATTGTAGCAAAGTCCTGGGTCTCTTTAGGCCCAATTGTGACCTCCAGAGTTAAGGAGAGCTGACATCCTTCAGTGTAGCGTGAGTTGCAAGGCGTTGTGGGTGTAATACAAGATGAACAGGTGGGTGCCAGACACTTTTTGAATGCAAAGAGATTTATTGTCTCTTAAACAGAAATGTGGAAGAGAGGGTTGGGGCCAGGACACCCTTAAGGTAGATGCAATAATTGTCAGACTCAAGGACTTCTATAGGTAGACATCTATATAGGTCAAGACTTCCAGCCAGACACCACTTCTGTATAGGTAGGACCGCTATCTCCTATGTCAACAATCTTGTAGCTGTTACTAACGGGAAAGGTATTCAACTATCAAAAAGCCCACACTGCGGAGCCATGGGCCGGCGTCCTGGGAGCGCCAGATGTGACCGTACATGGTTAATGGCTCGCTCCTGATACATTAGGAGTCTGGGTTGTCCCTCCTGTAAAATGTAAGTTTGGCCTGCTTCTCCTCCCTATCTGCTGGTCCATCTCTCCCTCTGAACTCCCCTCCTCTTCCTCTCTTGTGGGCACCCACGTGATGTCTGTAGACATGTCATCATCGATGTCACCTTCCCCATCACTAACAATAGAGATCTCGGAGTAGGCAGCAACAGCGGGCACCAACCTCCTTGGGCTGATCTGAGTACTGTCGTCAGACTGCTGAGTGCCGACTGTTGCTACCTCCTCTTCCTGATCCAATGCCAAGAATGGCTGCGCATCTGAAATGTCTTCTGATGGATCGGAAATTAATTCCTGTGACTCAAGCGGAGGTTATATGGTGGTGGTGGTGTTGGTGGCGAGCCACTCAACCAAGTCTGGTGCATCCTTTGACGTAATCGAACGAACATTGTGCCACTTCCCACTTTGGCTCCGGCCTGGTGCTCCTGCCCTACCCCTACCACCCCTGCGGAAGGGCCTGCCTCTTCCTCTGCCTGTCATTTTTTAAATGACCCTGTGACAAAAGTCTTTAGAGAAGCACAGTATATGTGGAAGAAGGTATATAACAAAATCTGTCGTTTTGGGGGGCCACTGGTTTATGGCACCAGTTGTGAAACTTTTTTTTCAGGAAATTTTGTTAATGTGTGTAGCAGAGGTAACGCAGCGAAAGAGGCAAACATTCAGCAGTAACCAAATACACCGCCAGTCACAATGCTGCACAATACAAATCCACTATAATATGCTTTCTATATTCGGAATTACACCTATATACTGCAGAGAAATTAGCACACCTATACCAGTGCTTGAAAGGACTTTTGTGGACCTGTTAGGTAAGGATTTGTGTCACTACAAAGTGATAAACAAAACGAAAAAACACTCCTGCTCACAGGTGGATTGTCAAAAGTTATTCAATATTCCACATGGAACACACCAACAGAGTCAAAAACTGGTAACAGAGGCCTTACTGCCTTTCATAGACGGGGAATGTCCTAGTAGAAAACGACAAAAGCAAAGAAAGAAAGGTGCACCAGCCTAGTGTGTTACCGTTGACAGGTTTAATAAAATAAAATGATAGTAGAAAACTACTTACAAGAGAACTGACATGGAAGGCTTATCAGCAACGTTGTGGTAAATACCCCTCAAACCGCACTTAAGAATAGGGGGGATGTAGAGTTGTGTCACTGCCAGCTGACGCGTTTTGAGGCAGCAAGGACCTCTTCATCAGAGCTCAGCCCGGTTTGAGGGGTATTTACCACAACGTTGCTGATATGCCTTCCATGTCAGTTCTCTTGTAAGGGATCACTGCAAGTAAATGCTGGCTTCCCTGCATCACAAGGTTTTCTGTGTGCAGCAGCTCCTCTCAGCCCCCCTAATACTTAAAGGGGTTGTAAAGAATTTTTTTTTCCATAATAAGCATCCTTTACCTGCAGACATTCCTCTTTTCACTTCCTCATTGTTCGTTTTTGCTCAGAAGTTGCTCTATTTCTTCTCTGTTCTGTTCACTTCCTGCTTGTCTGATTTTACTGACCACCGTGAAGGGAGGCTTTACTGCGGTGGTCAGTAACGTGCTCACCCCCTCCTGGGAACTACATCTGTGTGGCAGGACGCTCTCTACGTGTTAGAGACTTCAAGGAGGTATGAATTACTGGGCGTGCCGCAATTCATACTGGGAAATGTAGTTCTTACATGAACGAGCAATGCAAACCAGGAAGTGAATGAGAGAACAGAAACTAGAATGCCGGAGGTGATATAGATGAAGGAATTTAATAGGTATTTACTCGTTTTTTAAAAGAATCATTACACCATTCTGTCTGTCTACATTAATTTTAGGCAAAACATTTTTTTCCTTTACAACTCCTTTAACTGAGCCCCATTTCGATCCAGGGATGTATGAGAGACTCGGCTGTCTGGGACTTTCCCTCCTCATTGGCTGAGATAGCAGCAAAGCACCATTGGCTTCTGCTGCTGTCAAAGTCAGAGAGCCAATGAGTAGAGAGAGAGAGAGAGAGGGCAGGCTGCAGCTCCATGTCTGAAGGACACATGGAGCCGCGGCTCAGCTCGGGTGCCCCTTAGCAAGCTGCTTGCTGTGAGGGCACTTAACAGGAGAGAGGAGCCAGGAGTGCTGAAGAGGGACCCATAAAGAGGAGGTTCTGGGCTGCTCTATGCAAAACCACTGCACAGAGCAGGTAAGTATGACCTATGGCTGCATGAAGGGATCGCTGCTAGTGAATGCTTGCTTCCCTGGATCACAAGGGATTCTGGATCCCTGGATACCTGGCTTCTATCAGAGAGTCCTCCCTGAGAAGAGCCTGCACCTCTCCGGATAATGAGGAGGAAGGAGTATCCACCATGACAGTGCCGGCGTGGTCTGCAGCGCCTGGCCTGGCAAGGAAAGAAAGAATACAGCTTTGTAGGCGCCTCTTAGACAGGACAGTGTGCAGCTCTGTGTCCCCCTTCTTCTTAGGCCTCGTACAGACGACCGGATCTATCCGCTGGGATTGATCCGCTGATCAGTTCCAGCAGATAGATCCGGTCGTGTGTACATCCGAGCGGACATTTCCCGGCGGATAAAAATCCAGCCGACGGATTCCCAGCGGATAAAAATTTCTTAGCATGCTAAGAAATCTATCCGCTGGAATCCAGTCCAGCGGACTGATCCGGTCGTCTGTACAGACTCACCGGATCAGTCCGTCCGCTCCCCTTCCTCGCATGCGTCGTAATGATTTGACGCATGCGTGGAAGTATTTACCTTCCAGCGTCGCGCACGTCGCCGCATCATCGTTGCGGCGACGGCGCGACACGTCACCGTGGATGTATTCCGCGCGGATTTCGATCTGATGGCGTGTACAGCCATCAGATCCAAATCCGCCAGAGGATTTATCCGCTGGAAACGGTCCGGCGGACCGTTTCCAGCGGATATCCTCTCGTGTGTACGGGGCCTAAGGCATAGACGCTGCAAGAGTTGGGTGGGTGAGCGGCTATCCATGATAGCGGTGGGCAGCAGGAGCTCCTGACTCAGCTGCCTTTCTCTGCCTTAGCTTGGACACGCCCCCTAAAATACACACTTTATAGAACTGTTGCATATAGAAACATAACAGCTGCCATTACTAAATAGATTTTTTAGGTGCATTAACTGGGGATGTCATCTGCATTCTTGCATCACTATTTATTGAATCTCTAATCCAAACACTTACAGCCAGAAAAATGTAAGGGAACTTGAAAGTTACTAGGAAAGTTGGCTTGCTGGCTGGTAGCATCACGTTATTTTCAAACAGGAAATGACGCGATGCAAGGTGGCAATAATCGCCATTTTAAAAAAGGGAAACCAGGCCATTGTTGCCATTGTTGCAGTAAAGCAAGCTTCTATCACACTGCGCATGTGTGCGATCGGGAAGTGTGTGTTGGGTAGCCAGCATGCACCTAGTCCTGCAAGAGGGACCCAGCGGACTTCGAATGCACACAGTAAAGATGGTCGCGCTCTGCAGAAAGGGAGCAAAAGGAGTAATAACTGCTGTACATTTACATAAAAGGAGACAATTGTGACGATAGGCAACTGTGAAAGAACAAGAGGTGACAATCACGGGGGTCATTTTATAAAAAAAACACAAAAATGTCTGTAATTTTACTTGATTAAGTTATGAAAAAGGATGAAGTCAAGCCCAGAGTTTTCTTCATTAAAAACAGGTGCTGTATGATATTTATCCAGGCAATTTGCATTTAGGTTTAATTCTCTCTTCTCCATTCAAATCGGTGTGCTGCAGATAAGATCATTTTCAAAATATCAGACATCCTGAGGAGATTTACTAAAACTGGAGAGTGCAAAGTCTGGTGAAGTTCTGCAACCTTCACCAGTGTTTGCCGCCATTACTAGTAAAAAAAAAATATTAATAAAAATGCCATAAAAATACCCCCTATTTTTTAAATGCTATAACTTTTGCGCAAACCAATCAATAAATGCTTATTGCGATTTTTTTATGAAAAATATGTAGAAGAATACGTATCGCCTAAACTGAGGAAAAAATAATATTTTTTTTATATATTTTTGGGGGATATTTATTGCAGCAAAAAATATTAATTTTTTAAAAAATTGTCGCTCTATTTTTGTTTATAGCGCAAAAAATAAAAACCGCAGAGGTGATCAAATACCACCAAAAGAAAGCTCTATTTGTGGGAAAAAAAGGACGCCAATTTTGTTTGGGAGCCACGTCGCACGACCGCGCAATTGTCAGTTAAAGCGCTGCAGTCCCGAATCGCAAAAAGTGCTCTGGTCTTTGGGCAGCAATATGGTTCGGGGGTTAAGTGGTTAAGCAGCCTGTTTTAGTTTCCCCAGGTTCTAATCCTATTGGAAGGTGAGTTTTCTCGTGTCTTTAAAAATAATTTACTTTTGCTCCCGAATGAAAAAAAAAAAAAAACTCTTTATAATGTTTCCATTGCGCCTGGTACCTGCTCTTTGCTTGATAAATATGACAGACAACAGGTATCAAACACTTGAATAAAAATTCCAAAAATGACAAACATGTAAAATCTTTAATGTGAAATCTTTAATGCAAATTTTTGATAATGATTACATTGGAGTATAGGGATTTCTCCCTGTTGTGCACACAGCTGTTGGTCAAATTACAGACACTCCAGGTTTTGTATCAACGTACAGCATACACGCTCACGCTACCTCATACAATTATCATCTTTCACAGGCATACACAGTCTCTTTTCAATTCCAAGAAACTATTGAATTGTATTTAACCATTTTTTTTTTTTGCTAGGTTGCAAAATAATAATGCTATACAAGGGACCCAGTATCCTCAATTAATCATGGGTAGATAGCAGCCTTGGGACAAACTTCCTTCTTTACTTTGCTGTAAATTTGCTTCCTTACTTTTGAAGTGGATCACACATTTAATGCTGGAAACTAAACAAAAGATCTACCAGTATTTTTATTTTATTTTTTTAACAAAGGAGCTGCACATTCTAACTTCCACTGTCCACCTACACCCTTCCTTCATCATATCAATGTCAATTCCAACTCGGCTGAATGGTCTCACCACATAAAGGTTGGTCTTAACTCGCTTGGGCTCTCACTCCAGTATCAGTCTCATGGTGAATCACATCTCCTCCTCCTCCAATTTTGCTGGTTCGCCAAGCAGGTTCACTGGTTTACCAAGCTCTGGTGCTATTTCTAGCCTCCACAATCCTGTAGTGCCATAGAAGAAACACATAGAACATGACTATTTTCATGCAGTAAAAAAGCGAAATAAAACCATTTAAGACCTCAGGCCTCGTACACACGACCGTTTTCCTCGACAGAATCCATCAAGAAACTTGGTGGGAGAGCTTTTTTGCCGAGGAAAACGGTCGTGTGTATGTTTTTAATCGAGAAAACTGTCGAGGAACTCGACGAGAAAAAAAAAAACAAGTTCTATTTTTCCTCGACGGGAGTCTCAATTTCCTCGTCATGTTCCTCGTCGGGCTGGTTTTCGACGAGAAACTTGTTTGTGTGTATGCTTAGAAACCCGCACATGCTCAGAATAAAGTATGAGACGGGAGCGCACCTTCGGTAAAAGTATCGTTTGTAATGGAGATAGCACATTTGTCACGCTGTAACAGTCTGACAAGTGCAAATCGTCTCTTACCAAACTTTTACTTAATACGCAGTAACATGAGATTAGCAAAAGCAGCCCCCAGGGTTGTGCCAGTGGAATCGAACTTCCCCTGCCGTTGTATGTGTTGTACATCACCGCGTTTGAGAACGAGGAGATTTGGTTTTGACAGTGTGTACGCAAAGAAAGCTTGTCAAGTTTCTCCTCAAGCCTGACAAGAAACTCGTCGAGAAAAACGATGTTTAATTTAAGACGAGTTCCTCGGTCGTGTGTACGAGGCCTTACAGTGAACGTGTCCATAGCCTAACATGTTTTGTTCTTCTTAACCACTTAAGACCCAGACCATTATGCAGGTAAAGGACCTGGCCCCTTTTTGCAATTCGGCACTGCATCGATTTAACTGACAACTGCGCGGTCGTGCGACGTGGCTCCCAAACAAAATTGGCATCCTTTTTTTCCCACAAATAGAGCTTTCTTTTGGTGCTATTTGATCACCTCTGCGTTTTTTATTTTTTGCGCTATAAACAAAAATAGAGCGACAATTAAAAAAAAAATGCAATATTTTTTACTTTTTGCTATAATAAATATCCCCCAAAAAATATAAAAAAAACTTTTTTCCTCAGTTTAGGCTGATAAGTATTCTTCTACATATTTTTGGTAAAAAAAAAAAAAAAAAATCGCAATAAGTGTTTATTGATTGGTTTGCACAAAAGTTATAGCGTTTACAAAAGAGGGGTAGAGAAAGGAAGCGCTACCTAAGTGCAGTATTAAAGAGGTTCTTTTAATGACACATTGTACAAAACACACTTACAAGACGGTAAGGAAAGAAGGTTAATCTGTAACATCCTGTAGTCCTCGTCCCGGATCCATGGGCTGCTTTAGAAGTGAAGAAAGCAGAATGTGTGGAGTCTTCAGGCCTGTCCTGTGGCCATCAGGATGAAGCCTGTTCCAGCCTCACTGGTCACGTGACAGGTCACGTGATTACTTCCAAGGAACACTTCCGGGGGAGGGTCAGACAGGGAGAACAAAGGCTGATTGGGCTACGCGCTCGGAGCCACTGCTCCTTCTTTGAGGCCAATAGTGGAAGACATTTTCTCAGCTCATGAGCCCAGCTCTTGAGCAAGCCAGCATATTTGGTCCCATTGCAAGCTTTTGCTATGGGGCAGATATAGAAGAGGAGGAGCCTGAGTAGAGGGGGACTCCCAAGAAGAGGAGGTTTGGGCTGCTCTGTGCAATGCTATTGCACAGAGCAGGCACATATAAGATATTTGTTATTTTAAGAAAATAAAATGTGAACCATTTCAACTGCTTTTGCTTTTTCAAGGACCCCCCCCCCCCCTATACATTTGAGGCAACCCACTATTTTATTTGATGCTGCTTGGAAAATTGTGATACTGTGATAAATAAATAAACAAACATAATCTTTCCTTGCCATGAGTAAATGAGTACATTTTAGCATTAAAATCGCTGTAACTTAAATATTGAAAGATAGTGCCAGCTAACAAAACATTAAATAGAACCTACGTCCTATCAAATGGATAGTGAGCTGAGGCTATTATTTGGACTTTCATGGTACCGTACAAAGGCTCGATATACAAAAAGTAAGTATAAAAATAGATTTTATTCCAACAATATTAAAACATACAGACATCTAAAACTGTAAGCTGTAACCTAAACATATATAACGAAAGTTTAGTTCCTCATTCTCCATTTCGAAAAATGCAGAGTGCATTACATTATATGGATAATCACATCTAGACCTACATCACCACAAGGCATAGGCTCAAGCTTAAGTGATGCAGCTTTTTACAGAACTGTGTAAATCTAAACTGGGACACCCTTTGCCCACTCCTGCCCATTTTTCCCTTCATATAACCATAGTTACTTTTCTAATACAGTACCATCATTAAAAAAGCAGAGAATTGTAGTAAGTTGATAAAACAATCATATTTTGGCTAGGTTTGCGCGCCTAATCAGTAGCTAGAGCTCCTATTATTCAATTTTTGCTCTATAATCCAGGAGAAGGAGCTGTAGAATTGCTTCACCTTTTTCCCAGCTGACTTATTATAAGAGATCAACTGGCCTGCATCATTTTTAGTTTGTCGTCTAATTGCTGTCACTGGCCATAACAAGCTTTTCTATGCTTGACATGTGTTCAACCGGGTGCCATTTACTTGAAAGGATTGGCACTATATATGAAGACTTCTGAAATGATTTGCTTACATAAGCAAAGTATTCTATTTGATCTTCACTGGCTTTCAAACATAGCCTATAAGAATACAAATCTGTATAACAATATTTAAAAAAAAACAAAAAAAACACTAATGAATGCAGTTGTGTATTTATAAAAATATAAAATGTATTATAAAACAAAATTGGTATAAATACCTGCATTTGTTTTTATTTCAGCATCTTTTAATACTCTGTACAGCAGCACTGGGACTGTGAGAGGGAAGGTCAGATCTTAGAGCCAATCATGTCCAACATGTAAATATGCTGACAGGGAACATGCTTAAAGGAGTATAGAGTTCAAATATTACCTCTACAGCCTGTTGCAGCTTTGTTTCTGCCAAATTACAGGTTGAGGGCAGGGAAATAAAGCCTGGTACACACGGGCCGAATATCAGTTGGCATCAGCCGGTTCAACAGAAACTGGATGACATTTGGCCCATGTGTACATCAACCTGTCCAATAGTCATCCAATTTGTGCTGGCAGCCAATGGCTGAGAGCGCTGGCCTGGGGTTTTCTGCCAGGGGGGAACAGTGGCTGCATATGATGGGAACAGTGGCTACAACAGGTATTCTTTCTTTAAATGTTTTAGATAAATACGATTTATTTTCATGGCTATACTTTTTTTTTAATTTTCAAGTAAAGCTTTCTAAATGTAGTAGTAACATTTTGCATAATTATAAATATGTCACATGTGTACAGTTGCATGTTTGCATAGTTCAAAAGATTCATATGTAATGTACAGAGAAAGATTAAGAGTCTGTAAATAGAAAAAACAATTTCAAGGATAAGGAGACAAGAAACTTTTTCCTCTCAAAAGCAATTTAACTTGTAATGTACACCAATTTCCTCTTTAACATTCCCAATGCCCCTACTGAGGTGAAAATTCTTGTGAAATACAGATTCCTAAAAATCGTTACTCTAAATCAGGGGAACTGACACAAGTCATTTTGTATTTGACACCTGGAAGAAGGAGTTTTTTATGAAACATAAACTACTGTATGTTTGTCTGAAAAATACTAAAATGCAGCTACTTGCTAATATATACATTATATATGACCACTTCATAGAAACTTATATTATATTATACATATAATATATTGTACCACTTCACATGCCATAGTGGGAGACATCACAAAGGAATAATATCGCAATATGAAAGTCAAGGGTAAATGTATTGCTAAAAGTCATGCCACTCATATATCACTAGTCATCTTATATAAAACAAAGCATCTTACCCAAAATCTGAATGAATAACTGCTTTTAAATGATCTTGTAATGCAAATAAAAGGTTTCCCTGCAGGCAGTGGGGTTAATTTTTTTAAGGCAAATATGCTGTTCACTTTTCAAGGGATCAATTTTTGTTACTATCGTTGTTACTAGTTTCATATACTTTGACCTGAACTAATATCCATTGAATGTACAGTAAGTGCAATACTAAATGTAAATAGCTTGTAATAAAAATATTACACTATGGAGGCTGCCCCAATTGTATTATTAGGCTGATAATGCTGATTGAGTGTTTTAAGAGATTGGGTGCTTTCCCTTTAAGATCCTTGGAAATACCTCCAAGGCTAAAGCCACAGGAGATTGAGGATCACCAATCACCAAGTATATGACACACCAGCACAAAAGCATTATTTACCTTCTGATAGTTTAGAAGCCAACAGCATCTGTTGAGTGTGGTGTGTACACATCAAGGCACAGAGAATAAAGCACATGTGTAGATCATTTTTGCACGAGGATCATTTGTATTGACTTATATTAGTACAGAGCACTATAAGGTTCATGTGGATACAACTGTGAATTCGCTGACATAATATATATTTGTGTTTATGATTTATATGAGCATAGCCCTTATCCTATATTATGAGATTATACCCAAACTCAAGATTTGGCAGGATTCTCCCCTATTACAGTGCCACCCCCCCCCCCCCCTTGAAGTCACAAACCTTTGCTCTCTACTTCCTGTTTCTACTTCGTGTTTCTTAACCCTGTGCTCACATGAAGTGGGTTGAATGATGCTGGGATTCTAGTACAAATCTCCCCCAAGTACAACTTTCCCCCCTCCATAAAATTCACTTAACAGACAAAGAAGTTCATAGGAAGAGGAAGAAATCTCTCAGATGGATCATGTAACCACAGCAGAGGAGTTGCTAAGGAGAGTCTCCCTCACTCTGAACTGCTGATGCCTGTATCTGAGGTCTGAAAGGCCTGCAATGCAAGTGGAATAGAAAGGGTAGCTCCAACAAAAGTAAAAAAAAAAAAAATGAAAATGTTAAGCAGTCATCACCCCTGGACACTGGCCACCCTGTGAGAGATGTGCAGCAACTGCTTTGGGTGCTCAGTGACCGTTAGTGCTAGCTACTGCATTGCTGGGGACAGATCAGGTGAGTATAGCAACTGGAGCTTCTTTTTTTCATGGACTTCCAAAAGTGACAGAAATGTTTAAGATGCCCATACTAGAATTGGGCTTAAAGCAATGGATGTGTATTTCAACTGGAGAATTAAAAAAAAAGTTCATTCTATAACCCTACCACCACTTGTCCCATTACATGTTTATTGATTCCTGTAGACAACTTTGTTTTTTAGTACAATGCTAAAAAAAAAAAGGCATTAATCAACTAAATTAAAATGAAATAGAATCTGTTTTCCCGGAGATCTTAATAAAATGTATCCAAGATGGTCCTTAATTTACCCCATCTTGCTATGGGTCTCGATGCGATTCAAACCCTATTACCAAATGCCATTTGTTAGAGAAATTCCTCCCCATGTCTTTGTTCTGTGGTACTGTATCTAGCTTCAGAATAATAATTCCATTGTTAAAACAGCAGAATTGGATTTCTCCAGAATTTTTTTTTTGAATAACTAATCAGAAATTAGGGAAATAGGACAGTTCATGAGTAGTAAGGAAATGTCTGGTGAAGCAACATTTACATTATTTGCTAATTTTTAGGGGCTACCTTACTAAAGACAAATAGGCTGTTCTATTTGCAAGATCATTTTCTCCTAGTGGGATGAAGTGAAGCTCTACTGATTTCCATCATTCAATTGTAAATTGTAAATATACTTTTTTTCCCCCCTTGCGAGTGATTAGGTATTCTTTGCAAAGTGAATTCACTTAGCTAAGGAAAAATTCACTTAGCTAAGGTAATATTTTCTTGCAAAGTGAACAGCCTAGTTGCATTCAGTAAATCAACCCTTTAGTCTCATTGGATGTAAATTATTAAAGCGGGATTCCACCCACAATTTTTTTTTTAACAGTGTAGCTGCTGACTTTTAATAAGGAAACTTACCTGTCCTACTCGCCCGTGCTGATGGCCCCCCCCCCAATGCCGATCCCTCGATCTGTGCAGGTCCTGCGCCGCCATTCACACTAAGGGAAACTAGCCCGTTTCCTGCCCGTTTCCTACTGCGCATGCACGAGTCTCGCGCCGACTTGTGAATGGGCGGCTGCTCTCTGGGAACACACACATTTCCCAGAAAGCAGCGCGCCCCATTTACTAGAAGAAGACGGACCACGGCTTTGAAGGAGGCAGATTAAAGACTTCTGCATAGCAACAGGTATTTCGGGTGAGTATAAAACATTTTTTTCTATTTATTTATTTTTAGGATTTTTAGGCTAAATTTCTTTTCCTGGGTGGAACTCCACTTTAAATAGTGTTGTGTGAAAAGTTCAGGCTTAGCATGAGTTGGGGCCAAACATTGGCTTCCCCCCTGTTCAGGAAACACATGAATTTGCAGGGTGTTCGACAGGTGTTCGCCCCACTGAACGCCCTGCAATGCATTCTGCACACTGATTGGGCAAAAGTTGGTTGTAAAGGAGTTGGGCAGCAGCCGGCCGCAGCATCCTTAACAGCCAATGAGTCATCAGCTGTCAATGGGCTTCCTTGCTGAAAGCTGAATAAAAAAAAAAAAACAGTGTGGGGCTCCCCAAAATCCATACCAGACCCTTATCCAAGCATGCAGCCTGGTAGGACAGGAAAGGAGGGATGCCCCCCACCCCAAAGCACCTTGTCCCCATGTTGATGAGGACAAGGGTCTCCTCCCCACAGCCCTGGGCAGTGGTTGTGGGGTTCCGCGGGTGGGGGGCTTATCAGAATCTGGAAGCCCCCATTAAGAAGGGGGCCCCCAGATCCCATCCCTCATGTTAATGAGTATGGTCTACCCATTCACCAAAAAAAAGTCAAAAAGTAAAAAAATAAATAAAAAAAACAAAAATAAAAAAACAGAGACAGTTTGACAATTCCTTTATTAAAAAAATAAAAAAAACTGTGTCCCCCAGTGTAAATCCTTTGTCAATCACACCGCCAGCCGCACCCTAATGCCGCGTACAGACGGTCATTTTTTGTGATGAAATAAAATGACATTTTTAAAAATGTCAATTAAAATGATCGTGTGTGGGCAAAATGTCATTTTATGTCTTCTGAAAAATGACAAAAAAAAAATTCGAACATGCTCGAATTTTTTGTGTCGTTTTTCAAAATGTCATTTTTTGTGTCAATGAAAATGATAGTGTGTGGGCAAAACGACGTTTTTAAACCCGCACATGCCCAGAAGCAAGTTTTGAGACGGGCGGTAAAACTACCATTCATAATGGAGTAAGCACATTCATCACGCTGTAACAGACAAAAAAGCACGAATCATCTTTTACTAACAAGTAACCAGCTAAAAGCAGCCTCAAGGCGAATAGAACTTCCCCTTTAGAGTGCCGTCACTTTGTTCATCATTTTTCAAAATGATGGTGTGTATGCTACATAGTTTTTGAAAATGAAGTTTCAAAAATGTCGTTTTTTTTCATCACTTCAAACGTCATTTTTTTTTCATCACAAAAAATGACCGTCTGTATGGGGCATAAAAGTAACAAAAAATTTGATACCCTGCTGATTTTGCCTATTGACAAAGAAATGATCAGTCTATAATTTTAATAGTAGTTTTTTTTTTAACAGTACGAGACAGAACAACAACATTTTAATGAGTTAAATAAGAACCTGACCCCTTCGCAAAACATGACTTAGTACTTGGTGGCAAAACCCTTGTTGACACTCACGGAAGTCAGACTTTTCTTGTAGTTGGCCACCAGGTTTGCACACTTCTCAGGAGGGATTTTGTCCCACTCCCCTTTGCAGATCCTCTCCAAGTATTTGAGGTTTTGGGGCTGACATATGGTAACTCAAACCTTCACCTCCCTCTATATTTTCTATGGGATTAAGATGTGGAGACTGGCTAGACTGGCTAGGCCACTCCAGGACCTTAATGTTCTTCTTTTCGAGCCATTAATTTGTTGCCTTGGCCATGTGTATTGGGTCATTGTCGTTCTGGAATACCCATCCATTTTCAATGCCCTGGGGTTGAGGGAAGAAGGTTCTTACCCAAGATTTGATGGTACATGGCCCTGGCTGAGGAAAGGAGATTCTCACCCAGGATTTGACGATACACGGTCCCGTCCAACCATCATCCTTTTGATGCAGTGAAGTTATTCTGTTCCCTTAGCAGAAAACCCCCCAGAGCATAATGGCCCGGATTCTCAAAGGAGTTACGCCGGCGTAACTCTGAGTGCAGCCCGTCGCAACTCGGCGCCTGATTCATAGAATCAGATATGCCTCACAGTTGCCTAGATACGAGCGGCGTAAGTCTCCTACACCGTCGTATCTTAGGGTGCATATTTACGATGGCCGCTAGGTGGCGCTTCCGTATATTTCCGCGTCGAATATGCTAATTAGCTAGATACGCCGATTCACGAACGTACGTGCGCCCGGCGTATCAAGATACGTCGTTTACGTAAGGCATATACGCCGGCGTAAAGTTACCCCTCATAAAGCAGGGGTAAGTCATGTTAGGTATGGACGTCGGAAACGTACGAACAGTGTCGTATTTTACGTAGTTTGCGTAAGTCGTCCATGAATGGTGCTGGACGTAAGTTACGTTCACGTCGACTAGACAATTTAATTTGAAAATTCGACGTGATGCTGAGCATGCGTGCGCATGCGCCGTTCGAAAAAAGCGTCATTTACATGGGGTCATGATTGGTTTACATAAAACACGCCCCCCTGTTCCTCATTTGATTTAGGCACGCTTACGCCGGCACATTTACGCTACGCCGACGTAACTTTGGACGCAAGTGCTTTGTGAATACAGCACTTGCCTCTCCAAGTTGCGGCAGCGTAGCGTAACTACGATACGCTACGCCCGCTTACATTTACGCCGCCCTACGAGAATCTGGGCCAATGTTTCCACCTCCATGTTTAATGGTGGGGATGGTGTTCTTGGGGTCATAGGAAGCATTCCTCCTCCTCCTCCAAACATGGTCGAGTGGAGTTGATGACAGAGAAAAAATGTTGGTCTCATCTGACCACAACACCAAATTCTCTCCTGAATCATTCAGATGTTTATAAGCAAACTTAAGATGGGCCTGTACATGTGCTTTTTTGAGTAGGGGGACCTTGCGTGAACTTCAGGAATTCAGTCTTTCAAGGCGTAGTGTGTTACCAGTTGTTTTCTTGGTGACTATGGTCCCAGCTGCCTTGAGATCATTGACAAGATTCTCCCGTGTAGTTCTGGGCTGATTCCTTACCGTTCACACGATCATTGAAACTCCACGAGGTGAGATCTTGCATGGGGCCCCAGACCGAGGGAGATTGACAATTTTGTATTTTTCCATTTGCGAATAATCGCACCAACTGTTGTCACCCTCTCACTAAGCTGCTTGGTGATGGTCTTGTAGCCCATTCCAGCCTTGTGTAAGTATACAATCTTGTCCCTGACATGCTTGCACAGCTCTTGACCATGGTGGAGAGATTGGAATCTGATTTGATTGATTGCTTCCGTGGACAGGTGTCTTCAATACAGGTAACAAGCTTAGATTAGTAGCACTCCCTTTAAGAGAGCGCTCCTAATCTAAGCTTGTTACCTGTATAGAAGATACCTGGGAGCCAGAAATCTTGCCGATTGATAGGGGATCAAATACTTATTTAATTTATTAAACACTTGCCGACCACCTGCCGTCATTATACTGTGGCAGGTTGGCTCGTTCCCGCGAATCACCGTAGCTATACGGCGGCCCTTTAAACAGCTATAACAGGCGTGCGCTCCACAGAGAGGCAGAACGGGGATCTGTCAATGTATGTTCGTGGATCGTCGGAAATAGCAAATTTGCATACCCGACGCGGAAAACGTTGTGAACGCCACCCAGCGGACGCCGAAGTATTGCATCTTAGATCCGAAAGGCGTACGAGGACGTATACCTTTCGGATCTAACCCAGATGCCGTTGTATCTTGGTTTGAGGATTCAAACTAAAGATACAACGCGGGTAATTTGAAAGTATGCCGGCGTATCAGTAGATACACCGGCGTACTCTGTCTGTGGATCTGCCCCTATAACCAATCAATATACGTTTATTACAATTTTGTTTACCAAAAATATGTAGAAGAATACATATTGACCCAAACTTCGTTTTTTTAAATTCCAATACCACCAAATGAAAGCTCTATTTGTGGGAAAAAAAGGACGTCAATTTTGTTTGGGTAAAACGTCGCACAACCGTGCAATTGTCAGTTAAACCAACGCAGTGCTGTATCGCAAGAATGGCTTGGTCTTTAAGGGGGATAATCTTCCGGTCCTTAAGTGATTGAAATGCAAATCAATTTATAACTTTTTTGAAATGCGTTTTTCTGGATATTTTTGTTATTCTGTCTCTCACTGTTAAAATAAGCCTACCATTACAATTATAGACTAATCATTTCTTTGTCAGTGGGCAAACCTACAAAATAAGCAGGGGATAAAATACTATAATAAATAAAATAATAAACTCCCCCTTGTGATGTCAATAATCCAGCATGCACCAGTCCGTGATGCCACAAGGGGGGCGGTGCCACCTGCTATGGGGGGCATTCATGCAGGCTCGTTCCAAATCCACCTCTGAGTGTAGATCAGCCCCGCCTCCGCTCCCTCCTCACTGGCTGTGATTGTCTCTGAGCCAATGAGGAGTGAGAGAGCCAAGAGGACTGAGGGGGGGGGGGGGCTGTGGGGAAGCTACATACAGATTGTTTTTTTTTATTTAAAGCAGAGAATGCATTAAAGAAGCATAGCCAAAGCTTGTTTGGCTGACCTTCTTCTTTGGATCACAGGAGTGCAATTTGTTTTGCACTCCTGTGACCCGTTGTCAGCAGAGGAAACTGAAGTCCCCTCTCTGCTGACTTCACCAATATCAATTCAGGCACCGCTTTCTCCTGACTACAGAATATGGATCCGCCAGGTGCCTGGACTGACACCCGTCTCAGCCTGTCAGCGAACTGCTGAGAGCCTGAGACGGCCGCTCCTCCCCATCCACAGCTCAGTGCTCCAGTGAGCGAGGCAGAAGAGCAGATCGCTGTGACTGATAGTTTACAGCTCTCTGCTCATGAAGCTGTGAATCTGAGCGATTGGTGGTGTTCGATCGCTGGGTTCTCAGTGCAGAGACATCGAGGGACAGATGCAGCATTGGACCGTTACTGTATCCACCTAGGTAAGTATGAATCTGCACAAAAATCCCTTACTTTACTATTTTAAGTAAAACAATCTTCAGTCTTTAGAATGACTTTAATCAAGACAGACACATATACAGGTATTTTTCTTTATAGGTAATTAAATAAATCAATTATCTTTACTTTTTAATATGAATGACATTCAAATGGTTTGGTATAGGGTATTGTATGTTTTTTTTGTCATGGACTAGTTAAGTTCAGAGCTATAATGTACTGGGAATAATCCAGGAATCTCAAGTGTGGCTCTAGATAGATGAAAATATTTGAATTTACAGTGTCCTAGAAATTATTCCTGTAATGCTGCATGCATGTTAGCACAATGACAACCTGCATAATATTTTCAGAAATAACCACAGTCAAAGCTTGAAGTAATAATCAACATGGAAAAGTGATGTATTGTGATCTAGAAAGAGAAAAGACCATTCATCTTCCTTCCACAGCACCAAACTATTACTTTTTATACACTATAACCATATAGGTTATGAAAACAACTAAAGGAAACAAAAAGGCCCTCCAATTGAATCAGTGCAATGCATCAATTCATACATAAATAGCCTTCAATTTAAGACATCATTGGCAGCCATGAGGTTTTGAAAGCGGGTAAAAATAATTTAGGTGTACAGAAGAAAACTAACATTTCAATTCTATCTCACACCATATGTCAAACACAGATTAAAGTCTTCCTTCATGAACACTTTGTTCCATCCCTTTGTTTATTTCTAAATTCTATTTTATTGCAGCTAAAGGGTTATTTGTGTTTCAAGTTCTAACTCCCTCTTAATGATTCGATCATGTATCCTAAATTGCCTGCTCAGCTGCATACCCACACTTATGCTGTGTACACATGAATGTTTTTCAGGTTGTAAAAAAATGACGTTTTTTTTTATGTCATTAAAAACGATCGTGTGTGGGCTCCAGAGCATTTTTCACGATGTAAAAAATGGGTATTAAAAATTTAGAACATGCTCTTATTTTTACGTCGTTTTTAACATCCTAAAAAAATGGTTGTGTGGGGGCTTTAACGACGTGAAAAAAACGCACATGCTCAGAAGCAAGTTATGAGACGGGAGCGCTCGTTCTGGTAAAACTAGCGTTCGTAATGGAGTAAGCACATTCATCACGCTGTAAAAGACTGAAAAGCGCAAATCGTCTTTTACTAACACAAAATCAGCAAAAGCAGCCCCAAGGGTGGCGCCATCCAAATGGAACTTCCCCTTTATAGTGCCGTTGTACGTGTTGTACGTCACCACGCTTTGCTAGAGCATTTTTTTTTTCACAATCGTGTGTAGGCAAGGCCGGTTTAACGATTGGGTTGAAAAAAACATAGTTTTTTCTAGACCATTAAAAATTTCATATTTTACAACCCGAAAAACGGTCATGTGTATGCAGCATAAGTCCTGGATTGATTCTAGCCTATGACAACATTTGCCCACCCTATACAGTTGAAAGGGAATAAATATGGATTATACCTTATCTCACTGCACTAGTTGAAGATCTCAACACATCCCCCCCTTTTCTTTTGGGAAACCCCTGTTGCATCAGAGGGGGGCAGGGTCACTCATGACGCCATGGGAAAACCGTCAGAAACCCCCATGCACATCATGGGTGGCCCTGCCCTCAGCTATTTAAGAGCTGTCACGGCAGGTCTCATGTCATTCAGTGGGCGTCTCCTATGGAGGCGGAATCGATCGTGGGCATGTGTATCGTCGAGTCGTAGAAAGATTACATCGCTGGAATTTCTCTTTTTTTTTTAAGGACTTGTCCCAAGCTGTGTGTGTGTGTTTTTTTTTAATTTTTGACACTTTTTTGGGTGAAATAGTAGGGGTACAATGTAATCCATTACCAATTCACATGGGGATGGGATCTGGGGGTCCCCTTTGTTAAATTGGGCTTCCAGATTCCAATAAGCCCTCCGCCTGCAGATCCCCACAACCACCGGACAAGGGTTGTGGGGATGAGGTCCTTGTCCCCATCAACATGGAGACATCCTCCCCATGTTGAGGGCATGTGGCCTGGTATGGTTCAGGGTGGGGGGGGCGCTCTCACGTCCCCACCTCTTTTCCTATGGCCTGCCAGGCTGTGTGCTCGGATAAGGGTCTGGTATGGATTTTCGGGGGGAACCCTCACGCTATTTTTTTTTGGCGCTGGGTTTCCCATTAAAATCCATACCCGACCTGAAGTGTCGGGTATGGATTTTGAGGGGGACCCCTACGCCATTTCTTTTTAAAATTTGGCGCAGGGTTCCCTTTAATATCCATGCCAGACCTGAAGGGCCTGGTGTGGAATTTGGGGGACCCCCACCCAATTTTAATTTTACATTTTGGTTCAGGGGTTCCCTTTAATATTCATACCAGACCCAAAGGGCGGAACCCATGCCATTTTTTCTCAATGACTTTTATCTGTATTGCCGGGACCCGACAATTCATTATAGTCACGAGTAGTTTTAAATGACTCTTTTCCTTTAGAAATGTCATTTTGTGCAGGGACTGTTCTAAACATGCCACTTTACAGGCATACTATAGACACCCACCCCAGTACGAAATTTAAAGGAATATTTCACTTTTATTGTTTCACTTATTAAAATTCCTGCTCCCAAAAAACGTCAGTTTTTAAAACTTTTCTTGCATTGATACTTGTCCCCTGGGGCAGGACTCAGGGCCCCAAACACTTTTTATGACAAAAACTTGCATATTAACCTTTAAAATTAGCACTTTTGATTTTTCATGTTCGTGTCCCATAGACTTTAATGGTGTTCGAACACATTTTTTGCCTGTTCGCATGTTCTGCTGTGAACCGAACCGGGGGTGTTCGGCTCATCCCTAATGTTGATAATATCCCTCCTTAATCTTCTCTTCTCAAGAGAGAATACATTCAGCTCCTCTAATCTTTCCTCATAGCTGAGCTCCTCCATACCTCTTATCAGTTTGGTTGCTTGTCTCTGCACTTTCTCCATTATCCTTTTTGTGATTTGGTGCTCAAAACTGAACTTTATTTTCCGGGTGAGGTCTTACTAATGATTTAATAAAAAGATAGTGCAGCGCTAATACTATACAATTGCTGATAAGTCCATATATCAGAAAATAACACCTCAATAGTGTCAAATCAAACAATCATGCAGATGACTCCGTGAGAAATACCTCCACCAATGGTAAGATTGGATGCTCACCTCCCAACATGGACCCTTGGTAATAGAGGGTCACATACGCATTCCCTTACAGGGTATCAAGATATACCAGCAGATGGCAGCAATGAGGCTGACAGGAACAGATCCAGGCATACATGTTTCTCCCAGTGTGATGAACAAATACCAACTGAGAGGAAACCAGTCTCAGGAGCCACAGTATTAATGTAAATAAAAACATATATAGTGCTCTCTTCAAGGATTGACTTTTTTTAAGGTAAAATAATAAAACTTACAATTAAGGCACTAAGGGCCAGATTCACATACAAGAGCGCCGGTGTAACGTAACCCGTTTACGATACACCGCCGCAAGTTTCCAGTTTTAGTGCCTGATCCACAAAGCACTTACCTGGAAACTTGCGGTGGTGTATCGCAAATACGTCCGGCGCAAGGCGGGCCAATTCAAATGGGCGTGTGCCATTTAAATTAGGCGCGCTCCAGCGCCGGACCTACTGCGCATACTCCGTTTCGCAATTCCCGTCGTGCTTTGCGCGCAGTGACGTCATTTTCAACGGCGAAGCGCGTAGCTTAATTCCGTATTCCCGGGCGGCTTACGCAAACGACGTTCATTTTTAAATTTCGACGCGGGAACGACGGCCATACTTTAAACAGCAATACGTTTGCTGACTAAAGTTAGGGCACCCAAAATGACGACTAACTTTGCGATGGGAAACTAGACTAGCGGCGACATAGCGAACGCGAAAATCCGTTGTGGATCGCCGTAACTCCTAATTTGCATACCCGACGCTGGTTTACGACGCGAACTCCCCCCAGCGGTGGCCGTGCTACTGCATCCTAAGATCTGACAGTGTAAAACAATTACACCTGTCGGATCTTATGGATATCTATGCGTAACTGATTCTATGAATCAGTCGCATAGATAGAAACAGATATGACGGCGTATCAGGAGATACGCCGTCGTATCCCTTTTGTGAATCTGGCCCTAAGATCCAGTGCCTGGTGAATGAGCATGTACACAGTAGATCAGTGATTTCACATGATTTCCTTCCGCTTGTACGTGTTACGTCCCAGGGGGCGGGACTTTGCCAGTGGATCTAACTAATGATTTGTACCGGGGGAAAATTATATCTTTCTCTCCGGAGTCTATACCTCTTTTAGAACAAGAAATAATTGTACACACGTTGGAAACTTCAGCTTGGCATTGTGTGCTATTATTAAAGCGGAAATTTCTTTTTTTGAATACTGCAACTGCTGACTTTTAAAATATGGACACTTACCTGTCCAGGGCGCCTGCGATGTCGGCACCCGAAGCCGATCTGTCCCTTGGCTCTTGGGGTGAAGGCGCTGCCATCTTCGGTAAGGGAATCAGGAAGTGAAGCCTTGCGGCTTCACAGCCTGCTTCCCTAGTGCACATGCGTGAGTTGTGCTGCACAATTCCCACTGGTCTCTGCTGCTTTCTGGGACCTGTGTGTCTCCCAGAAGACATCGGGGGGACGAAGGAGGGGCCGGACATGGCGTTGATCGCCACGGATACTGCAGTGATCTATGCCTGGAAGTGGGAGCAAATACCTGGATTACACAGGTATCTGCTCCCACCTCCCCCCTGAAAGCTGCCAAGTGTGACACCGGAGGGGGAGAGGATTCTGAAAAGCGGAAGTTTCATTTTTTGGTGGAACTCCGCTTTAAGCTTATGATCTACCAAAACACCCAGATCCTTCTCCACCATTAATTACCCCTATCCTGTAGGATGCTTGCCAGGTTTTCATGCAGCATGATCCATGTAACTTTTTTCTTTGCCTGTACAAGAGACACAGAGGGCTGTTTCCCCGATTGTCATATTGGCCCCCAACAAAATTAAGAAAAACAAGCGCTGTACCCTATTAGGCACATGGTCAACTGGTGCATTAGGAATGTACATTTGGGGCGTTTGGGAAACTGACGCACATGTAACCCTTCGCAACAGAGCAAAGATACCATTCCAAAAACTACGGAACCTAGGACACACCCACAATACATGATACATAGAGCCTACCAGCTCACATACCCAAAAACATAGTGAAGAGGCCAAGAGACACATTCTAGCCAAGCATGTCGGGACAAGATAACATTGGGTGAGAACCTTGATCGCAATAAAGGAAGGGAGTGAAAAAAGAGTAAAGGAGGTGGGGAAATAGGTTAATTTTGATAGTATAGATTCTACCCAGCCAAAAAAGTTTTTTTTTTTAATTGTGTTTAATATAGTAGGAAAGTTATGTTCATATGTAGTAGGAGTGGGAAAATTTAGGGTTACTCTAAGTAAAGATTTTGTGTGGCCCCTTGGAATGGGAATTGTGATTTTAACATGTTTAAGATATATGTAGGTAAATATATTGGTAGAATAGAGGACTTAGTAATAGAGATGGCCTGGCGGTTCGCCCAGCGGTCGTTTTGCGGCGAACTTTGCTCGTTCGCGGTCCGCCAAACAGGCGGACATCTGGCGATATTTGCGGCGGCCCACCATTTTACATTGAGAAGAACTTTTCCCCAAGACACATCCATCAGGTGGTGTTGGACAGTCAATTGAGACATTTGAGCACATGGACATACCCCCTACCTTATAAATAGACCTGATTTGGCTTTCTTACATTCTGCTTTTTGTCAGTGTAGGGAGAGGTTGCTGTTTGGAGCAGGGACAGGCTGTATTGCATCAAATAGCTAACTAAAAGGTCCACAAAAGTCCTTTTAAGGACTGGTATAGGTGTACTACTTGCTGTGCAGTATATAGGTGTAATACATTCATATACTTTTTGTCAGTGTAGGGACAGGTTTCTGTTTGGAGCAGGGACAGGCTGTATTGAATCAAATAGCTATCTAAAAGGTCCACAAAAGTTATTTATATTACTGGTATAGGTGTACTACTTGTGTCACGATCAGGCGTCAGGCTTGAAGGCCAATAGATATAGCAGTTGAAGACAGGTATACAGACAGTCACTTCTGGCAGATGACATGGGCTCACCTGAGGTGCGGAGTCTAAGCGCTAAACAGTGTTCACCAGAGCTCCTGATGGTGGAGATGGATTCTGCTGCATGTTAGCATCAGGTTGCAGTCCTCAGGATTGCCCCACCAAAAGGTGAGCAAGCCGGGGTCCAGTAGCGGATAAGTAGACAAGGATGAAACAGCAGCGTGGTCAGTAAACAAGCCAAGGGATCAATCACGAGTGGCTGCAGGTTGGGATCAAATGATGAGTAGTCAAAGAACAGGCCGAGGGTCAAACACAGGGGGTTTCAGATTGGGATCAGGCAGATGAGTAGTCCAGGGACAGGCCAATGTTCAAACACAGTGGTTGCAGATTGGGATCAGGCAGTTGAGTAGTCCAGGAACAGGCTGAGGGTTAAACACAGGTGGTTGCAGGTACAAATGGCAGCAGAGCAGACAAATAGCAAGGCACAATAACCTGGCAAAGAGGAAGTTCTGAGACAAGGCTTATATAGGAAGTTCATGGGAGGAGCAAGGGGTTCAAGGCAATCAAGACACCAAGCAGAGTAGTCTAATGGATCATATAGGTTTATCCAGCAGATCAGGCAGAGATCTGTCCAGCATCCCAGATAGCTCAGTGGGGAGAGACAATGCCAGACACAGAATAGGTCCCAGGTTCAAGCCCAGGTCCTGACAACTTGCTGTGCAGTATATAGGTGTAATACATTCATATGCTTTTTGTCAGTGTAGGGACAAGTTGCTGTTTGGAGCAGGGGCAGGCTGTATTGAATCAAATAGCTATCTAAAAGGTCCACAAAAGTCATTTAAATTACTGGTATAGGTGTACTACTTGCTGTGCAGTATATAGGTGTAATACATTCATATACTTTTTGTCAGTGTAGGGAGAGGTTGCTGTTTGGAGCAGGGACAGGCTGTATTGAATCAAATAGCTATCTAAAAGGTTCACAAAAGTAATTTAAATTACTGGTATAAGTGTACTACTTGCTGTGCAGTATATAGGTGTAATACATTCATATACTTTTTGTCAGTGTAGTGACAGGTTGCTGTGTGCGGAGCAGGGACAGACTGTAGTGACACAAATCGTTACGTAACAGGTCCACAAAAGTCCTTTCAAGGACTGGTATAGGTGTACTATTGTTTGGTGTGCAGTACATAGGGGTGTAATACACTAATAATATACTTTCGAATATAGAAAGCATATTACAGTGGATTTGTATTGTGCAGCATTGTGACTGGTGGTGTATTTGGTTACTGCTGAATTTTTGCCTTTTTACCTCTGCTACACACATTCACAACATTTCCTGAAAATACATTTTCATAACTGATGCGATAAACCAGCGGCCCCCCAAAACGACAGATTGAAGCGGGGTGTTATCTAAAAATATACTTTCATAATAGAGTATTTGGGTACTGCAGAATTTTTGTCGCTTTCGCTGCATTACCTCTGCTACACACGGAACATTTCCTGAAAAAAAGTTTCATAACTGGTGCGATAAACCAGTGGCCCCCCAAAATGACAGATTTTGCTATATACTTTCTTCCACATATACTGCGCTTCTCTAGAGACTTTTGTCACAAGGTCATTTAAAAAATTACAGGCAGAGGAAGAGGCAGGCCGTTCCGCAGGGGTGGTAGGGGTAGGGCAGGAGCACCAGGCCAGAGCCAAAGTGGGAAGTGGCACAATGTTCATTTGATTACGTCAAAAGACGCACCAGACTTGGTTGAGTGGCTCAGCACCAACACCACCACCACCACCACCACCATATACCCTTCGCTTGAGTCACAGGCATTTTTTTCCAATCCATCAGAAGACATTTCCGATGCGCAGCCATTCTTGGCATTGGATCAGGAAGAAGAGGTAGCAACAGCCGACACTCAGCAGTCTGATGACAGTACCCAGATCAGCCCAAGGAGGTTGGTGCCCGCTGTTGCTGCCTACTCCGAGATCTCTATTGTTAGTGATGGGGAAGGTGACGTCGATGATGACGTGTCTACAGACGTCATGTGGGTGCCCACAAGAGAGGAAGAGGAGGGGAGTTCAGAGGGAGAGATGGACCAGCAGATAGGGAAGAGAAGCAGGCCGAACTTACATTGCACAGGAGGGACAAACCAGACTCCTAATGTATCAGGAGCGAGCCATCAACCATGTACGGTCACATCTGGCGCTCCCAGGACACCGGTTCATGGCTCCGCAGCGTAGGCTTTTTTTAATGTGTCCGCTGCAGACAATAGTGTTGCCATCTGCAGCCTTTGCAGTCAACGCATAAGTTGCGGTAAGCCCAACACTCACCTAGGGACGACCGCCTTAAGAAGGTACCTGGCCTCCCATCACCGAGCCCAGTGGGAGCAACGCCATCAGAACCCACAAAGCCACACTCCAGGCTCTCACCGTCCAGCCTCTTCTCCTTCTCATTCTCCTTCTCCTCTTTGCTCACAATTGTCCTCCACACCACCGTCCTCACGTTTTTCTGCAAAAAGGCAGGCTTCTGTGGCCCAAATGTTCGATCGTAAAAAAACGATGATGCCGGATAACCCTCTTGCTCAACGGTTGACCGCTGGCTTGTCGGAACTGATAGCGACCAACTACTGCCTTATAAACTGGTGGACTCGGAGGCCTTTTCGAAAATTTGTGGCCATTGGAACACCACAATGGAAGGTCCCAGGAAATAATTTTTTTTCACAGAAGGGCTTCCCAGAGCTTTTGGCCATGTTCAGCGGCAAGTGAATGTATTTCTGGCACACAGTGTCGGTGCCAAGATACATCTGACCACAGACATGTGGTCTATCAAACACAGGCAGGGAAGGTATATAAACTTTACTGCCCACTGGGTGAACCTTCTGACGGCCTTCAAGCATGTAACCCGTGGCACCCATGTAGATTTGGTTTTACAGCCACGGATTGCATGCATGCCTGCCTGCCTCTTATTCTCCTCCTCCTCCTCCTACTCCATCCTCCCTCTCCTCCTCTGCTAACTCCTCATTTTCCGATGCTACTGTCTCTTCCACTGCGCCGCCCAAGATCCCCAGAACCTATTCGACATGCCAGTTAAGACGTTGCCATGCTGTGCTGCGTCTGTTGTGCCTGGAAGACAAGAGCCACACTAGTCCTGCACTCCTTTCAGCTTTGCGTTTACAGGCAGATCAGTGGCTAACACCGCTCAATTTGACAGTTGGTAAAGTGGTGTGCGACAACGGTGCCAATCTGCTTAGTGTGCTGAAACAGGGCAAAATTACACACGTGCCATGCATGGCACACGTCCTGAACTTGGTCGTGCAGCGATTCGTTGCCAAATACCCTGGGCTCCGGGACGTCTTGCGGCAGGCCAGGAAAATCTTGGGCCATTTCAGAAGATCTTACACGGCCATGGCTCACCTTGCTGACATTCAGTGGCGACACAACCTGCCGGTCAGACGTCTTATGTGTGACTGCCGTTACCGCCAGTAAGAATAACAATAGTTCTTACAGTATATAATTTATTCAAGTAAAATTCTTTACATGCATAGATAGCACCAACAGTTGTCAATAAAAAGATACATAAACAAAAAATATTGGTACATAAATGTAGTATCGGTCAGAGTACACAGGCATCATACTACCCGACTAGTTTTGCAAGATCCAGCTCGCTCTTCAGGGGTGTGTAACACTGTACCTAGGATGAAAAAATATACATATATGTTTGGCAATATGGCACAGTATTGGTTGTAAAGGCACAGGGTAGGAGGGGTTGTGGGTCCCCATACTCAGCACTGAGCTTGACCATGGCTACAGGTGTGCGGCCCCAAGACGGCGGCAGCAGGTGCCTCACCCGGGAGCTGAGGGGGCGGAGTCATAAAGGGACCCCACCAGGGGCCAAACGGAGAGCAGGCATGGCATAGGTGTAGTGATGTATCCATAGAGACCTCGTTAGTCCATAAAAAGTATAGGCTGTGAACATAAGTATGTTTGTCAGGCATCTAAAGTAGTGAAGTAGAGTAAATAAATATAAGCATACGAATATGTATGAATGAAAGGCCTGGGCCAAAGATGGTAGGGACATGGAGATGGTTAGAAACGTGGGATAACAGAGGGATACTAGCAGATGACAAGATAGGAAAAAAAGGTGAACTGTGACTGTGTGTATGGTGATGTATCCCTAGAAACCTTGATCAACATTATATCACACACTCAGGGAAACAAAGACAACAAATGGGCACAGTTCACAGGAAGTCCTGCAATTTGAGCTGATCTGATTGTGGATTTATTTCAGCTGGAAGAAAGGTGAAGTTAGAGAGTATTAGGAACAGAGGTATACTACAAGACTTATGCCTCGAACACATGACCAGTTTTCCCAGCAGGAAAACTGCCATGAGAGCTTTTGGCCAGGAATCCCGGCCATATATATTCTCCAGCGCAGTTTTCCAGACAGGAGAAGTTAGAGAAAAAAAAGAGGACATGTTTTCTTTTTTCCCGATGGGATTCCTGGCGGACTTTTTCCTGTCGGGAAAACCGGTCGCGTGTATGCTTTTCCGATGGGAAAAAAACGTGCATGCTCAGAATCAAGTATGAGACGGGAGCAATTGGCGTTCACAATAGAGATAGCACATTTGTCACGCTGTAATGGACTGAAAAGCACAAAGACTGAAAAGCGCGAATAGTCTCTCATTAAACTTTTACTAACAAGAGGATCAGCAAAAGCAGCCCAAACGGTGGCGCCGTTTGAATGGAACTTCTACTTTATAGTTCCGTTGTACGTGGTGTACATCACCGCACTTTGGACGGCGGGATTTGGTCTGAACGTGTATGTAAGGCAGGCTTGAGAGGAATCCCATCGGGAAAAACTTTGTTTTTTTTTCCTGCCGAGAAAGTCGTGTGTATGAGGCATCAGGTTTCCCAGTGGCAGAGCAAACAGAGCTGCTGCCCAAAGACAGAAGGACCCAAGTTCAATCCCAAGCACATGACAACATTATTTTCTAGGGTGTCTGCTTTCAGAAAATATATAATGCTTGGGGGTTTAACTAATCTTCAGACCTTAAATGATTTTATAAACAAAAACAAAAAATTGGCTCCAGGACTCAAATGTTTTTTAAATATAAAATAATATAATATATACGGTAATATATAATATAATATAATAATACAAAAGGCAGAGCAGGACATCTTCATATCAAGCACATCATGTGTGTAAACCCTAAGAACTCAAATGTTAAAATCTCATCACCAGACTCCCAGAGTTATATAAAAAATAGGTTGTGTAATTGAACATTCCAGCATCTGCCAAAAACTGAAATGTACAGATCTTTACATCTTTAAATATATTTTTTGTATACATTAAAGTGTTGGAAATAAAATACATAGTTACAATTAGGGATGAGCTCTATGTTTGGGTCGAACATGAGTTTGACTCGAACATTGGCTGTTCGCCCGTTTGCGGAATAGCGAACAATTTGGGGTGTTCGCAGCAAATTCGAAAGCCGCGGAACACCCTTTAAAAGTCTATGGGAGAAATCAAAAGTGCTAATTTTAAAGGTTAACCACTCGAGGACCGGCACACGACTATATATGACTTTATACGTTGTCAGAATGGCACGGCTGGGCACATGGACGTACATATACGTCCTATTTAATAGCCCAGCCGTGGGTCGCGAGCACGCCGCTGGCGGCGCGGTCACGACCTGGTCCGAAGCTCCGTGGCCACGCCCGCGGGACCCGTGGACCCCGATCGCCGCAAAGGGCCTGCGATTGGGTCACAGGAGCTGAAGAACGGGGAGAGGTGAGTGTAAACACACCTTCCCCATTCTTCTCTGTGGCAGTGATCGTCTGTTCCCTGATATGTCACATGTCCAGCCTCGCCCCCCTACAGTAAGAAACACACATGTGGTCACACTTAACCCCTACAGTGCCCCCTGGTGGTTAACCTATTCACTGCCATTGTAATTTTCACATTAATCAGTGCATTTGTATAGCACTTTTTGCTGTAAAAATGACAATGGTCTCAAAAATGTGTCAAAAGTGTCCGATGTGTCCGCCATAATGTCGCAGTCACGAAAAAAATCACTGATCGCCGCCATTAGTAGTAAAAAAATTATTAATAAAAATGCCATAAAACTATCCCCTATTTTGTAACTGCTATAAATTTTGCGCTTACCAATCGATAAACGCTTATTGCAAAAAAATTTTTACCAAAAATAGGTAGAAGAATACGTATCAGCCTAAACTGAGGAAAAAAAAATTATATCTTTTTTGGGGGATATTTATTATAGCAAAAAGTAAAAAATATAAACGCAGAGGTGATAAAATAACACAAAAAGAAAGCTCTATTTGTGGGAAAAAAAGGACGCCAATTTTGTTTGGGAGCCACGTCACACGACCGGGCAATTGTCAGTTAAAGCGACGCAGTGACGATTCGCAAAAAAGGACAAGGTCCTTAACCTGCATAATGATCCGGGTCTTAACCGGTTAAGATGCAAGTTATTGTCATTAAAAGTGTTTGGGACCTGGGTCCTGCCCCAGGGGACATGTTTCAATGCAAAAAAAAAGTTATTAAAAACTGCATTTTTTTTCGGGAGCAGTGATTTTAATAATGCTTAAAGTGAAACAATAAAAGTTAAATATTCCTTTAAATGTCATACCTGGGGGTGTCTATAGTATGCCTGTAAAGTAATGCATATTTCCTGTGCTTAGAAAAGTCCCTGCACAAAATGACATTTCTAAAGGAAAAAAAGTAATTTAAAACTACTTGCGGCTATAATGAATTGTCAGGTCCCAGCAATACAGATAAAAGTCATTGAAAAAAAAACTACATGGGTGTCATGGATATGCAATAAAGTCTAGCAGCTTACCTGATCTCCATGTGTTCATTAGAGGCCTGACCCTCCTTCTGACTGTCTTTTATCACCTTCCTCCCTGTATTGCTCCACCCTAGGCCATCCCAGGAAGCCTAAATTAACCACTGCACTGCTAGTCTGCTTGCTGTTCAACCGTGTTGTTAGCTTTAGTTCATGTCTGCAGTGTGCTACGATTATCTTCCTGTGTACTGTTTTTGGCTCGTCCCTGACTTCTCCTGTTTGCCTGTGATCCTGACCTTTTGCCTGTCCCTCGGTTACCCTTGTCTGCCTCTTGCCCTGACCTCGGCTTACCCATCACTACCGGTTGTTCTGCTTGCTGCTTCCCCTCTCTCCCTGCGGAGCGTGACCTAGGGGATCCCAGGGGTTGCGACCTGGATCCTGCGGCGAAGGCCATCCTCACCACTAGAGGCTCTGGTGAACACAAAGCTGGGTCTTAGACTCCGCGCCCTGGGTGATCTTGGGTTCACGCTTCTTCTCTAATCGCAGCAGTCGGCCATAGGGTTCTCTACCCTGTGGTGCATCCCTGACCCCAACGGGGTGCACTTGTCACCTGGCCACAGGTGACCTGACAATGGGTTCCCCCCAGTCCATTACCAGACCCTTTGGGTCTGGCATGAATATTAAGGGTAACCCAAGACCAAAAAATAAAGCGTGGGGGTCTCCCCAAATTCCATTACCAGGCCCTTCAGGTATGGATATTAAGGGGAGCCCTGCTCCAAAAAAAATGGCGTAGGGGTCCCCCTCAAAATCCATACCAGACCCGATTTTAGGGAAACCCCACGCCAAAATGAAAAGAAAATGGGGGGCAGTTTTTTTGGGGTTTTTTTGCTGATGGAATCTAATCCGATGGATTTTTTTCGTTGGATATCCGATGAAGCTGACTTTCATCAGTCTTGCCTACACACCATAGGTCAAAAATCCAACCGTGTCCAAACGCGGTGACGTAAAACACTACGACGTGCTGAGAAAAATGAAGTTTAATGCTTCGGAGCATGCGTCGACTTGATTCTGAGCATGCGTGGAATTTTGAATGATTGACTTCCATACAGATGATCGATTTTTCTATCGTTTTTTTATCCATAGGAAAAATTTAAAACATATTCTATTTTTTTTAACCGATGGAAAACAAACCGATGGGTCCCACACACGATCGGTTTGACCGATGAAAACAATCTGTTTTCATCAGACAAACCGATCGTGTGGAAGTCTGGTCTGATCCTTCACACATTAACTGAGGTATGTGAACATCCAAAAAAAGGTCTAAATAGATATGATCTGCTAGGCCCATTTTCACATGTAATACATGTTAAAATGCAAAAACATATATATATTTTTTTACATTGCAAACAATTTTGCACCATGGCTATTAAACCTGTATGGACAGGCTGTGCTTTCTAAACATTTGAGTGGGAATATTGTATTTGGAAATAAAACATTAGGTTATTTTTGTTTTTGTTTTTAATGAAACGATAAACATTGTACAGATTTGCACCACACCTTTGAAGAGTTGATTGGATAGACTAAATTTATAAAGGAAAGAGTAAGCAGATTTGCAATAAAAAATTGGGTTCCTTTTTAGCAGACTGAAGAAGTGCAGATTACAGCCTTTGATCCTTTTCCAACCGCCCACTATTCTGGGAGACAGAGAGCAAGTAGATTGCAGCTATAAATAAGAAATTGTTGTGTTTTTTGTTTTTGTTTTGTTTTTTACAAGAGTTAATGAAGACAGTAAATTTTAACAGATTTTCACCACAGTTTTTAAGGCTGTTAAATGTTACATAGTTACATAATAAGTGAGGTTGAAAAAAGACACAAGTCCACCAAGTCCAACCTATGTGTGTGATTATAAAATGTGAGCCAGAAAACAAGCTAATTGTGTCTTCAAATAAAAATTGGGTTATTTCCTTCCAGACAGAAAAGGGAAAAATATACAGTACAGCCCAGCTTTTGAACAAGCCAATATTTTTGACCTCAGTATATACAGCAAGCAGATTACATCTGGAAATAAAATTAATTAGTATTTTATAATTAAAATGTATTACAAATACAATTCAAACATGTCTTTTAGGCCTTTTAGGATAGTCTGACATTTTTTGAGGGATTGAGTAGTCAGATTGCTTTTAAACTGAACTTTTATTTGTTTAAATTTTAGACAAACTAATCTTACAACATTGCTTTCCCCACTTATAAAACTATTTTGATATTTCTCTATTCCTAGGAAAGCGAACTTGAAGATTTAATCAATAAATTAAAAACTAGACTGTATTTTTGCAGAGACGGATTATAACAATTATACTGATTTGCCACAACAAATCTTATCCTTGTTAGTAGGAGGCAGACAGTAGAACTATCAGTGATAAATATTACATGACACTTTTTTTTCAGGCAAAAATAACACAGATTTGATGAACACAATCTCATAATTTTACTAGCATTTAACTTCAGCCAAAATATTCAACCAGACTATTTATTTTTTCTGACAGATAATGTAAAAATATATGGATTTGCTGCACAGAATCTGATTATTTTTCATAATGGTGGGATCAAGGTGGGATAGAGCAGTAAGACATTTACACAGTAATCAATGCATTTTTTATAGCACTGATCACTGTATAAATGCGCGGCACCATTACTAGTAAAAAAAAAATAATAATACTAGAAATGCCATAAATCTTTCCCCCATTTTGTAGACTTCTGCGCAAACCAATCAATATACAACCTTTTGTACCACCTGCCCCACCCTATTAGATTGTAAGCTCTTCTGAGCAGGGCCCTCTTAATCATCTTGTATTTTATTGTATTGTAACTTGTAAAGCGCTGCGTAAACTGTTGGCGCTATATAAATCCTGTATAATATATTAATACGCTTATTGCGATTTTTATTACCAAAAATATGTAGAAGAATACAAATCGGCCTAAAATGAGGAAATAATTTGCTCCTTTTTTTTAAATTGTGATATTTATTATAGCAAAACGTACAAAATATTGTGTTTTTTTTTTCAAAATTATCACTTTTTTTTTTTGTTTATAGCGCAAAAAATAAAAAATGCAGAGATTATCAACAACCACCAAAAGAAAGTTCTATTTGTGGGAAAAAAAGAACGCCAATTTTTTTTGGTTACAACATCGCATGACCGTGCAATTGTCAGTTAAAGCGACGCAGTGCCGTATCGCAAAAAATCGCCTGGTCAATGAGCAGCCAAATCTTCCGGGGCTAAAGTGGTTAAGAACTCGGTAGAGCTAGCATGCTACCATTGACAGCCGGAAGTTGTCATATATGATAGTAATAGTAATACCGCTATTAGACATAGCATACTACTACTGCTGAATGAGATGTTCAGGTGTTCATCTAAATGCCCAAACAGCCAAAGTTCAGCCCAAGCTTGTGTTCAGACTAAACCTAGTTTTGGGTGTTATTAGTGCCACAATACCATAGCTTAAAACAAAAATTCATACAGATTACAAGATGAACCCTGAAAAGAAATTCAAATGAGATTTTTTACAACTGCATGCTGGTACTGCATGCCAGGCAGATACTGCTCCTATTATGCTGTATGATAAAACTCACAGCTGTTCACAACCCACCAGCCATACTAGAATTGTAACAGATGACAATGGATATAAATAATACATTTAATAAATGTAAAAACAAGTAATGGATGTTAAATACACCAGGACAAATGTATTTTAAAATTAATACTGGGCCTGTAATTAAGGAACAGTAATTTGGGACACTACTATCATAATCAATCGTTTGTTAAAAAGCAGTTTAAATCAATGTCTATATTTAAGCCAGCAGGTTGTAAAGTGTCTAAATTTGGTTTATTTTTGTGATACTGCTTTTTTCCCCAAAACGAAACCAAATGGTTGTACAATTTAGACACTCGCAATACTCATTTACTCGCAATAGTAACATCCGCACAATCCACTAGATGGCATCAGTATTTAATACAAGGGAGTGTGCCAGCTTCGGCCAATCAGATTCGTACTAATCTATACAGAATATAGTGCAATGTGCTTGCAGCAGTACCAGCTGCCCCACTGTGCTCTTCCTGGCATGAACTTATCTATATGTGCCCTTTGGACAGATTGCACTGCTGTAGGTGCAATGTGTAACATTCTGCATTAAATCTGAAGCAAGCTGCTACTTTTACTAACAAATATATTTGATTCAGCAGTTTCACTCCACAGTTTTGGTAATGTCTAGCACTTTCCAACTGACAGCCTTTACCTGCCTCCTTTCAAATAGGCTGACAGACTTTGTGTGGTCTCTTAATCCTATGTCTCCACTCCAGGACATATAAAATACATGAATTTGCTTATTTTAAAATATATGCAATTTATATAACATCAGTGGTTGAGAATCATGTATTCCAACTTCATCTTGACTTTTTGATGTTTTGTTTTAGGTAATCGGTCTTTAATGTATTTTAATTTACAGCTTTACTCAGTAACAACCTCACCTCACATAATATTGCATTTCACCATCTGCTTTGGTACTGTGGACCCAGCTCTCAGGATTAAGTAGCACCTGCTACCAGCTTGTAGACAGATCCATAGAGAGGAAGGTATTTTATGAAAAATAATTCTCTATTTACAGTCAAGCATTTGCTAAGCATAATGCTTATTAGTCTTAGTCACTTACATTTTCCTACAGGTGCAAGTATAGTGTTCTCATACTGTCTTTTCCACATGCAGTGCTCATACATTAAAAGTAACATTAAATTAAGCTAAAAAATATTTGTATCCCATGTTTACCATTTATATTCTGACCGGTGTACTCTTATTTTTAGAACACAAAGAGAATGTGTGTTTAGGTATGTAAGTCCCTTAACATGAGTACTCAAACTTGGTGGACATTTAATGTTGTCAATGAGAGCAGAGCAGACTTTTCTAGGCAATAAAGCACTGACACTTCGCTCCTACATGTAAAAATCATATTTTTTTTGCTAGAAAATTACATAGAACCCCCAAACACTATATATGTTTTTTTTTAAAAAACGCGTTTAAAAAAATAATGATTAAACATTTTCATGTTTAAAAAAAAAACAGTAAAGTTAGCCCAATTTTTTTTTAATTATGTGAAAGATGAAGTTACGCTGAATAAATAGATACCTAACATGTCACACTTTAAAATTGCACATGTTCGTGGAATGGCGCCAAACTTCAGTACTTAAAAATCCCCATAGGCGACGCTTTAAAATTTTTTACTGGTAAAAAATGTTGAGTTACAGAGGAGGTCTAGGGCTAGAATTATTGCTCTCGCTCTAACGTCCACGACAACACATGTGTGATTTGAACTCCATTTTCATATGTGGGCGGGACTTGTGTACTTCTGCGTGCGAGCACACGGGGACAGGGGCACTTTAAAAATAAAAATGATTGTTAATTTTACTTATTTTTTTTATTTTGACACTTTAAAAAAAAACATCCCTTGTAATAGGAATATAACATGACAGGACCTCTTTACAGTGAGATACCACTCACCACTAGGCTTGGAAGCCTAAAAAAAAAATGATCACGCTTTAAGGCCAAAGTGGTGAAGTTTTTTTAAATGCAGAGGCCGGACGTGATGTCATAACATCGCTCCCGGCCTCCGACGATCATAGAGACTCCGGGCGACCATCTGGTCCACCGGAAATATCTGTGATCAACATCCGGGGCTGGTGGTTCCTGTCTCCGACTCACCAGTCACACATGTGAGTCGGGAGAAGCACCGGAGGCAGGCCCGGATTTACTCTCTTTGCCGCCCCAAGGCCGGGTCCTTCAATGCCGCCTGCGCAGTACGGGGGGGGACATTATCTGTCAGGGGGACTTTTTAGGCAGGACACTGAGAAGCGGGGGGGGGTGTTGCTGCCAAAAATGACATTAAACATTGGGGGGGGTCGAAAATTACAAAATGACATTGAGAACCGGGAGGGGGGTTGCTGCTGCCAAGAACTATCTCACCTCCTCTTCCCTCTGTTTTTTCTTCTCTCACCATCCGCATGACAGGGGGGAACTCCTGATATGAAAGTGAAAGTGTCCTCTCCTCTCAGCCGCAGTGCCGCCCCTGCACCCACTGCCGCCCCGAGGCCTGGCCTTGTTGGCCTTGTCTGGAATCCGGCCCTGACTGGAGGGTGGCGGGAGGGGGAGACATCCCCTTCCACTGCCCGTAAGAACGATCAAGCAGTGGAACAGCCGCTATGATCATTCTTATGGTGCGGGGAATCGCCGGCTGAAACTGGCAATATCTGAATGATGCCTGTAGCTACAGGCATCATTCAGATATACCACCACAAAGCCCAGACTGTCATATGACGTCCTCTGGGTGCCAAGTGGTTAATATCTTGTTATATCTTGAACATTTAGGAATACATCCAGATATTTTTCAAACAATCTACTCAGTTGGCCAGAACTAATTCTTGAGGGAGTTTATTCCATATTTTTGCAGCTCTTACTGTAAAAAAGCATTTCTGTAGGTGGAGGTTAAATCTCTTTTTCTTCTGACATAACGAGTGCACCCTTGTCCCTTTGTTAAGACTTTAAAGCCTAAGGCCTCATGCACACTGAGCATTAAACTCTACTTTTAGGGGTGTCTAGTGTTTTTTTTCTCCCTCCAAATGCCCCACCATATTAACCTAAGCGTCCATGCACATATAGGGGTTTATAGGCATTTAGAGGTAGGGGTATCTACACTGCCAAAACACACATTAGTGACAGCATTTTCAAATGACTGGGAAATAATGATGCCAGGGAACACACTATGAAGGAATGACAGAGTAGGGAAGAGGGTAGGTGGAGTTGCTATATATGTCAAAAAGAGCATAACACTAACATTAATTTAACAAAAAGGAATGAAATACTATAAACCCTCTGGGTCTGCCTTCCAACCAATAAGGGATCTTCCATTGGAATTGGTGTAGTATACAGGCCCCCAGGACAGACCAAAGATTATGATAACTTGTTGGTTGATGAAGTAACTCAAATGGCAATGAAAGGAAAGGTTTTGATTATGGTTCAACATGCCTGACATTAACTGGAATTCTTAAACTGCTGCTACAAACAGGAGAAGGGATGTAATGGAACCACTGGATGGAAAAAGCCCAACCTGAGGTGATCATATTCTAAACCTAGTACTGACAAATGGGGATCAACTGTCTGATGTTGAGGTGGGAGATCATTTGGGTTCTAGTGATCACCAATGTCTTTGGTTTGATATTAAAACAAAAACAATTTTGTTGACATATGGGAATTTCTAAAAAGTGAATTGAAAGTTTGGGGCAAAATGACAGGTGTACGTAAACAGTGGGCACTATTAAAATCTACAATCCTGGAGGCAACTAGATTATATGTCTGGCAAGTTCGTAAGAATAAACAGAATCAAAAAACATGGTTCACTAAAGAGGTAAGTACTGTAGGATAGTAAAGGAAAAAATAACAGGTGTAGCTGACAGAGAGGAGTATAAAAAAAAGACAAAAGGAGGCCAAACACATTATCAGTGGTGCCAAAGCACAGAAAGAGAAGGACATTGATAATTTTTTTAAGAAAATAAATAAAACCTTTTTTAGGTACATTAGTAAAAGGAAAAAATACAATGGGGTAACTAAAATGAAAACAGGTCACAACACATATGCCAAGGGAGACCTGGATGTAGAAAACCCATTTAAAAAAGTACGTCTTCTCAGAAATAAATTGCACTAACAATAACAAATTGGGGAATCATATTGGTTCTAGAAATGTTGCTTCATTTTTAGGATTTCTGGAGACATTGGTAGCAGAGGTACTGGCTCAATCAAAGCTTTATAAAGCAATGAGCCCCGATGGTATTCATTGCAGAGTGCTAAGAGAACTTTGAGGTACAGTTGTTGGTCCATTAATAGATCTTTTTAACCAATCTCTTCTAACAGGAGAAGATCCCCATAACTGATGGACATGAAGGGCAGCAAGGTAGAAGCTGGCAATTACAGGCCATTGAGTTTAACATCATTTGTAGTCAAGTTTTTGGATTCACTCCTGAAAAGAAGGATCATTGATCACTTAAAAATACACAACTTGCTGGACCCAAAGCAGCATGGCTTTACTGAGAGCAGATAATGTCAGACTAATCTAATTGAGATTTTTGACTATATTACCAATGTTTTGGACCAGGGAGGTGCCGTGGACATAGCATGGCCCAGATTCTTGTAGGGCGGCGTAAATGCAAGCGGAGCGTAGCGTATCGTAGTTACGCTACGCCGCCGCAACTTAGAGAGGCAAGTGCTGTATTCACAAAGCACTTACGTCCAAAGTACGCGCGCCTAAATCAAATGAGGAACAGGGGGGCGTGTTTTATGTAAACTAATCATGACCCCATGTAAATTACGCTTTTTTTCGAACGGCGCATGCGCGCGCATGCTCAGTATCATGTTGAATTTTCAAATTAAATTACGCCCGCTCAATGCCTAGTCGACGTGAACGTAACTTACGTCCAGCCCCATTCACGGACGACTTAAGCAAACGACGTAAAATACGACGCTGTTCATACGTTTCCGACGTCCATACCTAACATTACTAACCCCTGCTTTATGAGGGGTAACTTTACGCCGGCGTATGTCTTACATAAATGACGTATCTTGATACGCCGGTCGTGAGTCAGCGTATCTAGCTAATTAGCATATTCAACGCGGAAATATACGGAAGCGCCACCTAGCGGCCAGCGTAAATATGCACCCGAAGATACAACGGCGTAGGAGACTTACGCCGCTCATATCTAGGCAACTGTAAGGCGTATCTGATTCTATGAATCAGGCGCAGAGTTGCGATGGGCCGCACTCAGAGTTACGACGGCGTATCTGGAGATACGCCAGGGTAACTCCTTTGAGAATCCGGGCCCTTGATTTTAGCAAACATTTGATACAGTTACACATAATGATCTAATACAAAAGCTGTACAAGGAAGGACTTAACCCTTGGGTGGGTCAGTGGAAATGCAGTTGGATAAAGGATAGAGTGTGGTTTTTAATGGGGTTCACAGATATCAATCTCTCTGTACTAGGTCTTGTTCTATTTATTCTATATGTATGTGATATAAGTAAAGATTTGTTGGACAATGTATGTCTTTTTGCTGATGATACAAAGGTGTGCAATAGGATTAATAACCCTGGAGGCGTCTGTAACATGGAACATAATTTGGCATTACTGGAAGATTGATCAAAGCAGTGAAAACTGCAGTTCAATGTTTCTAAATGTAAAATAATGCACCTAGGGAAAAAGAATCCCTTGGCAGAGTGCAACATTGGGGGTACAGTGTTTGTCAGCACTACAGAGGAAAAAATGGAGGTGCATATTTCAGATGATTTCAAAATCAGCAGTGTGACCAGGCAGTGGGAAAAATAGAATTCTAGGATGCATCACTAGATCAGGAGGAATGAGGTTCTGATTCCCCTATATACAGTATCTCACAAAAGTGAGTACACCCTTCACATTTTTGTAAATATTTTACTATATCTTTTCATGTGACAACTTTGCTACAATGTAAAGTAGTGAGTGTACAGCTTATATAACAGTTTAACTTTGCTTACCCTCAAAATAACTCAACACACAGCCATTAATGTCTAAACCGCTGGCAACAAAAGTGAGTACACCCCTAAGTGAAAATGTCCAAATTGAGCCCAATTAGCCATTTTCCCTCTCTGGTGTCATGTTACTCGTTAGTGTTACAAGGTCTCAGGTGTGAATGGGGAGCAGGTGTGTTCAATTCGGTGTTATGTCTCTCACTTTCTCAAACTGGTCACTGGAAGTTCAACACGGCACCTCATGGCAAAGAACTCTCTGAGGAACTGAAAAAATGATTGTTGCTCTACATAAAGATGACCTAGGCTATAAGAAGATTTCCAAGACCCTGAAACTGAGCTGCAGCACAGTGGCCAAGACATACAGCGGTTTAACAGGATAGGTTCTACTCAGAACAGGCCTTGCCATGGTCAACCAAAGAAGTTGAGTGCACATGCTCATCGTCACATCCAGAGGTTGTCTTTGGGAAATAAACGTATGAGTGCTGCCAGCATTGCTGCAAAGGTTGAAGGGGTGGGGGTCAACCTGTCATTGCTCAGACCATATGCCACACACTGCATTAACCACTTGCCGACCTCCTCATGTAGATATACGTCAGCAGAATGGCACGGACAGGCACATCAACGTACCTGTACGTGCTCTGCTTGACGTGGGTGGGGGGTCCGATCGGGCCCCCCCCGCTACATGCGGCGGTCGGTAAGCCTCGGGGAGTGATCCGGGACGACGGCGCGGCTATTTGTTTATAGCTGCTCCGTCGCGATCGCTACCCGGAGCTGAAGAACGGGGAGAGCCGTGTGTAAACACGGCTTCCCCGTGCTTAACAATGGCGGCGCATCGATCGAGTGATCCCTTTTATAGGGGTGACTCGATCGATGATGTCAGTCCTACAGCCACACCCCCCTACAGTAGTAAACACACACTAAGTGAACACTAAATGTTACAGCGCCCCCTGTGTTTAACTCCCAAACTGCAACTGTCATTTTCACAATAAAGAATGCAATTTAAATGCATTTTTTGCTGTGAAAATGACAATGGTCCCAAAAATGTGTCAAAATTGTACGAAGTGTCCGCCATAATGTCGCAGTCACGAAAACAATCGCTGATCGGCGACATTAGTAGTAAAAAAAAAAAAAAAAATGCAATAAAACTATCCCCTATTTTGTAAACGCTATAAATTTTGCGCAAACCAACCGATAAACGATTATTGCGATTTTTTTTACCAAAAATAGGTAGAAGAATACGTATCGGCCTAAACTGAGGGAATTTTTTTTTTATATATGTTTTTGGGTGATATTTATTATAGCAAAAAGTAAAAAATATTGCATTTTTTTCAAAATTGTCGCTCTATTTTTGTTTATAGCGCAAAAAATAAAAACCGCAGAGGTCATCAAATACCACCAAAAGAAAGCTCTATTTGTGGGGAAAAAAGGACGCCAATTTTGTTTGGGAGCCACGTCGCATGACCGCGCAATTGTCTGTTAAAACGACGCAGTCCTGAACTGTAAAAACCCCTTGGGTCTTTAGGCAGCATATTGGTCCGGGGCTTAAGTGGTTAAATTGGTCTGCATGGGGGGGCGTGGCCTGACGAGGCATGTGAGCAGACGTGCTGCACGGAGCTCCTGCCGATGATCCTAAACCGATCTTTCCCTCGCCGCTTTTGATGCCTGATTTCGCCGACGAACAGTGCATACTGAACCCCGGCCACCTCCGGAACATATCCCAGCCGGAATCGCAGCACGATGACTCGAGGAAACCGTGGAGATGCCGCGGCTGCGGCCTCCCAGGATTTCCAAGATGGCGCCTGGATGTCTCAGCCTCCAAAGCAACCACGAGGCCAGGAGAAGAAAACGGAGCAGGGGGGTAAGTCTGCTAAGCCCCCTAAGACCAAGGACCAAGCCAGGGACATGCTGTACTATGCCCAGAAGCTTGCAGGCCCCACAGACTCCACGCAGGCCGGGACACAGCAGCGAACAGCACCCACAGTACAACCAGACAATGACAATGCAGGAGGGATGGATGACTGTGAGCCTATGGAGTCAATCCCTGATCCCTTGCTAGCTATGCTGGATACTCAGTCAGAGGACAGTCCCCAACCCACACTCAGTGAAATCCTGCATGCTGTCCATAAGTGCACTGCCTCTGTGAATGACTTAAAGGAGCGATTTGGGGGGCTGGAGGAGAAGGTGTCTATCCTCCGTCAGGACATACAAAAGATAAGGGAGCGGACCACTACTGTGGAAGGGAGGGTGAGTGACATTGAAGATCAGATGCCCCATGTAACCCGGGAAGTGCGGGTTGCGGCCCAGCGTGCCCGACAAGCCTATGATAAAACTGATGACATCAAGAATCGCATCAGACGCAACAATATCCGCATAGTGGGACTTCCTGAGAAAGTGGAGGGCAGGGACCCCACAGCTTATGTTGAAGGTTGGCTGCAGGAGGTGTTTGGGAAGGAAGCATTCTCCCCTTTGTATGCGATTGAAAGAGCGCATAGGGTGCCACCGCATCCCCTGCCACCTGGTAACCCTCCAAGAGCAATGCTGGCAAGACTCCTGAATTACAGGGACCGTGAAGTGGTGCTGCGACTTGCGAGAGAAAAAGGCGCTGTGCTGCATAATGGTACAAAAGTTTCCTTCTATCCGGATTTCACGGCAGAGGTGCAACGCCGACGCTCCAAATTTGCATAACGGCCAGAGACCAGAACCACTTCTTTGAATCCGCACAGGATGCAGCCGGCTGGTTGGATCACAATGAACAAGCTCTACGCCGTCGAGGCCAGGATGAAGGAGAAGGTTGATGCTGTTTTGACCGACTGCACCAGGCATGAAAGGCACATGCTTTCCTTTTTGAAGTGTCCATTTGGCCAGTTGAGGGCCTTAATCTGATTCCTACTTAAGGCGAGTGAAATTTCCACAACATTTTTTGTTCCTTGTTTTTCCCCATTCTTTTTCTACATTTTTAAAGTCCCTGTAAAAGGGCGAAATGCTACTGTATACATTGCCTGTACAGGGCCTTGTATATGTGATAGTGTGGTTCCAGTGTTGGTGCCCTGTTGGCACGAGTAAGGTTTTTTTCATGCCCAGCCTCACAAAATATGGGAGGCCCCTGTTGGGTCCCTTTGGTGAGGTGCGAGCCGCAGGCCGCATGTTGACGTAATACCTGTTTCCATTTGTTTTTTGATGCGCTGTTGCGCATGCTACACTTCCCCAGTTATTTAACTTTTTCATTTTTGATGTTCTTCCAATGCACAATTTTTCTCAAGATGACCCTTTATGTGCTGCACCCCTTGTTGGTTGCCCCGCTCTGCCCACGACTCGGAGGAGGAAGATATTTGGGACTGCTCCCTGGGCATGAGGGTCCCCCCTGTCCTTATGAGTGGATGACTGTATTTACACAGTGTCAACTACACCCATAGTGACTTGGAATGTCCGGGGGGTAAATGATTGCCTGAAAAGGATAATGATCTCTGCGGGTTTAAGGAAGTTCCATCTGGCCATTATTGGCTTGCAAGAGACTCATTTACAAAATGATACAGTGGGGTTTTTGCAGTTTGCCTGGGTGGGGCGGGCATATCACTCCACTTACTCTGCGTTTTCTCGCGGAGTGAGTGTATTGATACATAAGGCTTTAGCCTATCAGGAGCTGGACTCCCTAATCGACATATCTGGTAGATTTGTGTTCTTGTACTGTAAGATATACATGATAACATTGATTTTAGCTTTTGTATATATTCACTGTTATTTGGACCCTAGACTTGATAGGCACCCTCCAGTGACCCCCCCCTGGGGAGGCCGGGGGGATTTCTCTTAGCCGGCTGCTGCATGAGGTGGGTTGGACTGACATTTGGCGTATCCGCCACCCCCTATAGTAAACAATTCCCTTGTTTCTCCAAAACTCATGGGTCCCTGTCCCAAATTGATCTCTGTGTGGGTACCCCGAATCTAGTGAGTAGTGCATCTAGGGTGGAATATTTTCCATGGGGGGTGTCGGATCACTCCCCACTGGCCCTCTGGTTAGTCACGCAGCCCCCCAGCTCGATGCTTCGGGCTCCTTGGAAGCTTAATGCTTTTTGGCTTAAACTGTTCACCTCTCAGGAAAGGGTAGCCTCCTAGATACAGGATTTTTTTAGAGCACATTCTCATTACTATAATAGCCTTCGAAAGTGGGAGACCTTTAAAGCATTTATAAGAGGAGTGTTCATTCATGAAATCCAAATTGTTAAACAAAATTCATCGGCCATGCTGGAGCGGGTGGGGGACCAGGTGAGACAGCTTGAACTGACATATGTGACTAACCCTTCTGATTTGGCACGGGAGGCATGGATGTCGGCCCAGGAATTCCTGAACCATCTGAGATCCTCCACTGCGGAACGTAAACGGTTCTTTACGAAATTGGCATTTTATGAGGAGGGGGAGAAGACAGGCCGCCTGCTTGCCAAAATTGCTTGCTCCCAACAACAGTCACCGGCTATTGGCGCTATTCGCGCATCTAATGGTAAAATTAATAACTCTCCCAACGCTATTATATCCCAGCTGGCCGCTTTCTATGAGAACCTGTATGGGTCGAGAGAGGCCTACTCAGATGACGATTTGGCGACCTATATATCCCATATTATTTGCCTTCGCTGTCCGATGAGGCACGAAGGCAACTAGATGCTCCGATTACTTTAGAGGAGCTCCAGGGGGGCGGCCTGTTCTTTTCCCACATGTAAGGCTCCTGGTGAGGATGGCCTGCCTATGGAGGTGTTTACTCAATACGGAGAGCAATTACTGCCAGAACTACTGAAAGTTTTTAATGCCTCGCTGGAGGGGGGTCCTCCCTGATTCCTTGAATAGAGCTAACGTGATCCTACTGTTAAAACAAAGAAGGGGGGGGGTGGGTACGAAGGGATAGTTGCTGAGGCAAAGCCTAAAGCATACCCACCCAATTGGTATGTGGACTATCTCGGTACTGATAAAACACAATAAACAGTGTTACATAAGAAGTATAAAAAAGGGGTATTTTATTACAATAACATTTACAAAACTGAACAGTAATGCACATCAGAGATTGATCGCGGTCTCTACTAGTTTCGCGGGAATACCGCTTCTTCAGGAAAACCAATCTACAGAATAAATCAGACAGTAAATACATATAATACAATTCAGCAATGAATTAAATGGTATATAGAAAAAAGATACCTTACCCGATGAGTACTGCAAAAGGCGTGGAAGCCAGGCCGCACAAGCTAAATCAGGCCCCTAGAATAGATATTGTTTTCATCAGTCTAATTTGACCCATAGATCTACACTGAGTTAAAAAGACCAACAAAATCTGATCTCTGTGAAGCACTAATAAACAGAAAATACAGAATATATTCTATATGGGATGAGCAAAAAATACAGTATTTATCCACTTTGTATTAGGGTTATTCCAGTTACATATACGTCTTTAGACTTTACATTAACTACATAATTATTTTAAGCTGTACTTTTACTGTAGTTTGACAGCATTGTTATCGCCAAACTTTTCTTGTATGGAGAGTTGGATATAACATAGCAAAGAATAAAAGAGATGTGAGTATCTGACATAGAAAATGTGAACTACCCTCTCATTCTTCACCAGTTTGATCCAGATTAATTGCTATTTCGAGGCGTGCAAAAGGTCACAGCCAAGGGAGAAGAACATGCAGTACAGATACAGGGGTGACTCCATCTATAAGAAAAACGATAACATGAGAGTCACCACAGACTGATTAGTACAGAGCAGGCCATGTGTCAATGTGACACCCATGCAACGTAGAAAGGAGATATGAATTTGTCATTCATAGAGACATAAGGCAAACTTTGAAGCATTGGGCTGTACAGTAGATACAGATTAGGATGCAGATGTTTATAGTAAAGCAAATGTATGTCATTGATGGGGGGGTTAGGGAATAATACACATACTAGGAAATTCATCAGAAATCTTTCTCCTGTTTGAATGACAAATGTTGCAACTTGCGACAAATTCATGTTGATAAGGTGTACATGAATCTGTCGCAAATCTGACAGAACTGTTACACCTTTTCAACTTGCTACAAAAGGATATAGATTTTACTTGGCGTCCTGTGTAAAAAGAAAGTCCTGTCTCCTGCACTGCCATTGGACAACTGTTCTGTCCATCACAGGAGGCAGGACTTTCAATTAAAGAGGCCCGCCAAAAAAACTGGAGTTTCTCCTGTATGTCTGTTGGTGCTCGTCCCGCCCCCTCCCTGTCTCCTCTGCAGGCTGAACTGACGATAATGGTGAGTCTGCATTAATGGAAATACAGTGAGTGCTGCATTCATGGCAATAAAATGAGTGCTCCATTCATGGCAATGGAGTGGGTGCTGCATTCATGGCAAAATACAGTGGATGCTGCATTAATGGCAAAATACAGTGGATGCTGCATTCATGGCAATATGGTGGGTGCTCCATTCATTAAAATACGGTGGGTGCTGCATTCATGGCAATATGGAGTGGGTGCTGCATTCATGGCAATAGGGTGGGTGCAGCATTCATGGCAATATGGAAGGTGCTATATTCATGGCAATATGGAGTGGGTGCTGCATTCATGGCAATATGTAGTGGGTGCTGCATTCATGGCAATACGGTGGGTGCTGCATTTATGGCAATAGGGCGGGTGCTGCATTTATGGCAATAGGGTGGGTGCTGCATTCATGGCAATAGGGTGGGTGCAGCATTCATGGCAATATAGAGGGTGCTATATTCATGGCAATACGGTGCGTGCTGCATTCATGGCAATATGGAGTGGGTGCTGCATTCATGGCAATATGGAGTGGGTGCTGCATTCATGGCAATACGGTGGGTGCTGCATTTATGGCAATAGGATGGGTGCTGCATTTATGGCAAAAGGGTGGGTGCTGCATTCATGGCAATATGGTGGGTGCTGCATTCATGGCAATATGGTGGGTGCTGCATTCATGGCAATGGAGTGGGTGCTGCATTCATGGCAATACGGTTGGTCCTGCATTCATGGCAATAAGGTGGGTCCTGCATTCACGGCAATACGGTGGGTGCTGCATTCATGGCAATATGGAGTGGGTGCTGCATTCATGGCAATATGGAGGGTGCTGCATTCATGGCAATACTGTGAGTGCTGCATTCATGGCAATACGGTGAGTGCTGCATTCATGGCAATGGGGTGGGCACTGCATTTATGGCAATACGAAGGGTGCTGCATTCATGGAAATGTGGTGGGTGCTGCATTCATGGCAATATGGTGGGTGCTGCATTGATGGCAATACAATGGGTGCTGCATTCATGGCAATAATGTGGGTGCTGCATTCATGGCAATACGGTGGATGCTGCATTCATGGCAATGGAGTGGGTGCTGCATTCATGGCAATACAGAGGATGCTGCATTCATGGCAATGGAGTGGGTGCGGCATTTATGGCAATAAGGTGGGTGCTGCATTCATGGCAATGGAGTGGGTGCTGCATTCATGGCAACGGTGAGGCTGCAGATGGGCACTGATTAGGCTGCATTAATGGGCACTGACCCATATTTTGCTTCACAGTTATTTTAATTAAAATGTAAGATTTTTTTTCCTGAAACTTCTCTGTTAAAATGAAGGTGCATGTTATAAGCCGATAAATATGGCATATCCAAATAACACGCCTGAGATCATCTCTTCACCACACACAGCCACAAAGGCTAGAGAATTCTTGTTGAACAGTGTATTAGTGTTCGGAGGAACACACTTAGACCGAATTTCAATGGTTTAAAGAATGTCAGGCAAAATGGTCGGCCCTCTTTGAAAAATGTTTGGACACCCCTGCTTTACTGTATATATAAAGGTAATATGCTAAATTGAGCTACAGTATAGGACCTAGGTGACTTTGCTGTATAATAACTATAAAAGACATCTAGATCCATTATTGTAAAAATATAGATACATTAACTTAATGTGGTCATTTAATTAGAGCTAACCTGTTCTGAAACATACAGATTTTGCCCCCTATGGAGCTTACTAACTATAGTCATGAACACACAGGGGATCACATGTATAAATATGTCTGAATGAAAAGCAGCTATCCTTTCTATTGACAACCTGTAAACTACTCCTTCAGATCACTGTAAACATTACTTTACTAAGTTATGCAGAAGCTAATGAGCCCATTATTATGTTATATTGCCAGAACTATGTAATAAATTATAAACAAGTGAAAGTGTCTGCGCTGTGAAAGTAAAAGCACAGAGGCTATAAGTGAATCCAGGAAAGGGGCACAAGTGAATGGGCCACCCACAATGAAAGTAAACAAGTGAAATATTAAAACTTGGTAGCAATAAATGAACAATCTCTATAGTAAATAATGGCACACATAGGTCTAGAACAGACAAAGTCCAAAGCGAAGAACCACACAGTCAAAGGATCTGATGCAGCTGCTGAATGAAAGAAAAGAAAGTCCAATGATGAAAGACCCCGCAACTGAATCTTGTGAGATAGTCAAGCTGCACACCTTGAAATGTCACACACACCACTAGTGGTCCCAGCAGCTCACCTCACAGCTGACATGTATAGCCTGATCGGAAGAGTTTGCATACGAGGGTCTGATCTTGTAACGAATGCTGCTCTTAAAGTCCCAGTCCCAGGCAACACATGCAAGAAAAATAATATACTGCAAAATGGTGTAATACTGGTATGACAAAGTGTTAAACATACAGCCAGCACTGGATGCACTCACATGAAGTGAAGAAATAGAGAGCTTATCTCCACGAACAGTGAGCTCGTCTGTGTCCTGCTTCCCCTCCCCCTGCTTTGCTCCGAGTCTTCAGTATGTCACTCTGGAGATGCTAAGTGACTCGAGTAGCGATGTCACAAAAAATAGAGGGAGGGAGGGCTCACATTTGAGCAGTAGAATGGTGCACTATATCCACGAGTAGCGAACTCATTTGCCGTCTGTCAGGTGCTACAGTTGTCCAACGCTCCAATCCCGACGCGTATCGTCACACCACGTGACTTCATCAGGGGATACCAGTATTACACCATTTTGCTGTATGTTATTTTCCTTGCATGTGTTGCCTGGGACTGGGACTTTAAGAGCAGCATTCGTTACAAGATCAGACCCTCGTATGCAAACTCTTCCGATCAGGCTATACATGTCAGCTGTGTGGTGAGCTGCTGGGACCACTAGTGGTGTGTGTGACATTAGATCCTTTGACTGTGTGGTTCTTCGCTTTGGACTTTGTCTTTTCTAGACCCATGTGTGCCATTATTTACTATAGAGATTGTTCATTTATTGCTACCAAGTTGTAATATTTCACTTGTTTACTTTCATTGTGGGTGGCCCATTCACTTGTGCCCCTTTCCTGGATTCACTTATAGCCTCTGTGCTTTTACTTTCACAGTGCAGACACTTTCAGTTGTTTATATATCACTTTTTGTCTATTAAGGTAGACCTTCTCAGTGTTTGCAGCAGTGCTCCCTTCACTTCCTTTTTCCCTTCCCCATTCACAGACAGCGCAGGAGTTTCACCCCATTCATTTTATGTAATAAATTAACTTAAAACTATGTTTTCTAAAATGTCTACAATTGTACTGATAAACTGCCGGTATAGCCCTCCAAGATATAGGCATCCACTCAAAAGATAAAAAATGTGCACCCCATGCAAAATAAACCCTGCAATCAACTAAGGTGCTAATAGAATAGTTCAGTTAAGCATTTTTATTACTGGATAAACCTTTTGGAAGAAAAAAAATAAAAATAATGATGAAGGTTTGGGTCTAGAGCAGGAGAGGAGCATGCCAACTCTGCTGGTTCCTAAATTTTGGTTTTGGCTGTCAGAAAGAAAATATATAAAGCATTATCAAAATTTATAATAAATAACTACATGGATAAGAGTATTCAATCAATTGACTAATAATGCTTTGCGATCTTCCACAACTCTGTTCGTAGCATTCAAGCATGGTATTCATTGAACAACAGTAATACTAAAACATCCCTGTAAACAGTACAGTAAAAAGTAATGTCTTGAGTTTTTAAGATTTTATCATGTTGCTAAGTTTTTGGTGTGTTCATGTGTGTTAACAAACAATGCCTACTGAATCTGAATAGTCCTTTAGCCCACGTTCACATTGGGCCAATTTGACATGCGATTTGAAATGTCAAATCGCATGCCAAATCAAAGCCTATTGCCGGCAATGGCACTGTCATTTGTCACAGACTTTGTGGCGCCACACCGATTGCAAAAGTAGTTTCTGCACCACTTTTGGCGACTCTGGGGGCGATTTTAATAGACATCTGAAATGCCATTTGAAATCGTGCAAGTTCAGCTGATTTCAAATCCGCCCTTAGTGTGAACATGTGTATGTAGGCTTACGCACCACATTTAAAATGTATAAGATCAAGGCCACTTGATGTTGATTTATTTACACACTATAGCAAAATTGAGAGTTTTATTTTCCAAGTTTGGGAGATTTTTTGTGAAATGTCATAATTTTTGTAAAAATTATTTGTAGTTAATAGTAAGGTAAAATGCCTTAAATGGAACAAAGAAGCATTTCAAAAGCCAAAACAGTAAGTGAAAAAAAATGTCTACAAAACTTCCTTCATTTCTGTACTGGTGATAACAATTTTTTTTTTTTTTTTTTGCTTCAGCTCTAACAGAAATAAGCAGAACAAATAGAGAGGGAACCAGATCAACAGGAACACATGCAGAAATAAAAACCCAACAAGAAATCTAATCCTTCACCACTATATCCCAAAAATAAGTCTTTAGATATACTTGAGGCAGGCTTTAGCATTTTTTTAAGGATGCAATGACTTTTAAATAGTGTTTGAGGGTTTTGGAAGCTCCTTTCAACTATCCTGGATCTGCGTTTGTGGCAAAAGGGTACTCTATTAGACAACGTTTGTGATATTTTTCTCATGGAAAGCAAAAAGTAGGCACAGAAGTAAATTTTTATAAACAAATATTAGCACCTTCGGCAAAATCATAAATGTTGTGTTAAATTCAGTACTTTTGCTGAGGAATTATTTTTGTTGAAATCATTTGACTCATCCCTATGTTTCACATGCACATGTGGTAAAACTACAACTAACTGTTCCAAAAAATATTGCGCAGGCGTGGTCCACCATTGCGGCCGTTAGAAGGCTGATCCAGAACAATAATGAGCAGCAGACACTGGAACTAGGGGATGTACAGTAGAAAGTAAGTTGCTGAAAGAGTCTGGAAAAGATCAGTGGGCCAAATCCACAAAGACCCGCCGTAACGGCGAAATTCTAATTTAAGTTACACTGCCTTAAAATTTCTAGCTAAGTGCCCGATCCACAAAGCACTTACCTAGAAATTTCTGGCCGTGTAACTTAAATTCCGCCGGCGCAAGGCGTTCCTCATTTCATGGGGGCGATTCCCATTTAAATGAGGCGCGCTCCCGCGCCGGCCGTACTGCGCATGCTCGTGACGTCATTTTCCCGACGTGCATAGCGCGAAATTACGTTACGCCGAGCTTTGGGGATTGCGACGGGTCAATAAAGTTGCATCGGAAAAAAAAAAAGATACGGCGCGAAAAAAAAAATTCAAATTCGAAAAAAAAACGCGTCGCTAGACAGAAGGGTCTGCTTTTACATGGTGTACTAACTTTACACCTTGTAAAAGCAGCCCTAATTTTACACATGCAACTTAATACTTACGGAGAAAAAACGAAGCTGAAAAGCTTCGTGGATCTCCGTAAGTGCTAATTTGCATACCCGAGGCGGCATTTCGACACAAAATGCCCCCAGCGGCGGATGCGGTACTGCATCCTAAGATCCGGCAGTGTAATTCAATTACACATGCCGGATCTTCTCCCTAACTATGGAAAACTGATTCTGTGGATCAGTTCCATAGTTAGGACCAGGGATACGACGGAGTAACAGCAGTTACTCCGTCGTATCTCTTTTGAGGATTTGGCCCAGTATGTCTGAAATGCAAAAAAGACTAAAAAAGCAGAAATGTTTTTTTTTTTTTTTATATAGAAAAAAAACATGCTAGTTGTTCTTTATACATAATGCTCTGGTAAATGTCATCCTCTTATGTCGCGTACACACGACCGTTTTTCATGACAAAAAATAAATAAAAAATGTTAAATTGGTAATTAAAAACGACCATGTGTAGGCTCCAGAGCATTTTTCTCGTTGTGAAAAATGGGCATTAACCACTTCCATACAGGGCACTTACGTACCTTCCCGCCCAAGCCAATTTTCAGCTTTCAGCCATGTCGCACTTTGAATGACAATTGCGCGGTCATGCTACACTGTACCCAAACAAAATTGTCTTTCTTTTTCCCCACAAATAGAGCTTTCTTTTGGTGGTATTTGATCACCTCTGCGATTTTTTTTTGCGCAACAACTAAAAAAAGACTGAAAATTTTGAAAAAAAAAAGTTTTTATTTTTTTCTATAATTTTTTTTGTAAATAAGTATGTTTTCTCTTTCAATTACAGGCACTGATATGGCGGCACTGATGGGCACCGATGAGGTGGCACTGATGGGCACCAATAAGGTAGTACTGATGGGCACCGATGAGGTGGCACTGATAGGCGGCGCTGGTATGCGGCACTGATGGGCGCTGGTATGGGGCACTGATGGGCACTCATAGGCGGCACTGATGGGCACTCATAGGCGGCACTGATGGGCACTCATGGGCGGCACTGATGGGCACTCATAGGCGGCAATGAAGGGCACTCATAGGCGGCACTGGGCACTCATAGGCGGCACATATGGGCACTCATGGGCGGCACATATGGGTGGCACTGATAGGTACTTATGGGTGGCACTGATGGGTACTTATGGGTGGCACAGATGGGCACTGTTAGGTGGGCACTGGGCATGGATTGGCACTGTGGGTGGCACTGATGGACACTGTGGGGTGGCACTGATGGACACTGTGGGGTGGCACTGATGGATCCATGTTGCCAATCAGTGCCCATTTGTGGGCACTGATTGGCATCTTTTTTTTTTCTGTCTTTTTTTTATTTATATTTTTTTTACTATTTTTTTTTAAATTCCCTGGTGGTCCAGTGTGGCAATCTGAGGGGGGCTGCGCTGATAAACAATCAGCGCGAACCCCCCCCTGTCAGGAGAGCCGCCGATCGGCTCTCTTCTACTCGCGTCTGTCAGACGCGAGTGAGGAAGAGCCATCAACTGCTCTTCCTGTTTACATCGTGATCAGCCGTGATTGGACACGGCTGATCACGTGGTAAAGTGTCTTCGTGAGAGACACTTTACCTAGATCGGTGTTGCGGGGTGTCAGACTGACACCCCACAACAACGATCGCAGCGATCGTCGTATTTTGAACATACAAACAATTTTGATAACACAAACAAATGGCAACTGCCCCCACCTATATCTGGCCTTAAAGTACTGTACAACCACTTTCACCTACAAGTAAGCCTGGACTAAGGCTTACCTGTAGGTGCTGAAAATATCACCTAAACCTACACGGTTTAGGTGATATTTACAATTCCCCATACGATGATTTCTTCTGTGCATGTGCCGATGTATTTGGTGGATGAGCACTTTAGAAAGGGCAAGCTGTGCTGTTTCTAGATGGGGTCATGCCCGTGACTGTCAGCTCCAGTGCAAATGTGCGGTAGTGTTATCAAGTGACTCTGGCCAGTCACAAAGCCAGAGTCCACGGCCCCAGGAGGAAGAGGGCTGAAACTGGACGCTTCCAGCCATCGAAGGCTTCGGTTTCAGGTATTGGTAAAAAGATGAGGGATGGACAGCCGCACTCCAAACCAAACAGGTTGTCTTTATTCAAATCAACAGCAAGAACACAGCAGATCACAGCAATGGGAACAGGAGAATACCGACGTTTCGCACTGGCTTCAGTGCTTATTCATGGCTTCGGTTTCAGGTAAGTGACACATAATGGACTACTATGCGATGCATATTAGCCCATTATGCTTTACCTTTGCAGGGAAATAAAGAGGAAGTAAACCCATCAGGGTTTACTTCCTCTTTAACAGCAAGGAGTACATGGAAGGGCTATGCATGTCAAACAAAAATCTAGAAAATTCCCAGCTCAACTTACCAACCAGTCTGCAACAAACCGAATTGTCCTGTCTAACAGTTCACGTTAAAAACAGGGGTTTCATTTGCAGACATTTGTAAATACATGACTAAGCTGCATAGGCCATGACAATGCACCCCAGTTATATCTGCAGTACTAACTTTAGACATTTTGAGAGCCTCCATAGTAACTGCACATATATATACAGTAGTAATTGACAGATTGTGGACAGGTTTGCTTGGAGGGAGCCCACTCCTCCTTAAAGGCACAGAGGCTCACTGGACTCCCAGAAAATATCATAATGGCAGCAAAGGTATACAGTGCATCCCTTTACCAAATAACCAACAGAACAAACGGCAACTGTCCCAACCTATATCTGGCCTTAACAGCAATAAGTACATGAAAGGGCTATGCATGTCAAACAAAAACAAAGAAAATTCCCAGCTCAACGTACTAACCAACAAACTGAATTGTCCTATCTAACAATTCACATTAAAAGCAGGAGTTTTGTTTGCACACATACGTAAGCTGCAGAGGGCATGACAAGGCACCATGACATTAACTACAGTCCTATCTTGTCAAAGTTTTATGTTATTAATTTATGGCCAACACCATATGTTTTTTTTTTGCAACTGCAATAAGTTTGTTTTGGTTTTGTGTTTTTTTAAACCTGCTCAAATGCAAAAACGCTGGAACGATTGTCGCAATTGCTAAACAAACGGAGTAAATAAGCATTGTGAATAAGCTGCATTAACTAAGGCTAAAGTGTTAAATATAGGATCAGCTTGACTTAAAGGAAGGCTAGATACACATGTAAAAAACTGCTTTACCAAACCTACCCCTCACAAGCCCCTTAGAATTTTTACGTTTTATTTCCTGACTATGAAGAACTTGTTAGGATTGAAATATAGAGGCAACCTTGGCTAACTTATTTTCGAATATGCAGATTATGGGCAGTTATAATGACCTTGGTTCCACTAAGTCGCTGCTCTAAAAGTAGAATGTAGGACATACTTCAATGGCTGCATACTGGTTCTGGGTGAATCACTCACTATGTAGTGAGAATAGAATGAAATCTCTGTAACACATATACTTATTTTCCCCCCACTAATATCCATGTTTCAGGAATTCCTGTAGTCTATTTCAGGCCTGGTTACTGAGCAGAGTATTGCAAAAAGTCAGCAAAAATAAAAAAGCTGAGGGCCAGATCCTCAGAGCGAGTACGCCGGCGTATCTACTGATACACCGGCGTACTTTAAAATTACCCGCGTCGTATCTTTAGTTTGAATCCTCAAACCAAGATACGACGGCATTTGGGTTAGATCCGACAGGCGTACGGCTTCGTACGCCTTCGGATCTAAGATGCAATACTTCGGCATCCCCTGGGTGGCGTTCACGTCCTTTTCCGCATTGGGAATGCAAATTAGCTATTTCCGACGATCCACGAACGTACGAGCGACCGGCGCATTCCTTTACGTCGTCTCTAGTCGGCTTTTTCCGGCGTATAGTTAAAGCTGGTATTTTGCAGCGTATATTTAGACTTGCCATGTTAAGTATGGCCGTCGTTCCCGCGTCGAAATTTGAATTTGAATTTTTTTTTTGCGTAAGTCGTCCGTGAATCGAAATGTACGTAAGTCCCGTCTAAGTTAAAAAAAATGATGTCCTAGCGACGTCATTTAGCGCAATGCATGCCGGGAAATTTCGGGAAGGCACATGCGCAGTTCATTCAGCGTGGAGACGCGCTTCATTTAAATGAAACCCGCCCCTAATCGCCGATTTGAATTCTGCCGCCAGAGATACACTACGCCGCCGTAACTTACTTGAGGATTCAAAGCAGCCAAAAGTAAGTTACATCGGCGTAGCGTATCTCACATACGCTGCGCCGATCTATTTCTATGTGGATCTGGCCCTATATGTGCAAATCACACTGCTGAATCTAGACGATGTGCTAAGTGTGACCGCGCCCACGGGAGCTGAAGAACGGGTAAACACACCTTCCCTGTTCTTCTGTGTGGCAATGTCAGTGATCGTCTGTTCCCTGATATAGGGAACGATGATCACTGACGTCACAAGTCCAGCTTAGAAACAGCTTAGTACAGTTAGAAACACACATGAGGTCACACTTAACCCCTACAGCGCCCCCTAGTGGTTAACCACTTCACTACCATTGTCATTTTCACAGTATCAGTGCATTTTTATAGCACTTTTCACTGTGAAAATTACAATGGTCCCAAAAATGTCAAAAAGTCAAAAGTGTCCGATGTGACCGCCATAATGTCGCAGTCACAAAAAAAATCGCTGATCGCTGCCATTAGTAGTAAAACAAAAAAAATATTAATAAAAATGCCATAGAACTATCCCCTATTTTGTAAACACTATAAATTTTGCGCAAACTAATCGATAAACGCTTATTGCGATTTTTTTACCAAAATTAGGTAGAAGAATACGTATCGGCCTAAACTGAGGAAAAAAAAGTTTTTTTATATATTTTTGGGGGATATTTATTATAGCAAAAAGTAAAAAATATTGATTTTTTTTCTAAATTTTCGCTCTATTTTTGTTTATAGTGCAAAAAAAATTCTCGCTCTATTTGTGGGAAAAAAAGGATGCCAATTTTGTTTGGGAGCCACGTCGCACGACCGCGCAATTGTCAATTAAAGCGTCGCAGTGCCAAATCGCAAAAAGGGGCAAGGTCCTTAACCTGCATATTGGTCAGGGTCTTAAGTGGTTAAATAAATAATTTTGGAATTGTTTGGTCATGTATTTAGTGCTTTATTTCAGTCAGGTGCATGCTGGCAATAATTTGTCAAGTAGAATATTGCATATTGCATTTGGCAACCATATTTTCTGTATTCTTCTACACACTAGCAACACATACCAATATTGGTATGTGTATACCTTTTATGTTCCTGACAATTAAGATGTCTGGAAACAATCCAGCAAAAATACATGTTCCTTATGACTATGACCTGTCATGTTAATTATATTTTCCTAAATGAATAAAACAATTAAAACTTAGGGAGTGTCACACCCTCACATATTTTACTTTGAAGTGCTGTTTTTTTTGTTATCCTAACTGTTAATACAACTAATAGGATACAATCAATAAAGGTCTAAACACATCCTTTAAATGACTCTAAAATATAGCTTTCATTTCTGTAAAATGTAGCACAATATTTCCTTTTACATTGTTGACAGCTATCACACATAAGCAATTTAAGAGTCCTTCATATTACAAAAGAAAAATCAACAATAGCAGAAAGCGTGGTTGTGAATGCACGGGTCAGTTTGAAAGCACAAAGCTTTTTCATCTGCAGAAGTCATTTGAAAAGCTTAACGTTTCTTAAATAGATGGGGGAGGAGTAAGAGGAATTGTCAGAGAGCAGATATTCAAAAAATTGTATATTACCATAATTCATAAGCTTTTAACCATTAGGGAGATATCTGGCCTTGACTATGCACAAAGTGCTGCATTTAGAAAACAAATCTACGTGATTGAAAAATGTACAGTGTTATTAATTACAGCTTGTATGTTTTTTGTATTGGAAGTAATTGTGTTATTTAGAGCCTTTACTGTAATAGAAACAGCATAGTTTTGGGGAAAAGTAAAACTTTGGGGATGTGTAATACCTCTAGTTTGAAAAAGTACTGTCTGTCCCAATTAGAGAAAATAATACATTTATCTGAAAAAGTAAATAAGCTGAAATATCACCATATAAATTTGCCCCCATGATTCTTTTGACAGACTTTCCATTTAGAATGTATAGGCTGGGAGAATGGATCACACCAAAGCACTATACCAGCCACATGGTCTTTCTCCTAAAATAATGTATTTGCAAATAGTGCACATTAAATGAATACAATAAAATTCTTTCATCTACTAGATAAAGTTGATGCCCCTGAAGAATTGGCTGCTCAATGACCAGGCCATATCTTTCGATTTGGCACTGTGTCATTTTAACTGATTATTGCGCGGTCGTGCGACGCTGTACCCAAACAAAATTGACGTCCTTTTTTTCCCACAAATAGAGTTTTTTTTGGTGGTATTTGATCATCTCTGTGATTTTTCTTTTTTGAGCTTTAACCGGTTAAGACCCGGACCAATATGCAGGTTAAGGACCTTGCCCCTTTTTGCGATTCGGCACTGCGTTGCTTTAACTGACAATTGCGCGGTCATGCGACGTGGCTCCCAAACAAAATTGGCATCCTTTTTTTTCCCACAAATAGAGCTTTCTTTTGGCGGTATTTGATCACCTCTGTGGTTTTTATTTGTTGCACTATAAACAGAAATAGAGCGACAATTTTTAAAAAAATGCAATATTTTTAACTTTTTGCTATAATAAATATCCCCAAAAAATATATAAAATTTTTTTTTTTTCTCAGTTTAGGCCGATACGCATTCTTTTACCTATTTTTGGTTAAAAAAAACCACAATAAGCGTTTATCGATTGGTTTGCGCAAAATTTATAGCGTTTACAAAATAGGGGATAGTTTTATGGCATTTTTAATAATATTTTTTTTTACTACTTATGGCGGCGATCAGCGATTTTTTTCGTAACTGCGACATTATGGCGGACACATTGGACATTTTTGGGACCATTGTCATTTTCACAGCGAAAAGTGCTATAAAAATGCACTGATTACTGTGAAAATGACAATGGCAGTGAAGGGGTTAACCACTAGGGGGCGCTGTAGGGGTTAAGTGTGACCTCATGTGTGTTTCTAACTGTAGGGGGGCGGGGCTGGACGTGTTACGTCAGTGATCGTCCTTCCCTATATCAGGGAACAGACGATCACTGACATTGGAAAAATGGAAAGAAACTGCGCTAAAATAACAAAAAGAAAAAGAGAGAAAAAGACCTGCAATGTAGTCACAGTCTATTCACTCCAGGTGCTGCGATTACCGTGTAAACAATAAATACAAGAAATAAACACGAGAAAATATAAATCGCGCTACCTCTACAACCCTTCTTGACAAACACAAATGTGTACAAATAGGTAATCTCTAGTGATATATATGAGAAAAACACTGCTGTATCAAAACAGTGACATATGATGGCTGCTAGGGTGCACCATGCAGCCACCAAAACCAAATGACAGTTGGATCAAAACCATAAACTAAAGTTGGGTTATAGCTCTGAATAAAATTAATTAACAGTACAAAATATTGACAATAGAAAGTCCATAAATGTTTTAGCAGGTAAGATGTCGAACACCCGTGCATCTGTGCCACATTACAGATTAGTTGCAAACGTGTCCAAAAGAAGAAAGTGATTTGTCCTCCACCAGACTTATAGATTGGCTTCTTACCAGATTTCCACAATCCCTTATGACAGGGGATCAGAAACAGCATTTAATTTGTACTCGGTGCCTCTAACGGCAAGTTAGGGAAAGAAAGATGTGAGATGGTGAGGTGTGCCGTGGTCACGAGGTCAGTATGCCTAAAAGGGGGCATACCCGAGAAGATATGTGAAATAGAAAAAGAAAAAGGTGAACAAGAAGATAATTTAAGAGGGGAACGGGAGGGTGGGAGAACCGCAAAGCCGAGCCGACAGTGGGAGGAGGCGAGGACGCTGTTATTAAAGGGCGAGGCCCCTCCTACAAATGTAGGCGGGCCTGCGTCCCGCCTCCTAACTTGTACTCGGTGCCTCTAACGGCAAGTTAGGGAAAGAAAGATGTGAGATGGATGGTGACCTGAGGTGTGCCGTGGTCACGAGGTCAGTATGCCTAAAAGGGGGCAAAAACAAAAGACACTAGGACAAATGTATGAGAGTAGATGATTTATTTGATTTGAACATCAATCAGCCAGATGGGCAAAAGCCAGAGACATCTCTGTAAGTGGTTCCGGAATGTACCTAGAGTAACAAGCAGACCTCCACCTACCTAACCTTTTAATGACGTGAACCGGGACCCCCTGACGTGAGGCTGATGAGGCGGCCCCAATTCTGAAGGAATGACCCGAATATGACATGGGGTTCAAACCTAAATTCCCCAAAAGAGTGCGGCAATATCTCATGAACAATGCTGAAGAGGGGCCCCATTGATTGGCAAAAGAGGACTGTCCCTGGGTACCCCTGATAACTGGGCCAAAAGTGAATCTAAGACCGAAACTGGGCAGCAACCTGACTCAACCCTGAAATACCGGATATTGGTGCCTGGCCTTGTCTGCTGTGTCTTGCAAGCTTCCAAACGTAACACAAAATGGTCAGGGAATCTAACTAATTGACTTACTACCAGAGTACGGGAGTTGGCCCCTGTACGGGTAAACTCCCCTGGCCTCAGGAAACCATAGAAAGCCAGATAAATAGCCGCCTTCAGCACCAGACTGGGTAGTAACCCAAATGGAACCCCAGACAGCATGTCTGACATGGCCCGGAAGATGTGCCCTGTGATGGGCAACCTGCTGGTAGAGGTTGGTGGGCTGCTTTTCTGAATCCCTCTGAGGATTGCTTTGACCGAATGAGCTGCAAACAGGGACTGCCTGCCAGGATGGAGCAGAGAAATGAAATGCTGGACGCCTGCCAGATACCCCCTGATAGTATTATGGGACAACCTCAGCTGGAAGTGACAATAGGCCACGAATGACAAGAGATACTGGTTGTCAAATGGATCCGCCCTGGGATACTGTGCCAGGAAAGTCTGGAAGGTTCTCCAGGCGGTACCGTACGCCTTCCTAGTGTTATTTGCCAGCGACTTGTTAATTAACCCTAACGCCCCTGCCCAGTGTAAGCTTAGTCAATCCTCAGCTGGGAGACCTGTGGGGACGGTGTGGCATAGACGTCTGCGTCCGGGACCTGCTGAAAGAAGGACAACATATCAAACCGTGATAGAGCGTCCGCAGCAGAATTCTGTACCCCGCTAATGAAACTACAGTGGATATGAAATTTGTACTGGAGTGAAATCCAAATGAGCCTGCGTATGAAGGCCATGATGTGCAGTGACCCTGACCTTCCCTTGTTGACAATCTCTGCGGTCGCCTGATTGTCTGTGTAAAACACTACTGAGTTGCCTGTCCACAAATGTCCCCATACCTGAGCCGCAGCGACTATGGGGTAAACCTCGAACAAGGCCGACGTCCGGACGAACCCGGGAATTGCCCGACATTCATCCGGCCATGGTCCGGCCAGCCAATGGGTACCAAAAATGGCCGCGTATCCCTTAGTGGCTGCGGCATCTGTAACCACCCGAAATGATGACTCCGATACTGTGGGTATGAACATCGACACACCGTTCCAGTCCCGGAGGAACTGATCCCACATGCGAAGATCTGCTGAAGCTGCTGCGTCCAACCTGACCAATGAATCTGCATCAGGGGCTGCGGGGAGCAAGGCGAGCAACCGAGAGATAAACGACCTGCCCTGAGGGACAATTCTCATGGCAAAATTTAACATCCCCAGCAGTGACTGCAGATCTTTCCTGGAAGTGACTCGGGACATGGTGAAACCATGTATCCGCTCCCTAATCCTGGCCAATTTGTCTGCTGGTAACCTTGCCTGCATGGTCTGGGAATCCAGAATGATTCCCAAGAAGGTGAGAGAGGTGCCTGGGCCCTCCATTTTCTGACTTGCCAAAGGAACATTGAGAGCGGAAGACACCGCCACCAGTTTCTGGAGGTCGGAGGGCGTACGTCCTGCACTCTCAATCAGGAGGTAATCGTCTAGATAATGTAAAACCTCCTGACAACCTGCCTCATGGACGAGAATCCAATTGAACGCATCCGCGAACACATTAAAAATCCAGGGACTGCTCTTGGAGCCGAACGTCAGGTTGGTAGCGAAAAAATACATACCCTTCCACTTGATACCGTGCCATTGCCACAGGGAAGGCTGAATAGGAAGGAGCTTAAATGCATCCGAGATATCGGCTTTGGACAACCAAGCATCCCTACCTATGCATATGATCCGCTGGATGGCCTGGTCAACTGATGCATACTTCAGAGAAAACTCCTCTGATGGAATCAAGGAGTTTAAACTGGGTACCCGCGAGCAATGAGGAGCTGACAAATCATAGATTAATCGAATTTTATTAGAAAATTTCCCCTTAACTAGGCCCAGAGGGTTGACCCTCCACTGATGAAATGGAGGGGAAGCGAAAGGCCCAATGACGAACCCCTTGTCCAGCTCTGTCTGGAGCAGCCCATCCACTGCCTCCACATCAAGGCCTGAGGACAGAAGATAATTGCACTCGAAAGTGCCCTGAGGCAGCGTGATAAAGCCCGTGTGGAACCCCCGTTCAAACCCCTCAACTAGAAACTGACAAAGGGAGGGGGAAGGGTGGGAAGCCAAACAGGACTGTAAGACGGAAATGTTGATCCGGCTTAGTCATGAGGACTTCCCCTGCTTAAGCATACAGGATGACTTGGGGTGTGCCCTGTAACAGGTGGCGCAAACATGTAGCAGGCGGCACTGGCTGTAATTACAGGAACCCTGATTAAAATTGTTGCAAAGCTGTGATTTGCCCAGATACTGAATCGGCCTGCCGAGTTTGTCAAAAGTGGCCAAAGTGCTAGGGGTCGGCAATAAACTAGAGGAAGCTCTGGAAGGCCCTGGCACAGCAGGGGGGCTCATGAGAGGGCACCAGTAAGCCGTGTGGGTGGAGGACTGGCACGTGGAGCAAACTGGGGACCTTAGTCCTGCGAAATGCCGACAAAAAAGCTCTGTATCTACCACGCCCAGATACTGAATCGGCCTGCCGAGTTTGTCAAAAGTGGCCAAAGTGCTAGGGGTCGGCAATAAACTAGAGGAAGCTCTGGAAGGCCCTGGCACAGCAGGGGGGCTCATGAGAGGGCACCAGTAAGCCGTGTGGGTGGAGGACTGGCACGTGGAGCAAACTGGGGACCTTAGTCCTGCGAAATGCCGACAAAAAAGCTCTGTATCTACCACGCTCCAGTCGGTCATCGCCTGGTGTTGAATGAATATGGCTGCCGCTTTTGCAGAAAACGACCGGTGATAGTCGTAAAATGCCGACCCGCCATATTTGTAGCCCAGCTCCACTACTGCGTATAAATATAAATCCAACTCCTCCCTCCTCTGAGGACTGACTGAACAGATCACATCCCTATAGATACTGAAAGCTAACACGAATTCAGGGACGGAGAGCTTGCGGCTAAGTCTGTGGTCCCTGGACTTAACTACCACTGAGACGTCGCCGCAAGCGTATGATTTATTGTCCGCAACATCGTGAGCTGCGATCAAGAGGGAGGCTAAATTAACATCCTTCCTATCCAGAATGTCTTTCTTAATGTTGGCCGGCACGAAATAGGCGGGAGTGACTGAAAGGGAACCCGCGGTCTTACCTACAGTGACTGGGCCAACCACGGGGAACACTGGGTCAGTTGATGAAGCGGGCACGACAGGAGCAGCAGGAGACAGGCAAGGAGGGCTTTCGAGGACCTCCACCCTGGCCCGTAGCTCCTGAAAACCTGTCGCCAGGACATTGAGCGAGGAGTGGATGAGCGTGAGCGACGCCCCAATTGAGCGCAAAGTCACTTGTTCTGGAGCGGCACTTGAAGCCCTAGGGAATAAGAGTCTGAATAACTCCGCCTTGCGTGCGGCCGATGGGTAGGAGATACCCCTACGCTGGAGCTCCGCCACCAATCTGGGGATGGTCCAGGCCCTCATAGATGGCGTGCTTTCATGTTCAGATGCTTCCCCCAGGGAAGCAAGAACGACTGACCCCTCTTCGATGTCTCCTGCCTGGGACATGACCTAGCGCAAGGGGGATAGAATGAAAGATTTAGCCGAAACATGCCCGCCCAGAACATGTGACAAGTTGTGACATAGAACTGGTAAGTGAGTGACTAACCACGAAACCCCAAGTGGATCTGGCACCTGTGTAGATAACTGCAAGTGCCGGACGTGACAAAACAAAGGACCGAGTCACCCGAGGCGTGCGGGCAATTAAAAACGAACACTCAGGCCCTAGATACCTGAAAACGTGTCAGGTAAAGCATAGGAAGCGAAATGTGGAATGAAATGACGTGAGTGAAATGAATAAGCAGAATGCCATTGTGCCCGATACCTGCAGTGACCAACCCATCCCAACTATGCCCTCAGCGTGATGAGCCACCAACCGGTGGAACAGGACATAGTGAGACCCCGACGCCATGTGGACCACCAAATCCACTAGCCGGGAGGACCAACCCAGTGAAAGGTGACCTAGTGTAACCTGGATGCCATCTGAACTAGCCCCCCCCAGCTGAGACTAACCCACATGAAGACGAGAAGCGTGGATGGTGAAGCCTAACCCAGAGGACGACCTCCGGAGTGATAACGAAGGCCAGGCCTAGCGGTGACCCTAGTGCCATTGTTGCCGGAGGCCGGTGTTCCCACCACCCCCCCAACCCAAAATAACCTCCCCGGCTGGAACCCCAAAGTAGCAAAGCTAGTAAAAGTGCGCTAAAAGCCACCCTAAGTATGAGATCCATGACTCGTTGCCACCTGAGTGACCCAATCCAACGTGGAAAGTAAGACAGCACTTACTGCACTTGCTGGACAAAACCTGACAGTTCACGAACGCACACCCACTGCCACCAGCTCCTATGAATAAAAACAACATTGAAAAACCTGCGACCTGCACGAAAGATAACAAGACCCCAAATGTAAAATAAAATGCAAATACCCCGATCGAGGGTACTGATAGGAGTCGCTGGCTCACTTAATACTGGACCAAAAACACTGCAACCAGCTCCTTTGAAAGAAACAACATTGAAAAGACCTGTGACCTGCAAGAACGATAACGTGACTCCAAATGTAAAATAAAATGCAAGTACCCAGATTGCGGGTACTAAGCGAAATCGTTGGCTCACTTAATACTGGGTAAAACACTGCAACCAGCTCCTGCGAAAGAAAAAATAACATTGCAATGACATGCGACCTGCAAGAAAGATAACATGACCCCAAATATAAAATAAAAAGCAAGTACCCAAATCGTGGGTACGGAGAGGATACGCTGGCTCACTTAACCTCCCTGGCGGTATGATTCTGTCAGAAAAAACATGCTAAAAGCGGTACCATTATTTGCAAGGAAATTTGGCGTTTTATATTGTAGGTCTGTAATTTTTAGAAATAACTCACTTAAATCTGACCAAACAAGATTCTAATAGGCATCCCAGGTATGACATTTTTTTAAAAACAAAATTATAAATTATAATATAATAAATAATTATAAATAATTATAACAAATAATAATATAATTATAATAAAAATTATTCAATAATGTAATCAAATCAAAATCACTGAAATTTGCTCAGTTGCAGAATTGTTGCTGTCATTATTTATTTATTTTTATGACGAATTTCCCCACAAATCGCTATCGCACAATTCTGCAAGTGATTATAATTTATTATCGCTGTTTTTTAGCTGATCTAAAAATATTTTTGACATAAAGGGACACTTTTGGTTGCTATGGACAATCTACAGTTTGCAGGGAGAAAGAAACGTTTTTATTATATAAAATGACATGCATGACACAGGACAGACCACTAGGGACAACGGGGGTGTGTTTTTTTTACATACAGTACTGTAATCTATAAGATTACAGTATACTGTATGTAAGGTGTTTGTTTACTTTTTTGAATTTGGCGCCGTTCTCCGTCCCCGTGCGTCGTAAGGTCGCAGGGAACGGAGATCGGCGTCACACGGAGGCACTGTGTGAATCGAGCGAGGTCCCACTCGCTCACACAGCGCGGTGGCATCGCTGGATCCAGGGACAAGGTAAGTAACTTGTGCCTGTGGATCTAGCGAGGCAAGTCCGAGTCTGACTCTGGGTTTCCGCTCGCAGCAGGAAAATCTAACCCCGAGTCAGACTCGGGAAGACCGCCAGGCAGGTTAATACTGGACAAAATACTGCAACCAGCTCCTATGAAAGAAAACAACATTGAAAAAACCCTGCGACCTGCAAGAAAGATAACATGACCCCAAATGTAAAATAAAAGCAAGTACCCAGATCGCGGGTGCTGAGAAAAAACGCTGTCTCACTTAAAGCTGGACAAAACACTGCAATCCAGCTCCTACGAAAGAAAATGACATTGTAATGACATGCGACCTGCAAGAAAGATAACATGACCCCCAAGTGTAATATAAAATGCAAGTACCCAGATTGCGGGTACCGAGAGGACACGCTGGCTCACTTAACTGGACAAAAATCCTGCAAGCAGCTCCTGTGAAAGAAAACGATATTGAAATGACATGCGACCTGTAAGAAAGATAACGTGACCCTAAAAGCAACATAAAAACCTGCAGTTACATAGGTGAAAAATGTAATACGAGTGTGAATCGTCCCTGAACATGACTATGTGTGTATAATGTAAATGTCAACGTTCTGCTGGCCGCAGGACGGTGCTCCCACAGAGCTGTCCGCGCCATCCCTGCTGATACCACTGACCCGGGCCCCAATCATGCCAATGACGGAAGCAAGCCCAATGTAGCCGCCGAGATGGTAACCGTACCCCCTGCATAGCAGTCCGTGACCAGGCCCCTTAAGCTGATAGTGCCCCTTAAGCTGATGGAGAAACTCCCAGACACAGGGATGCGGGATATCCAAGATACAAAAATCTAAGAAATGCTGTTATTTCCAGAAAAAAAAAAACTCAAGTCAGGAGCCCATATTGAACACCTGTGAAATTTCCGCGGTGAATACCCAGCCCCCTGAATAAGCAAATTAGCCCATTAAAAAAGGGGGGACTATGAATTTGACCAATAAGGAGACGGTCCAAATGGCAGAGACACCCCCTCCCCCCGCTGCTGCTGCTGCTGCCACAGCTGAACATGAGGCAAATGACAGCGCAACCAACTCCCCAATCAAGGACACCCCCACTAGGCCTTCATGGAAAAAACCCCAAGAGCAAATATTTAGCCGCCCAAAATGACCCCCCCCCGACATGAACTAAGAAATGCTGCTATTCCTAGGAGAAAGGAAATGACCACCGACTGCATGGCCGCCACAGAGCCAGAGCCACGGTCCAGCGACCGCCGCTCTGCAAGATACCTGACCGAACCGGGAGCCCAGGAAGCCGGAGGAGAGACAACCGATCGCCGTGTCCCCAAGCTGAAGCGCCCGGAAATGACAGCCGTCGTCGCGCCGGAAATGACGTCACGAACGATGCGTCGGTGACAGGCTCAGAACCGCAAAGCCGAGCCGACAGTGGGAGGAGGCGAGGACGCTGTTATTAAAGGGCGAGGCCCCTCCTACAAATGTAGGCGGGCCTGCGTCCCGCCTCCTAACAGGTCCCAATCTCGCAGTTTCAGACATATGCGATCTTGATGGATCTCACTTACAAGAAATGTCACCGGTATCAGTGCCCACCATGAAGGAAACAGTAACAGCTGGACCTTCACATCTCATGTTGCTGTATCTCTGCAGTTCTGAACTCCACGGGCAACAGCTACATGTTCGACACCTGGAACGGGACTTCCCCTTGTATTCGTTGTGCCGTGGTGGGCAACGGTGGAATCCTGAATGGAACCCCCCCTTCCAGATCCATTCAGGATTCCACCGTTGCCCACCAAAGCACAACGAATAGAAGGGGAAGTCCCGTTCCAGGTGTCGAACATGTAGCCGTTGCTCGTGGAGTTCATCAAGTTGAGTGTTTCGTTCAGAACTGCAGAGATACAGCAACATGAGATGTGAAGGTCCAGCTGTTACTGTTTCTTACATGATGGGCACTGATACCAGTGAAATTTCTTGTGAGTAAGATCCATCAAGATTGCATGATGTAACGGAATGACCCGTGACACTCAGAGACTTTTGAAGGATGGGGGGTACTCCTGTGCCAGTGTCACTAATGACTCTTGGGTCTAGGGTCACCCTGTGATTTTTATCAGGACTGCAACGTTATGGCAGACACATCACACACTTTTGACACAGCTTTGAGACCATTGCCATTTTTACAGTGATCAGTGCTATAAAAATGCACTGATTACTGTAAAAATTTCACTTGCAGGTAAGGGGTTAACACTAGGGGACGATCAAGGAGTTAATTGTGTCTCCTTGTGTGTTTCTAACTGTAGGGGGATGGGACTGACCTAGAGGAAATGATAGATTGCGGTTCCTAGCCATTCTCACAATCACAACTCACAATCTATCTTTCCTCACAGAACAAAACAGGGATGTGTGTGTTTACACACACACGTCCCTGTTCTGCCTCTCATGCCCTCGATCACTCGTGGCCGGTAGTCATCACGACCGACGGTCACAAGCATCGGCACCCCAGCAATGCAGCACACACGCATGTGCCCGTTATTCTGCTTAGAGGAGCCGACGTACAGCTACGACGGCTCGCCGGAACTTGCCAACCTGCCGCAGTATAATGACAGCGGCTGGTCGGCAAGTGGTTAAGTCAGTCTGCATACATATATCTGACAATATAACATAATAATAGATACATTAACTTCTGCTTAAATTAGCCATAATTAGACTCATATGTAACAATACACATTTCCAGTTGATTATAGAAGTAGTGTAATGGCAACTGTAACTGTTCTTCCTTTTTTTGCATGTGATCTTCTGTGTGTGTACTACAGTATGTAAACGTCACCACGGACAAGTTCTATGTGTTTCAGAATATGTTAACTCTAACTAAATGACTAAAATACATAAATTTATTTATTACATATAGTGAAAGAATTCTTAACGTTTTTCCTGATATCATGGCGGTGTCTTCTGGAGTACCCTGGGACCTGCAAAACAAAGGACAAATATAAGCTTAGAGCAAAAAAAAGTATTGGTTGCCTAGCTTTCTCCAATTTCTACTATCCCAATATTAATTCTTTAATATGATGATCAGGTTCAAAAATTAAAGCGGTGTTCCGCCCAAAAACAATAATTAAAAATCAGCAGCTACACATACTGCAGCTGCTGGCTTTTAATAAATGGACACTTACCTGTCCTGGAGTCCAGTGCCAATGCCATTGCGGGTAAGGGTACCCGGCAGTGTAGCCTTTCGGTTCACACCGAGAACCCTACTGCGCATGTGCGAGGCTCGCTCCTCTCTCCTACTGGCCCAGCGGCCGGGGGGAGGGAGGAGGAGGAAGCCCCGTGCTGACATCACGGGTCACGGTCCGGACTCCAGGAAGGAGACAGGTATCCTGTCCCCCCTCCCCCCGAAAGGTGGCAATTGTGGCACCAGAGGGGGAGGAATCCGATGAGCTGAAGTTCCACTTGGAGTTCTGACTTAAAGGTAGGAGGAATGAGGGGAGGTGCCATCAAGTTTCCTAAATTTCCCTGCAGGTTTTAAAAATTTCCGGGGCTCTCAAGTTGGAATTGCAAGGTAAATGCAGTTTTAGGTGACTGTAGTTGTTTTGTTAGTGCATAACAACACCGTTGAGTACTCTCAGTGATATTTTTTATTGGTGCTAACAGTGACATTTTGGGGACACACTTTTGGGGTCTTTAGCCTTTTTATTGGTCCAAGCAATATCAAAATATTTTCTAAATAGGTTCCTTTAAGCTAGTGTATTGTTGGTTCACTTACCTTTTCCTTTGATTTCCCTTCGAAATGTTTTTTTTTCTTTGTCTGAATTTCTCACTTCCTGTTTCTCCTCAGTAAACTTGCCATCATCATCCGAGCGGTGGGAAGTCAGTCAGAACAGCTTACTGAACAGCTTACTGAGGAGAAACATGAAGTGAGAAATTCAGACAAAGAAAACAAAGAAAAAACATTTTAAAAACAAAACACTGCCCTGGATTTGTTTGTTTTTGTTCTATGAGTCTTCCCGACTCACCTCTCACCCGGAACTTCATGTATGTACCTTTAAAACCGAAAGTGAAACTAGAGGCACATTATATGATAGATTAAATTCTATTTTTAATCATTTTTAAAAGCAATCAGTTAACTTTTATGTCTCTATACCCAATAAACAGTCATTTCAGCAAAACAATTTTTTTCCTTTAGTGACCCTTTAAAGGAACCTATTTAGAAAATAAAAAACAAACCTTTACAACCCCTTTAACATCTTTGTACCTTTTAGCCACAAAGCTCATGACTTGAGAGTGAGGCCTCGTACACACGACCGAGGAACTCGAAGGGCGAAACACATCGTTTTCCTCGTCGAGTTCCTTGTTAGGCTTGTCGAGGAACTCGACAAGCTTGCTTTGCGTACACACTGTCAAGACAAAATCTCCTCGTTCTCAAATGCTGTGACGTACAACACATACAACGGCAGGGGAAGTTCGATTCCACTGGCTAAACTCTTGGGGCTGGTTTTGCTAATCTCATGTGTTTGCGTGTTAAGTAAAAGTTTGTTAAGAGACGATATGCACTTTTCAGTCTGTTACAGCTTGAAAAATGTGTTATCTCCATTACAAATGCTACTTTTACTCCCGTCTCAAACTTTATTCTGAGCAAGCGCGGGTTTCTTAGCATACACACGCTCGAGTTTCTCGTCGGAAACCAGCCCGACCAGGAACTCGACGAGCCAATTTGAGACTCCCGTCAAGGAAATAGAGAACTTGCTGTCTTTTTGGCTCGTCGAGTTTCTCTACAGTTTCCTCGACGAAAATGTACACACGACCGGTTTCCTCGGCAAAAAAATATCTCCCAGCAAGTTTCTTGCTGTTTTTTTGCCGAGAAACTCGGTCGTGTGTACGAGGCCTGAGAGTTCACTGTCTAGTTCAGCTGAGAACAGTAGCTAATCCATTTCTACCTTCAGCTTGTTCAATAAAGCTTTGACAAAAAACCTAGAAGCTGATTGGTTTCTATGCAAAGCTGCGCCAGATTTCGCACGCTCCAGTTTTAGTACATCAACCTCATTGTCAGTTATAGGAGCTTCTATTGATGGGCTATTGCACTTGGTCAGATCCATTTGGTCCATAAGAATTAGAAGAGAGATGTCAGAGAATGTTTTTGGCATATTACAAAGTATGGAACAAGGTTCATGTGTTAAATTGCCACTGACATATACTGTATATTCTTAGAATATAGAAATGGCATACTGTATGAGGAAGGCTGCAAGTATTGACTGTGAATATAGACGTAGTACAGGTAGCCCATGCACCTTTATTGGTTTGAACATAGTTTATGACTAGCTGGAAAAAAGCACTGTTGAAAAAACCTACCCCTTCCAGAAACACATAGGTGTTGCTGTTGCCAGGTGTGTATACACAGAAGACCTTCATTTCATCTAGCAGTGATGCTGCAAGATAATTATATGTTATTATTGCACTTGATTGGCTCTAATTCTAGATGAAATTATACCTAGATAGTAGAGATTGACAGTGTCAAGTTCCTAAATTGTTTGTTGAGGGTTGTTTGTTTTGGTTACATTTTTTGCAAAGCCCTATTTAATATTTTTTATCTAGTTATTTAAATAAAGGTGACATATTTGCATATAGTAATTGTGATAACAACTGACAAGTGCCCATATTATCATTCTTATTTCATTCTGCATATATTAATTATTATTTGTTTAGGCATCCACACTTTCTTATGATAATTGGTATGCAAATGAGAGCCCTAAAATTGCCCTGAAGGGATTACTTTGTGGTTTGATGTAATGCCGCGTACAGACGGTCGTTTTTTGTGATGAAAAAAAACGACGTTTTAAAAAACGTCATTTAAAATGATCGTGTGTGGGCAAAACGTCGTTTTATGTCTTCAAAAAAACGACCAAAAAAAAATTCGAACATGCTCGAATTTTTTGTGTCGTTTTTCAAAACGTCGTTTTTGTTTCACAGAAATTGACCGTGTGTAGCAAAAAACGACTTTTCAAACGACGTTTTTAAACCCGCGCATGCCCAGAAGCTAGTTATGAAGTGAGCTTCAATGGAAAAAAGTGGTGAAACGTAACCTCGCTTTGCTAAAGCATTGTGAAAAAACGATGGTGTGTAGGCAACATCGTTTTTGAAAATGAAGTTTCAAAAACGTCGTTTTATTTCATGATTTAAAACTTCGTTTTTTTTCATCACAAAAAACGACCGTCTGTATGCGGCATTACTGTTGCTTTAACTATTGTATTATGAATTACTTTGTCATGTTTTCTTTTTTTTAGTACCAGCATATTATAGAGTACTTTACTAAGTACACTGAACAATTCACATAATTTCTTGTTCCAACAAGACCATTACACTGATAAAGTGCAACCTGCTGCACCAAACAATCTTTGTGGCTGATTTACTAAAACTTTAGCGTGCAAAACCTGGTGCAGCTGTGCATGATAGCCATTCAGCTTCTAACTTTAGCTTGTTCAATTAAGCTTTCACAAAAAACAAGACTGGAAGCTGGTTGGTTTCTATGCAGAGCTGCACCAGATTTTTCACTCTCCTGTTTTAGTAAATCAACCCCGTTGCTACTGAGCCTAAACTTCATGGGGTGTCAGAAAAGAAATATATGCACAGTATACATAGAAAATAAGTTACTTATTTTTTATTACAGGAACTAATATAGAGCTGTCAATTTTATGCAGCACTTCACATATATATAGTACATCCACATCAGTCTCTGCCCTCAAAGAGCTTACAATCTAAGGTGCCTAATGCCTGGTACACACAATGAGATTTTCGGATCAATGATCATCTTTTTTTTTTTTTGCATGCTAATCTCATATTGAAAATGAAGAGTTTACTAAAGTTACAAAAATTCCTGTACGACAGAATAAATAGTTGGAAGTGTTGAAATGTGTTATAGTGTATTTGTAATGTATTTTCCAACGACAACTGTACTAAATCGTACGACTTGTTATCATACAAGAATTTTTGTTGTGCTTGTCCCATCGGATAATTTTAGATGAACTGTGGTGATCGACTTTTGAAAGCTGTGTACTAAAAATTAGATTATTGTACGATCACTTCGAAAGTGGTATTCTTCGTATGATTTTCTGATCATATGTATGGGTCAATACTCACATTCACACAGTAGAGACAATTTAGACAGGAACCTATCAGCATGCCTTTGGAGTGTGGGAGGAAACCAGAGTACCCAAAGGAAATCCACGCAGGCACAGGGAGAACATGCAAACTCCAGGCAGGTAGTGTCAGTGGTTGGGATTCGAACCGGGCGATCCTAGTGCTGCTAGGTAGAAGTGCTAACCTCTACATGACATCAATGTATGTCTAGTGTATGTCTAGCCCTAGCTTTTGTTTTGGTTTTGGATAAAGTGGGTAAGGGTCAGAACCCCTGTCAAGTTTTTACTCTTATCCACCAAAAAAATATTTTGGATGGACACGCACTTTACTTTAACTGAATGAAGAAAAAATCACAGTTAAATAGATGTAAAGGTATACTAAGTAGGTTGTCTAAGTTGAACAAAAACCAAAACACACTCTCAGGATGCACCACACCGATGTGGCTTTGATAAAGCATGTTCATTTTGTGAAACACGTCAACCAATTTGTTCCTCCTATGCCTGTGTGCTCATCTTTCTGTTTTTATGAAGTTTTGAATACAGCTGGAATTGCATAGTGTGAGTGTGCAGCCATCTGATTTTTCTTAATGCACCACACCAAGTTGATGGCTCCTAAAGACCCACCGGTGCAAAACAAATCTTTTTAAATCTACAAATTCTTATTATTGTTTATAAATAGTTTTACCTTCACTGTCCTATCGAGTTCACTTCACTTGCTCTTTTGTTTTTTAAAAGAGTCCCCACTTCATTCATATTTGTGCTATAGTGTGACCTCTAAGCCCTGTCTCCCCTGTGTCAGTGAGTGTCTGATGCAGCAGATGGGAGGGAGTGATGTTAATTGGGGAAGGGTAATAGAACTGGCGTGTGACATCATGGCTCTCGGAATTTAAACCCATTGTTGGTCCACTCCATGACACAGGGTAGCTACAGCTTAGAAATCATGTTACCGCACCAAAGGAGATAAAAAAAGCTAGGTACACAGAGCTATTTTACAAAATGTAGGCTGAATTGGTATGAGAAAATGGGAAGAACAATTTTAAACTTTAGATATATTGGCCTTTACATGCACTCTGAGTGATCTGTTCAGCCTAAAGTGTGCCTAATAGTGTCACTTTAATAGTATGGTAGAAATGTGCTATAACCTATGTTATAAAGTGAAGTAGAAAAGTGATGGGCTGTTAAAAGACATGCCACTTTAGTACATAAGGTCTATAAATTTATTTGCTTGAGAAAACTTTTTTTGTCAACAGCAAAACTTACTTTTATATATTGAAAGAACAAAGGCTTCACATTTGAAAGTGGTCAGAGAAGCCTTATGATTAATGGGCTTTTTCTTCAAATACTTTAAGTATGATATATAGATTTTTTTTTTTTGCTTTTGTTTTGTTCTCTGGGGATATGCCAAATTGCCAGGACACTTAATAAAGGAATCCTTTTTTTTCACTGGTGTTGCCTTTTTGCACCATATGACAAGGCCTATTGAAATAATAAGGAACAGAAACTTGCATTAATCTCTCTGAACAAGTTTGATCAGCATTGTTGCTGATTTTTTGCTAGGATGATTTAGAAGTTTAGATGTCATCATTAATAATTTCTGTCGTGCTTTCTTATGTAGAATGATGACTGTTACTTTTGCTATCTAACTAAAACATCTTTCTTTTCCTCTGTCAAAAAGTTGGGAAACATAGCCAGAAGATACCTAGTTGCAGAGCTTTTTTTCTCAGAAAATAGGTGCAGGAACCCAACCACGACCCCGTTCAGATTTCACAAACAGTAGAAGGGTCTTAAAGGGGCATTAAATACCAGGATTGCATTACATACAGAGTGTAGAGTTCAGGGTTACACACAGAGTGCAGAGCTGTCACTTGTAAACACAGAAACCAGACTTCTGTGTTTATAAGTGATTGTGGTGAGCAGGCACCAAAGGGTCTGAGCCAGAGGTGGTGGAACTCAGTTCCCCCAAGTTCCCCCTGAAAAAAAGCCCTGCCTAGTTGACATATTATTTTCTAGCTGGAGGTTTTCATAAGTAAATATGTTTAGTAATCATAGCAACCAATCTGCTTATCACTTTCATGCTGGAGCATAACTGCAGCAGGTCTAGAAGATTCCATTGTTTTTGGAATCATAAAATCGGAAACCCAAATAAAACCCCATATTACTGTTTACTGGGTGTGTGTTTATAATGAAACTTACCGTATATACGCGAGTATAAGCTGACCCGAATATGAGCCAAGGCACCTAATTTTACCCCCCAAAAAACTGGGAAAACGTATTGACTCGAGTATAAGCCTATCTGCATGCCTCACTGTGCCTCACTTTGCCTCACTGTGCCCATGCCTAGACTGACGTTTAACATGGGAGTCTATGGACGGGGGCCCCAGGTTTGAAAAATCAGTGCTCCCCAGTTGTAGGTCCCCCAGACAACAAACTTTTCATACTTTTCAAATTGGGCTACATGTGTGCCAAGTTTCGGGTTCAGGGGACCTACGACTGGCCGATACCGGGTCCCCAAATTCACCGGAGAAATTACTGTTTAATATGGGAGTCTATGGAAGGGGTTTGAAAAATCGGTGCTCCCCGGCCGAACAAACTTTGCACACTTGTAAAGGAAGTGTGGGGCAAGAGTGCGGCCGGTACCGGGTCCCCAAAGTCCGGGAGATCAGGCGCAAAAAGGAGACTCGAATATAAGCCAAGGGGGGCATTTTCAGCACAAAAAAATTGCTGAAAATTTTGGCTTATACTCGCGTATATATGGTATGTATGAAAAGCATACCAACAGGAAAATGTCTTATTGCCTGTAGCAACTTTAATTTGTTTGTGATACAGAGCACAAAATACTAAGCGATTTATTACCTAATCCGATTATGCAGTAACATATCGCACAACGTTTAAAAAAAAAAAAATTCAATTCACGGAGAAACTCTGCTTAAGACTCCCATGCATTATCTTTAGAAAATACCGCATGAAACGTCACATCCTCTCCTGTTCCTGTATACTGTAAAAGGTCCTAAATGGTGGTACAAAAAAGGCAACATGGGTACAGTCAATTGCATCGAGCACATTGGGTATTCTGCAATACTCTAAAAATATATTTTTATTTAATCCCATTCCTGATGACATTCGGGGGAAAAAAATATGCATTTCGGTGCTGATACATGGAATCCAATTAGGATTTGGGTGAAGAGACAGGAAACAGAGGACTGGGAAATTCCCACGAACCTCAACAGTGACCATCTGGTATGACGCCTTTCCAAAAAAATGTAAGACAGCCAGCAACTTAGTTATGGCTGGTATGGCATGACTCCTCTGTGTAGAGGGCTCAAGGTACCCGATCAGTTGGATATAGAGCTGCATTATCAATTGCTTTGATAACCTGAACTTCTGCAGGGTCTCAGCTTCAGAGAATTGATCCAGCAGTGTGCGCTCCTCGAAGGTTCTTTCCTTCAAAAGGACCACTTGACATCTTCTCCTCCTCTTCTGTACTGCCTTAAATTCCAGGAGACTGGATCCAAAGGGCTCCAGTTCAATTAGATATTTTGTCTGACAGGCTCCAGAATAACTCCTCACACTCCACACTCCTCTGACACTCCACACACCTCCAGCTTGCACTTTCCTGCCTTTTTTTAAACCAATCAATGGGTGGTCTGACATTGTCATAGTTACTGAATAGTTATCACATAGTTATCGCAAGCTTTGACCAGTACGGTACTTAATTACCACATGCATTTATTTATTTATTTATTTCCTTTAGTGAGTTTAATGATTTTTTATGCAGTATTTAACAATCGTTTTTGGTGATTCTGCTAAATACTGCATGTGGGCGATAGTGAATTGACATTTTCATTATTGCTTGCATTAAGTGGTCACGTGACCAAAATTGTGCCCACAGAGTTGAAAATGATTGTTCTTTTTCTTTTTTGTCATATGGCTTAATGTCATCCTATATGCAGCAGAATTTCAATTAACATCATAGGCCCATATTAATGTTTGTTTTTCGTGCTGGCAATCTTTTTGTGTAGCATAAATATTGAAAGATATCTGTGTAGACATTTTCCTTTTTAAACTTTTATACATATATTTTTGTGTGATAATATTGCCAAGGTTAGGTAAATAATTTTTTTTTTTTTTAATTTGCAAAGTATCCCTTGTGCTGGTGTCAGCTGTCATAGTGAAAATCTGAATTACTATGTCCCCCCTCCTTTACCCCCCAGTGGTAATCTTATGGTGCTGTAGGGGTTAATACCAGAGCTGGGCCTGTAATATCTACTTATCAAGAGTGCAGACTATGCCCACCATTTCAGTCCCCTCCCCCAATCATAGAAGCTGTACTATTGCTTCATTAACCACCTCAATACCAGGCACTTTCACCCCCTTCCTTCCCAAGCCATTTTTCAGCTTTCAGCGCTGTCACACTTTGAATGACAATTGCGCAGTCATGCAACACTGTACCCAGATGAATTTTTATCGTTTTTTTCCCCACAAATAGAGCTTTCTTTTTGTGATATTTGATCACCTCTGCAGTTTTTATTTTTTACGCTATAAGCAAAAGAAGAGCGACAATTTTGAAAAAAAAAGCAATATTTTTTACTTTTTGCTATAATAAATATACCCCCCCCCCAAAAAAAAAAAAAAAATTATATATATATATATATATATATATATATATATATAAACAATCCTCAGCTTTGGCCAATATTTTTGGATTTTTTTTTGCAATAAGCATATATTGATTGGTTTGCGCAAAAGTTATAGCAGCTACAAAATAGGGGATAGATTCATAGCATTTTTATATATATATTTTTTTTTACTAGGAATGGCGGTGATCAGTGATTTTTATCATGACTGCGATATTGTGGTGGATACATCAGACACTTTTGCCACTATTTTGGGACCATTGTCATTTATACAGCGAACAGTGCTATAAATATGCACTCATTACTGTGTAAATGTGACTGGCAGGGAAGGGGTTAACACTAAGGGGCCATCAAGGGGTTAAATGTGTGCCCTGGAAGTGATTCTAACCAAGTGATTCTCCTGACTGGGGGAGGTGACAGATGGTGTGTCCCTATGTACAAGGGACACACCATCGTGGCCGCCGGGCACGCGCATCGGGTCCTCTACTGGATCGGGAAGACGTCATATGACGTCCTCCCAGAACGAGAGGCTTATCGTCCTGCCGTCATATGAGCTAGTGGTTAAATTAAATTTCACTATGAATGGAGAAGGCAGACCTTTAATCTATCTGCCTGTCCTCTATTCATAGCTGGCTTCATTAATGGAAGTTATATTACAGCTTCTATTTATGGAGTAGGGTGACAGAAAGGGAGGACATAACCATTACTCTTGAAGAGTTCCTGTCACGGGTACAGTGCTGGTATTAACCCCCATAGCACAGAAAGATTGCGGCTGTGGCATATGGGAGTGAGGCAGAGAACTTTGGATTTCCACCAAGCTCAAGGGACATTTTTCAAATGTAAGTAACGTCCCTGGTGCAGATTTTTTTTTTTTTTGAGAATTATACATAAACTTACACTTTAAACTAGCAAAAAAGTATAGATCAAAGAAAATAGTCACAAGCCCCCAAATAAAATGCACAGAATAGTAATATAAAGTTGCATCTGCAGTATCTACAGTATATGCTTGTGCACTTGGCACAAAAGAAAAATTCAATTGAGGTGATTGTGTCTTAAAAGTTTCACAGTTCCATTATCTTGTCAGTGAGATTAACTGCTCTGAAAACTTTTCAATTCAGTAAGAATGTACAGTATATTTGCCTATTGAATCAATTTATAATTTTTCAAAAAGTTAAACGTAAATATTAGCAAATACATGAAGTTTGAAATAGTATTTTTGCTAAATGTGAACAAACTAAAAGTATTAATCAGCCAGGCATATACATTTCTAATTCTCAGTAAAACATAGCAAAACCTAAATAGGTTCATTCAGAACCAAGACTCGTTTTGCTGTCAGTCATAAATATTCAATTGTGTGCATTTCTTAGTTTTGATTGCATTAATACTTTACAATATTTTAGCTATATTTGAATGTGTTAGATTACAATATAAACAGCTGGGAATTTTCATTTCCGATCTGTCAGCTTTTTTTACAAAAGAAACACAGTGATGTTTTAAGCCTCGTACACACGGCCGAGGAACTCGACGTGCCAAACACATCGAGTTCCTCGGCCAGTTCAGCACTGAAGCCGCCGAGGAGCTCGGCGGGACGAGAGCTCCCATAGAACAACGAGGAAATAGAGAACATGTTCTCTATTTCCTCGTCGAGCTCCTCGTCGGCTTCCTCGGCTGAAAGTGTACACACGACCAGTTTCCTCGGCAGAATTCAGCCAGAAACTCGGTCGGAAGCTGAATTCTGCCGAGGAAACTGGTCGTGTGTACGGGGCCTGACAGAAAGTTGCCTGTTATTTGCAAGTTGTTATCTTTGCAGAAGTAAATACATTAATGCAGAACTGCAGATATAAAGCTAAATACATACAGTATATTAAGACTGTTCTATCTGCCAAAACATTTGTAACTTAGTTCTGACAGTCTGGACAATTAAATTAATTTTTTTAATTATTTTTGGAGCTGTAAATGTAGAGGGCTTGGTGGCATGCAATTGTAATCTTTCGAATTATTAATTTAATAAATGTAGGTGTGTCTAAAGACACATATTTTTATTTCTTACAGTAGGAAAGGGTTAGAACCTCTGTCAAGTTTTTTTTTTATTTTCATTGTCTGTGCCCCAGTTGTAAAATGTACTTTCTCTGTTTATAATGGTCAGCACTTTTGATGTTAGTTGTTACTGGAAATGGAATAGAGAGCAAAAGTTCCAATAGAGATACAGATTTTCCATCCTTAAAAGAGAAGTATAGCCAAAGCTTTTTTGTCTATACTTTTCTGACAGCAGGCTTTAGCTTACATCACAAAGCCAGTCCAGCAGTTGGCTCAGGCTCTCAGCGACCCACTGAGAGCCTGAGCCAGCTGCCCCTGCCCTTCTACAGCCTAGCACTCCAGTGAGCGTTAAAGGGGCAGAGCAGTGAGCTGATGACTGACAGTCATCATTAGCTCTTTGCAGGCTAAAGACTGAGAGCTGAGCAATTAGCAATGCTTTATCGCTCAGTTCCTGGTCTAGGAGGCGGTAAGGGACAGATGCGGCTGGATCGTTGCTGCAGTAATAATTATAATTAAAGTTATTATAATTAGCTGTTATAATTAAAGACTGTAGAAGACTGTAGAAGGAACACAGTGATGTCCTTTCTTCGTCTGCTGACTTGATTGCTGTGCTGCTTCTCCTCCTCCTAGTCTGAGATCTTTTGTACATTTGATTGCAATAGACTGATACCAAGTCAAATTCTGGTAATCCTAATAACTGCATTAATATAATATTATAACACAAAACCTTAGTCCGTTCCGCCCCCTTGCCATGGGTGACAGGTTATTTACACTCGTTCACTAGCCTGGAGACAGGCATTATTTTTCAATTCCCACCCCCACTCCTTATCTGAAGTAATGCGGTTACTTTTCTGGATTTTGACTGGATGTTAGTGATCATAGCAGAAGTCAGTTAGTGACATCATGACTCCACCCACCAAGCTCCAGACAACAGATCCACCCACAGAATCTGCAGTTTTTCAGTTCTCATAACAGACAGAGGGAAGATATTCGACAGGTAAGGATATATGAAGGAGGCATCTATATCCTTATAGATCAGCACTATGGCAGTAGTTTAGAAAAGATGAGAGTGGGTTTAAATCCACTTTAATTTGTATGTTTTGTATTTCCTTGGAAATCAACTTTAAAGTGACACTAAACTCTGGTTTTAAAATAAATAATTCCTTTTTACGAATGTATTCTTAGCTCAAAAAAAGTACCCTCTGTTGCTTTTAGCCCCCTACAATTCTCCAAATTCCGTTTTATACTGCTGCAATGTGACTTTCTATAAGAGGGTGTCTATGAACTAGGGGCTATTGACTATAGGATTTGTAGTGTGCATAGAACAATGCACATGACGGCAACTAGAATGCATTGCTCACTCCAAACAAATGGAAATGAGGGTGAAAAGGAGAAGTTTGGGATCTCAAGAAGGATGTTACAAGGAGGTAGAAAAACACAGTAAGAAATAATTTCATGAAAAACAGATTACAGAGGCATTAAAGGGGTTGTAAAGGTACACGTTTTTCACCTTAATGCGCTGGCTTCTCGGCCGGGCTTCTCGGCTCATTCATTGGTTGATTGAAAGCAGCGCAGACATTGGCTTGTGCTGCTGTCAATCACATCCAATGAAGCGGCAAACCGGGGGGCAGGGCCGAGTGATACAGTGAGTGGCTATAGCCGCCGGCTGTAACAAGGGAGCGCGTCCGCAAAAACTAACCACCATGCTCGTCCGCTCGCATGAAGGTGGTTAGTTCTTGCAGGGAGGAGCCGAGACAGCCGCTGAGGGACCCCAGAAGACCAGGTTCGGGGCCACTCTGTGCCAAACGAGCTGCAAAATGGAGGTAAGTATGACATGTTTATTATTTAAAAAAAAATGTTTACCTTTACAACCCCTTTAATTAGTGGATGTGGATGGATTATTTTGGAAAATTGATATTGTTTAGTGTCACTTTAATCAGGCCAGCCTATTCTAACATAGAGAATAGGATATATGGATAAAAATAAAATAGAAAATGAAAAACTATATTTTTTTTATAGGGGTTGGAGTTAACCATTTTCAATTCATGCAGGATTATCTTAATAATGTAATGAATACATATAAATCTGGTTGTGTGTGGACCTGCTTCTTCTCTACTAACAGTAATATATTTGTTTATGGCTAAGCATGTGTTTCAGATGGCCTTTAGAGTGTATTTTAATTCACAATAATACATACACCTGTGCTATGTGGGAAATTATGAAAATAAAGCATTTGTATGTTGTATTATAGTGATACCCTAGGAGCTGACCAGAGTGCTGAAATAACATTGAAATAATGTGCAGAAAAATGAAGCAGTCACACAGCGCAGTATAGCAACCGGATTTCTTCTTTTATACATAAAAGGATAACAAAAATATACGATAAAGCTTGATTCCTTGTTTATGAGCACTACTTTTCTACTGGCTTTATGATCAAATTCTAAAAAATCTCCCTATGGCAACTAACCAAATTTTTCAAATGCAATAAATCCTGGTCTGAGAATGGTAAAAAGGTTTACTTGAATGTTATATTCTCACTGCTGTCACAAAAACAACATTTTCTGAGCACTCTTGAAGACACACATTAATGTGGGTATTTCATTTTCTAAAAAGGTCAAATAACTATAAAGAGCTTGTAAGAATGAATATATGTGCAATGGAGTAATACCTGCAATGGTGTATCAAAACTTTTACTAAGCTTTTACTCTTCATGCACAGTATTTTTTTTTATAGATCAGGGAATTAATAGAGTTTTAGTTTATATTGGTTTATTTTGCTATAAATTGTTTTTCTGCACCTCCCCCCCCCCCCCCGACATTGCAGGAAGTGACAAAAATCCCAAAAATCACACAGATGTTCCCAGGATGGGCATTCTTATAGGGAGAGTTCCCCTTACCTTATGTTCTTTTAGCATTTGACATTGGTGGGGTTTGCCCTCATTTACTGCCCCAGTGATAACTGGCAGGGCTAAACTACCCAACAGTAAACAGATAGAAATAATATCCGTATGTGTATTTAAAACCACTTTTAACTTTAATTCAATTAGATGTTTAATACATTTTTTTATATTGGAAACCTTATTGATGTAGAAACAAAATCATTTTATCTTTTCCAACTTTGCCTATGCAGGCTTTTTTAGCTACTTTCAAAGTAAGCATTTTGCACAAGGTATTATGCCTAGACCTTTTGAAAGGCTTTGTATTTTGGGTTCATCATATAGGAGGTTAGTGTCATGTATATGCCAACTGTTATTTAACCCCACAGTTGAGCATAATTATCCCTTTCATGACTAAGCCTATTTCTGACATTTGGGGCCAGATTCACATAGAATTACGTTACTCCACGGCGGCGTAACGTATCCCATTTACATTACACCGCCACAGGTTTACAGCGTAAGTGCCTGATTCTCAAAACTCTTACCTGTAAACTTGCGGCGGTGTAACGTAAATGCGCTCAGCGCAAGCCCGCCTAATTCAAATGGGGCGGGCACCATTTAAATTAGGCTCGTTCCCGCGCCGAACGTACTGCGCATGCTCCGTCGGGAAAATTACCAGACGTGCATTGCGCTAAATGACGTCGCACGGACGTCATTTGTTTAGACGTTAACGTAAATGGCGTCCAGCACCATTCACGGACGACTTATGCAAACGACGTGATTTTTTAAATTTCGACGCGGGAACGACGGCCATACTTAAATGGTTCAGAACACCTAGGGCTCAGCCCTAATTTTACGCGGCGTAACTCGACGGAAACGTCATAAAGTTAGATCAAAGGGCAGCGCGGACGTTCGGGAATCGCTGTAACTAGTCATTTGCATATTCTACGCCGACCGCAATGGCCTCGCCACCTAGCGGCCGGCCTAGAATTGCATCCTTAAGATCCGACAGTGTAAGTCAATTACACCTGTCGGATCTTAGGGCTAGCTATGCGTAATTGACTCTATGAATCAGCCGCATAGTTAGGACAGGCGGATCACAGAGATACCGACGGCGTATCAGGAGATATGCCGTTGTATCTCTTTTGTGAATCTGGCCCTTGGTGTTTACAAGTTAAAATCTGTATTTTTTGCTAGAAAATTACTTAGATCCCCCAAACATTATATATATATATATATATATATATATATATATATATATATATATATATAAATATATATATATATATTTATTTAGAAGAGAATCTAGAGAATACAATGGTGATTGTTGCAATATTTTATGTCACACAGTATTTGTGCAGCGGTGTTTTAAACACAACTTTTTGGGAAAAATAATAAATTTTCATGAATAAAAAAAAAAATGAACAAGTAAAGTTAGTCCAATTTTTTTGTATAATGTGAAAGATGAAGTTACGTCGAGTAAATAGATACCAAACATGTCATGCTTTATAATTGCACGCACTCGTGGAATGGCGACAAACTACGGTACCTAAAAATCTCAATGGCGACGCTTTAATTTTTTTTTTACTGTTACCAGGTTAGAGTTACAGAGGAGGTCTATGGCTAGAATTATTGTTCTCACTCTGACGATCGCGGCAAAAAACTCACATGTGTGATTTGAACACTGTTTAGATATGCGGGCGCAACTTCCGTATGCGTTTTCTTTGCTGCGCGAGCTCGCGGGAACGGGGTGGCTTAAAATAATATTTTTATTATTTATTTTTGTAATATAAAATTGTGTTTTTAAAAAAAAAGTTTTTTTGATCACTTTTATTGCTGTCGCAAGGAATGTAAACATCCCTTGTGACAGTAATAGGTGGTGACAGGTACTCTTTATGGACTTTCACTTCAAAGTAATCAGATGCCCGAAAATGGCGATTCTGAATACTGTGTATTTTTTTTAAATGGGTACCATTGGCAGCCAAGTAACACAAAAGTGAAGTCATGATGTCGCTTCCGTGTTTACACTGAAGAGACTGTATCAAAACCGTTCGCGGCTATGTGCGTACGCTCGTCGGGAATGGGTTATATAACTAAATGAGAACAGATATTGAATAAACAATTTTCTATAAAGGAATGAAATGTGATCTTGTTAGTGGCTCGCAATATTTTTATTTGTACTCTGTATAAGGAAAATACATTTAAAATTCTCTATCATACCCTTAATCATAATATATCAGAACCCTGTTGGAAGGGCCACAGTCTTTACCTTTTGCAAATTAGAATTGCATTGAATTTCCCTGTGTACCTGCTGGGGGTTCCCCCACAAAAAATCGCTAAGCCCTCGTTCACATTGAACGTGGCTTTGAAATCGTGCAACTTTATTAATTTCAGTGTGTCTTTGCATCTGACTTGAAAAACATCTGTGCGTCTTCATGCACAGATGTCTGTTGAATTCGCACCCAAAGTCGCCAAGAGTAGTGCAGGAACTTATTTTTTTTGCAAATCAGTGCGGCACCGCAAAGTTGGGGTTGCACCGTTTGGAACGGTTCCATTGCCGGCGATGGGGTGCAACATTTAAGGTCCTCTGATGACAGGTCAAATCGCAGGACAAATCGCTCCAATGTGATGAGGGCTTAGGCTGCCAGAAGGTTATTTTCTCATGTGCTTATGGCTGCCAAATGCTTATTTGTGTCCTATTGAAGGCATGCATGTAAATCCACAATTCTCATCTGTATGCGCATAAATAATACCTGTGGGATTTTTGAGAGAGTGTGGGGTCCCAGGATCTGCTAGGATACATCTTTATAAATAATATATTAAGATTTGAACCTTGTGGTAGATTATTCCCAGTTGTCATGCTTTCTCATTTATTTCAGGTTTTTTTTGTTTATTTTTTATTTTTTCTTGTGGTTGATCTGGGATTGTATTTTTTATTTGAGGAATTGATAAGTGAAGGAGATTTTTTATTTTTTTTGATAGTGATTTATATGTTGCTATGATTGTTTAAAATTTGGAAACATTTTATTATAAGGATAGTTTTAATTAAAAAACAAGTGTTATCTAGATTAATAAATAACATTATTAGAAGAACCTGATATCTGTCCTTATATTAGCTTGCCATAAGTTCTTGCAGACACTAACTGGGAGGGTCAGTACTGTGAGCTTAATACCGTGTTTCCCCGAAAATAAGCCCAGGTCTTATATTAATTTTGGCAACAAAACACACAGTAGGGCTTATTTTTGGGGTAGGTCTTACCATGTAATGTGGTGTCTTCTCTTCCCCTCTCTCGACCTGCCTGTTAGGAATCCCCAGTGTGAACCTAGTTAAAATGCTTGTAAAATCTTGTAATCCACTCTATTACTGTAGTATATAATGTACAATGTGTGTATTTCTGTAATATAATTGTGCCAAATACCTTCATTATAGCACCGCTCTGCGCTTTTGTGACCTGCCAGAGCTCTCTTCCCTGCATTTATGTTACAGAAACACACACATTGTACATTGTGTACTACTGTAATATAGTGGGTTATATGATTTTAAACTAGGGCTTATTTTCAAGGTAGGGCTTATATTGCAGTCCTCCTGTAAAATTATGCTAGGTCTTATTTTAGGGGTAGGTTTTATTTTCGGGGAAACAGTGTAGCTTTGCAAAGTGCTGCTTACAGAAAACGGATGTGTTTATTGGTATAATGATGGCCTTTTATTGACCCACATGTAGACTGAGGGTGGAGAGGAGATCACATGCTGCAATTAAAGCAGTATTAAACCCAAAAGCAAACATATATTATATTGCAGCATACCAATTCTTCAATGTACTGGCTGCATTTGTTTTTGTTTTTTTAGGATTTCTTTCCTTTATTTTTACCTCCAGATGTAGCAGTTCCAGGAATAAAATTGATCATTTAACATTGACATGGGTGCTTATAATGATCAGCTTTTATTTATTTACAGAATGTAAAACCTTTATCCCAAACAGGAAAAAAAATGTTTGCTGTAACTGCTTATAAAGTATTAACTGGAGTTTGACTTCGATGTGTTTGTTTATTTAAATGTGCTAGTCATTCTAACACTCCCCTCCCCCCAAACTGACAATGCTGCTGTCCAAATTTTCCCCTATTCTCCTTCATGCAGAGTGGGGTCACTTTATTATGGGAGGTGTGATACCATCCAGATCAGAGGGAAAAGGCCTAAAAAAAGAAAATTAATGCAGGCACCACATTTAATGATTGGTAAGCTGCAATGTATTACATATTTTGTTTTAAGTTTAATACTCATGTATCCATAAAAAAAAAAAAAAACTGAGGTACCTTGTGCATATATAACATGCACATTTAGTTGTTTGGCCAGAGTTCATCATAACATAATGTAAAGAAAGAAGTTAAATTAGTCAACATTAGTTATTAATAGTCGGTTCACACTAGGGCGACACGACTTCCAGCGCGACTTTCAGAGGCGACTCCGACACGACTTGAGCATGAACCACAGGGCGATCTGGGGCGATTTACAACACGACTTGAAGTCGTCTCCAGGACAGGAGACTTTCCAGTGGCCAATCAAACAACAATCAGCTCTAGGGGAGGGAGGGGGAGGGAGAGGTTTGCCTGAGAAATGTATGTTATCTTCCTGGAAAGTCGCTTCAGTTAAGACAGTGATCAGACTTGGATCAGACTTGGAGGCGACTTCCATTGAAATCAATGGGTACAAATCGCCTACAAGTCGGATTGAAGTAGTACAGGAACTTCTTTTGAAGTCGGAGCGACTCGAGTTGTGTGTATTAACACCGCTCCCATTCACTTGCATTGTTTTTCTCTACAGCGCGACTTGGGACGACTTGAGGCGACTTCAAGTCGGATCCCAAGTCGCCCCAGTGTGAACCGGCTCTTACAGTTTAAGTATTTGCTTACTTTCATATTTCAATACAGAAAAATAGCTACAACTTGAGGAAAGAGCTTAAGGTTATGCAATCATTTTTTGATGAACTTTTTCTTTCAAGAGTTTTCATGACTTTGCTGGAATTCTATTTGAAACATAACACATCCAGTGGGACAGCAATATTGTCAATTTTATTTTTATTTAGACATTATAAAAAGGTCACAAGGGCTATGCATATGGGCACCATTTCAGGTCCTCTGATGCTTCTACCTTCCCCACAAATATTACCTGGCTATTGTAATGTATGAATGAAATTTTAAACATAATAACAGAATGCTAGGAGTAAAGTAATGCGTTCCTCTATTTAACATAGCATTCACTATTTGGTGTATACTAGGTGATGACCAAATTGCTGTCTATGAGGCTAAAGAGTATATGTGATTTATGAAAATCTCTAAATTGTTCATAACCAAGTGATACCAGCCTTTATCTCTTGGCTACTCTTATTAAAGTTATTTTACTTTTAGCCCAATATTTCTTATACTCATGTGACTATTGTTCCTAGGAAATATGTAGTGCTGACATATTGGACCATTCCATCCAAAATAGATATTTATGCTTCCATCTGTTGGCTTCTTATGTCCTTGAGAATCCTAGTACTGCTTGCGCTTCAACCTTTTCCTGCTTTTGTTTCTGACTGGGACCCCTCTAACTACTACAGGAGGAGAAAGTCTTCTAGGAAACAAGTGGCAAGGTTGAGTGCATGGTTGGGAATATCTTACAGCTTGAATCCCTGAGAGATATTCATGGGGAATCAACAAAAACATACACTACAGATCAAAGTCTTCGGCTTGCTAGTACCTTAAAGGGGTTGTAAAGGTTCGTCTTTTATTTTCTAAATTGGTTCCTTTAAGCTAGTGCATTGTTGGTTCACTTACCTTTTCCTTCGATTTCCCTTCTAAATGTTTTTTTTCTTTGTTTGAATTTCTCACTTCCTGTTTCTCCTCAGTAAGCTTTCCACCATCATCAGAGCGGTGGAAAGTCAGTCAGAACAGCTTACTGAACACCTTACTGAGGAGGAACAGGAAGTGAGAAATTCAGACAAAGAAAACAAAGAAAAAAAACATTTAGAAGGGAAATCGAAGGAAAAGGTAAGTGAACCAACAATGCACTAGCTTAACCACTTCCATACCAGGCACTTACGCACCTTCCCGCCCAAGCCAATTTTCAGCTTTCAGCACTGTCGCACTTTAAATGGCAATTGCGCGGTCATGCTACACTGTACCCAAACAAAATTGGCGTCCTTTTTTCCTCACAAATAGAGCTTTCTTTTGGTGGTATTTGATCACCTCTGCGATTTTTTTTTTGCGCAGCAACTAAAAAAAGACTGAAAATTTTGAAAAAAAATTACGTTTTTATTTTTTTCTGTTAATTTTTTTGTAAATAAGTAAGTTTTCTCTTTTTCAATTACGGGCACTGATATGGCGGCACTGATGGGCACCAATGAGATGGCACTGATGGACATCGATGAGGTAGTACTGACAGGCACAGATGAGGTGGCACTGATTGGCGGCGCCGGTATGCGGCACTGATGGGCACACATAGGCGGCACTGATGGGCACACATAGGCGGCACTGATGGGCACTCATGGGCGGCACTGATGGGTGGCACTGAAGGATACTTATGGGTGGCACAGATGGGCACTGATAGGTGGGTACTGGGCATGGATGGGCACTATGACTGTGGGGTGGCACTGATGGACACTGTGGTGTGGCACTGATGGACACTGTGGGGCAGCACTGATTTCCATGTTGCCAGTCAGTGCCCATTTGTGGGCACTGATTGGCATCTTTTTTTCAGGCTTTTTTTTTCAGGCTTTTTTTTTTTTTGCCCTTCCCTGTAGGTCCAGGGTGGGCTTCCCTGGTGGTCCAGTGTGGCGATCCGAGGGGGGGCTGCGCTGATAAACAATCAGCGCGAACCCCCCCTGTCAGGAGAGCCGCCGATCGTCTCTCCTTTACTCGCGTCTGTCAGACGCGAGTGAGGAAGAGCCATCAACCGCTCTTCCTGTTTACATTGTGATCAGCAGTGATTGGACACGGCTGATCATGTGGTAAAGAGCCTCCGCCGGAGGCTCTTTACCGAGATCGGAGATGCAGGGTGTCAGACTGACACCCCGCATCACCGCACTGCACGCCCCCACAGGCGCGCGTGGCATGAAATCCTGCAAGACGTCCATGGACGTCCAGTCAGGATTTCAAAACCACTTCCCGGACGTAAATCGGCTATAGGCCGGGCGGGAAGTGGTTAAAGGAACCTATTTAGAAAATAAAAAACAAACCTTTACAACCCCTTTAATATTGCTAGCTATCCACAGAGCAATTACATCTTCTTCAAGGAGACATATTCACTAAGCATTAACAGCTTCATATGTCTGTAATGGAGACACAGTGGTTGGTCTCATTACCGCATAAAGAACATGGGGGGAAATCAACACTCACAATAGGGTCGATTCAGTGCCCTAACTATAATCATAGCAGCCTACACAACCTGATGATGGGAGGAGGCCCCATTAGGAAGGTTGTTGAGGCAACAACTGCAGAAAATCACTGTGCATATAAAGATCCAGCACTGTATCATGAACCCTGATTGTAAATGATCACCTTGTAAAAGAATGCATTCAGTTTAAAATAGAAATGAAAGGCAAAAAATTTGTGTTTAGAAATTGCATTGCACATACCTTTTTTTCATTTTTTATAAGTGATCACATTCTCTCTGTTTTTAGCTGCATACGAGCTGGGGGAGGACAAGCAGCAGCACACTGAGTTTCCCAGTGAATGACTGTGCTGCAGGGGTGTGTCAGGACAAGCTTTATCATTGGAGGAGAGTACCCAGGATAGCTAGAGAACTGACCACAGTGTGCTCTCCTGCTTAGTGTGGTCAGTTTTTAACCTCCCTGGCGGTATGATTATTTCAGAAAAAAGGTGCTGAAAGCGGTACCATTATTTGCAAGGAAATTTGGCGTTTTATACTGTAGGCCTGTAATTCTTAGGAATAACTCACTTAAATCTGACCAAACAAGAGTCTTGTAGGCATCCCGGGTATGACATTTTTTTTAAAAACAAAATTATAAATTATAATATAATAAATAATTATAACAAATAATAATATAATTATAATAAAAATTATTCAATAATGTAATCAACTCAAAATCACTGAAATTTGCTCAGTTGCAGAATTGTCGCTGTCATTACTTTTATTTTTTTATGACGGATTTCCCCACAAATCGCTATCGCACAATTCTGCAAATGATTATAATTTATTATCGCTGTTTTCTAGCTGCTCTAAAACCATTTTTGACATAAAAAGACACTTTTGGTTGCTATGGACAATCTACAGTTTGCAGGGAGAAAGAACAGTTTTTATTATATAAAATAACATGCAGGACACTGGGCAGACCACTAGGGACAAGGGGGGTGTGTATTTTTTACATACAGTACTGTAATCTATAAGATTACAGTATACTGTGTGTATTGTGTTTGTTTATGTTTTTGAATTTGGCGCCGTTCTCCGCTCCCGTGCGTCGTAACGTCGCAGGGAACGGAGATCGGCGGCACAGGAGGACGCTGTGTGAATCAAGCGAGGTCCCGCTCGCTCACACAGCGCGGTGGCATCGCTGGATCCAGGGACAAGGTAAGTAAACACTGTCTGTGGATGCTGCGAGGCAAGCCCGAGTCTGACTCGGGGTTACCGATCGCAGCACAGAAATCTAACCCCGAGTCAGACTCGGGAACACCGCCAGGAGGGTTAATAAGAAAGCAGAAGGACTGGCAGGAACACCAGGGATTTCACAAAAAGAAAGCAATACAAAGATAACAAGATACTTTATCATACAAATACATGGTACAGCAGGCACATATCAGGAATATGAAGTGTTGGGGTAACAAACACTATAAGGCCGTGTACACACGATCAGTCCATCCGATGAGAACGGTCCTTCGGACCGTTCTCATCGGTTAACCGATGAAGCTGACTGATGGTCTGATGTGCCTACACACCATAGGTTAAAAAAAACGATTGTGTCAGAACGCGGTGACGTAAAACACAACAACGTGCTGAAAAAAACAAAGTTCAATGCTTCCAAGCATGCGTCTACTTGATTCTGAGAAGTCATGGATTTTTAACCAATGCTTTTGCATACTAACCATCGGTTTTGACCTATCGGTTATCTGTCCATCGGTTAAATTTTAAAGCAAGTTCTCATTTTTTTGACCGAAGGTTAACTGACCGATGGGGCCCACACACGATCGGTTTGGACCAATGAAAAGGTCCTTCAGTCCGTTTTCATTGGTTTTGACAGATCGTGTGTACGCGGCCTTAGTCTCCACTCCTTTGTGTTAGTATGTATGATTATAGGAAAACTACATACAATGGTGTTGTCTCCCCCGGGGCACAGTTTTTCCCCAATGGGGTGTCCAGGGATGAGGACAATACCCATTACTGTAAATACTTATCGTCAGAACTTAGTTGTAACTCCGCTGTTTATTGTTCATTAATGCTACCCCATCCATGGGCGTCCGCTGAAAATTTTTCAGGGAGGGGCGCTTCGGCAGCGGCGATACACAGTCGCATTTAACCCTTTCTTCAAACGCTAGTGGGGGTTAAAAGTGCCCCACTAGTGGCCAAATAGCGCAGCTAAAATGATGGTAATGCGCCACTTTACCGATAACGCGGCCATCTGGCAGTGTTAAATAGCTCTTGAGATAAATCAGCTTCACTCCATGCCCACATAAATATAGCCTAGAGAATGTACAGAACCCCCTTCAGCACAGATGGACCCCTCCTTCAGCACAGATGGACCCCTCCTTCAGCACAGACCCCTCCATTCAGCACAGATGGACCCCCCCATTCTGCACAGAACACTCCATTCAGCACAAATGGACCCCCCTTCAGCACAGACCCCCCCATTACGCACAGACCCCCCTTCAGCACAGATGGAGACCCTTTAAGCACAGACGCCCCTTCAGCACAGATGGACCGCCCATTCAGCACAAACCCCCCTCCTCCATCCCATTCAGTACCTCAGATCAGCCATCAGCGCAGCACAGGCACAGCAGGTTCCCTCCCCCTGTGTACACATAAACACTGGAGGGGAGGCAGTTTCACTCTGCTCGCTGTGCCTGTGTGACATCCAACCCGGGACTGTTTAGACAGCCCGTTGTCGCAAATCTCTTCAACACCTTCTCGATTTTCCAGGGGGGGTCAATTGCCCCCCCTTGCCCTATGGAGTGGACGCCCATGACCCCATCATATGTATTTATTAGATGATCCTTGTCAACATGCCATAATGCATGACAGTTAATGTCTGTTGTTCGTGTTTCTTGATAAACCTCAATAAAAACTATTAAAACAAAAAACAGTTTGCAAATGTATACATAATCTGTCACAGCATCCCAATGCAGTCCTAACTCTATACATTTTTAGAGTCTCTAAAGTTGGAGCACATATATAACAATTGATAGATTAGGAGCAGGTATGCCTGGAGAGAGCCAATCCCTTCTTAAAGGTATAGGAATGCACTGGACACCCATCAATTGTTAGACAGGGTCAAGGACTGCAGAACACTCGGGTTCAGGACAAGAAATGAGGGAAAATCTTCCAATCGGTGCCCCTGATGGCCGTAGGTGGTCTCTAATCCTTTCCCAATTCACATAAAACTAAGATAAGACCATTTGGCTGGACATACACTTTAAAATCAAAATGTTGCTATGGGGCACCTAATAATTTTCTAATCAAAGCATTCAATTTGCATTCCAAAATACCACACATGTGTGAAATGTTTTTATTAGCTCATGAAATAGTTATTTAGCCACTTTAAATCCTAATTTACTAGGAAATAGTATTAATTTAATGAGCTCATAATTTTTATTTCTATATGCAATGGTTATGTTTTCTTCTATGTAATGAGATAAATTAATTTCTCCAGGTTGGTCTACCCAGCTGCTGGCCCTTAAATTTATATGAAAAGGTGCAGGTCCAGCTCACAACCACAGGATACTAAAAACAAGAAAGTGGGTGACCAATCTCAAATATGTAGAAGTTCACAGGAGTTTATTCTAGATGACTCATTAACTACTTGCCGACCAGCCGCCGTAGTTATATGTCGGCAGGCCGGCTCCCCTGTGCGAGAGCCCGTAGCTATACGTCGGCTCTCAAAGCAGCCATTAGGGGCGCGTGTTGGCCGGAGGCGCGCGCCCCCGCTCATCCCTGACTCCCGTGCGCGTGCCCGTTGGACGCAATTGCCGCCGGGCACCCGCAATTGCTCGTTACAGAGCAAGGACCGGGAGCTGTGTGTGTAAACACACAGCTCCCGGTCCTGTCAGGGGAGAAATGCCTGACCATCTGTTCATACAATGTATGAACAGCGATCAGTCATTTCCCCTAGTGAGGCCACCCCCCTACAGTAAGAACACACCCAGGGAACATACTTAACTCCTTCCCCGCCGCCTAGTGTTAACCCCTTCCCTGCCAGTGGCATTTTTATAGTAATCCAATGCATTTTTATAGCACTGATCGCTATAAAAATGCCAATGGTCCCAAAAATGTGTCAAAAGTGTCCGAAGTGTCCGCCATAATGTCGCAGTACCTAAAAAAAAAAAAAAAACGCTGATCGCTGCCATTACTAGTAAAAAAAATATATGAATAAAAATGCCATAAAACTACCCCTATTTTGTAAACGCTATAACTTTTGCGCAAACCAATCAATAAACGTTTATTGCGATTTTTGTAGAAGAATACGTATCGGCCTAAACTGAGGAAAAAAAAATTTTTTTATATATTTTTGGGGGATATTTATTACAGCAAAAAGTAAAAAAATATTATTATTTTTTCAAAATTGTCGCTCTATTTTTGTTTATAGCACAAAAACTAAAAACCGCAGAGCTGATCAAATACCACCAAAAGAAAGCTCTATTTGTGGGGAAAAAAGGACCGCGCAATTGTCAATTAAAGCAACACAGTGCCGAATCGCAAAAAGTGCTCTGGTCTTTGATCAGCAATATAGTCCGGGGGTTAAGTGGTTAAAGAACAAACAAACATGGCACTATGAGGAAAGGAACAGCGTATGTCTACATTCTTTATCACGTATGATAATATGCAGCACAATATGCAGTGTATGTGCATTGTGGTGTGTGCATTTTCAATTTCACTTCAACATGCATGCATAAACAAATGCACATGCCCCTTATGCATTGCTTTGTGTTGTGCTTAAAAAAAGGGTAAGCAATTTTTGACCCTTTGATGCACACTGATGAACCATTAACAAAATAGGCAACATGCGTCAGTGCACAAAAACGCAACACAAACAAGAAAGAAAAATATAGTTTTTGCCTTTAGTCACACTTTAAAGCAGTCTTTCTCAAACTTTTCAACATAGAGGAACCCTTGAAATAACTTTCCAGTCTCAGGGAAACCCTGGCAATCTTTGGAGGAACCCTAGGGTTCCATGGAATCTTGGTTGAGAAACCCTGCTTTAAAGTCATTTTTGCTGTGATATTTGGCAATGTCATTGCGATATCTTTGGACAGGTCTGCTTTGTCTTGTTAGAGAATAGCCATTGTCATTCTCTGATGTTCTTGAAAATTTCACCTTGGGATCCATCTGTCAGACCTTCAAATTGATGACACCCCTCTCCTAAAAACTAAAAAGTTCCAGAAATTTTGTAAGAATACATGTCTATTCCTAATCCAATTCTGTTTTGTTTTTTGCAGCAAATGATGTATAGGTTTGTATATACACAAAAAAAGTCTCTAAAAATCTTGCAAGATTACAGGAGAAAATAGATATATTTTACTACATGTAATGGGGTGAATTTATTAAATGTAATGGGGTGGATTTACTATAGGCACATTGAGTGAGCACTTTGCAAATGCAGTTACTCCAGGGCTTAGTTAATGAGGGAAGTGTAGGTGTAGCTTGTGTGTTCTCTGGGCTTTTCTATGTATACATGTTTATATAATATAGCCCCAACACAATATGTGGTAAATATTTAATAACCCTGTACCCAAAGGGGGTCTCCCCTATTTTTGGAGACCTTATATACCAACATATTAAGGGCCAGATTCAGAGGGACTTACGCCAATGTATCAGTAGATACGCCGTCGTAAGTCCGAATGTGCACCGTCGTATCTATGCGCTCATTCTTAAAATGAGATACGCCTGAATTTTGCCAAGATACGACCAACGTAAGTCTCCTACGCCGTCATATATTGGGTGCATATTTACGCTGGCTGCAAGGGGGGGGTTCCGTTCATTTACGTGTCAAATATGTAAATGAGCTAGATACGCCGATTCACAAACGTACTTGCGCCCGTCGCTGTAATCTACGTCGTCATCGACACGGCGACACCGCGGACACTCCCCGCGTATTGTTTACGCGCGGACCTCTGTTCGATGGTGTGTACAGCCATCGAACAGAAGTCCCCGGGCAGACATGTCCGATAAAAACGGTCCGCGGACCGGTTTCATCGGACATGTCTGCTCGTGAGTACAAGGCCTAACAGGCCAGGTTTTATGTATTACCTTGGGGAGATGCAGTCTAGAATACTGCAATCACTGAGGTTCAAATGATATCAGCTGTGATGCATTTCAGTTATCTTGCAAACCTGGCCTGTTAGTGGGCCCTGCAGGACAAGGTTGATGACCACTGGTTTAGGGTATGGACGTCGGAAGTGCCGTTGGATTTTACGTTGTTTACGTAAGTCGTACGTGAATGGGGCTGGGCGTAAGTGAGGTTTCACGTCGTACGCATTGAGACGTCTTATCATAGGGAGTATTTGCGACGTGATTCTGAGCATGCTCGTGCATGCGCGGTTCGTTCGGCCATGCATTCACATGGGGTCACGATTCATTTCAATACAACACGCCCACTACCAGCCTACTTTGAATTACATGGGCTTACCCCGGCCCATTTACGTAACGCCGCCATAACTTAGGGAGCAAGTGCTTTGTGAATACTGTACTTGCCTCTCTATGTTACATCGGCGTAGCGCATATGAGATGCGCTACGCCCGCTTAAACATACGGCGCTCTACGTGAATCTGGCTGTGTGTGTCTACTTAACGTTTTTTTTTTTATTGTTTTTTTTTTTTTTGATAGTTAATTTCTATTATCCCATATTATTATTATTATTATTATTATTATTTTATAAGGCAAATGTTTTACCAATTATACACTGAATCTACTATTTTTCTAAAAAGAGGTATCCCCCTATGCATGTGGTGACGATGGCTCTCTAAATCTGGAAACAGATCACATCTAATGTGAGTTTTTTCTGCAGGTAAATAATACATGCATATGGACATGTTCTGTAATGATTATATTTACAATTTCATACTGATACTCATGGTGATTTTATTTGTAATCTTCAGAGTTATATGCCAGTTCTCCCTGCAAAATGTGTCAGGAATGATATATGAGAATTTTCCTATGATCAATTTGGGATATAACTACCGACTCTTGGCATAATATGTAACTGTAAGCTCTTTTAATAGTACCTCAATGTTTGTTTGTATAATTATTGTTTTTAAAAAACAGTTTGTACAATAAAATGTACATTTTTTTTAATATCTTTATCTCTCCAAAAGGATGGAGCTATCTTTGTTAAGGCATCATCCAGGGTCAACAACATCCTTCTTAGCCTAAGAATATGGCGCTAAAATATAAATCCTTGTTCCTCTGCAGTTCTTGGCTGTGTTCACAAATATCTGACACAGATCAACCCCTGCTGTTGCCTTTCTCCTTGTGACTTTCTATGAAGTTACAATGTTGAAGTCTGATTGCTGAGAGAAAAGCGACTGAGGAAATGCATCCTCCTGCCTTCAGAAAACCGATGGCATCATCTCAACATAGGTAATGGAAATTGACTGGACCTTAAGGACAGATTTGTAATAATGTAGAGTTTTTTTTTTTAGAAAAATGATACATTTGCTATATATTGTGATATACCAGGAAGTATATTTATGCAAATTTTGAAAGTAACTAAAAGATCCACTTTAAAGATGCTGTAAACTCATAAAAAAAACCTGTAAGACAAAGGCATGATGAGCTAGTATGCACCGCTCATTATGAAATACTTACCATAGAACAAAGATTTCCAATGGCGCCTGCACACCGCTGAGAAGGCTGACATTTTCCCAGAAGTTTCTTCCGTGTTCGCGGGTGCTGGCACTGTAAGTGGCCGAAGGCATGATGATGTCACTCCTGCACATGCGTGTGGGAGCTGCCGTTCACGGAACCTGTGGCTGTTCCTTTAGAGCGCATGCACCAGTGATGTCACTGGCTGCATGTAATGTATTTCCTTAATGGTACACATTTAGGAAATATTTACGTTACCTATAGGTAAGCCTAATTATAGGCTCACCTATAGGTAAATGTCAGCAGAGGAAGTTTACTTCCTTTTTAAGTATATCCAATTTATAAGTTATGGGTATAATGAACATTTAAACTTTTGCTTTAATAATTTGTTTTATAATTATCATTATGTAATATTCAAACTAGATTTTAAAATATGTGATTGCATACAGTGTAAGAGAATTGTAAGTACTTACCCAAATTATGTATTTTTAAATAGATTTTATGTCATTTTATGTACATTTTCATTATTTAAAAACAAACAATCGACTGAAAATTTTTATATCATAAAATACAAATTCAGACATTTTATTTGTATTTTTTTTCTCCAATCAAATAGTTAATCTTGGAATAAGCAGTTCCACCCAGGAGGCACATGCTAATAATGTTATAGAAAGGTTTTGCTCCTTGAACATTTTGTAAAGTCATAGACTGTGGGAAGAAGACTTTCACTTTGATTAAGTAATGTATGTCACATAATAGCATTTGTAATGGTCCTGTTTCCTGGTCAGTTAAAAGCAGCATTTACTTGCAATGTAACTGTAAGTTACTTTGTAAAAGATTGAAGCTAATAAATTGTATTTTAGCCTGACCTTGAGTACTATTACTACCCTATTTGTTCTGCTATGAGGTGTCAATTTGCAGTTCATAAGAAAGCCTTTCAGTGTGAGTGTTTTTTTCTTTTCTTTTTTTTTTTTATAAAATAATAGCTAAAGAAATGTTAGAGCTTTCCTTTGCCTTTGGATATTTGTCCATCTACAAATATTTATTTCTTTAAACACTGATTTACCATAGTTTATTACCACTAGGGAAATGCAGTATATTTACATTCATTGTGTGTATATGTATATGTATATTAGAAGGCCAATATGGTGGCCTGAATTTATGGGAGGAGTCCGGGGGGTATTTAAGCAGACCACTCACCTGTGGTCCTTGTCGATTCCAGGGCTCGATTTGTTACATCACTAGACCGACTTTCCCCAACTCACTTTGTGTTCATGGGTTGTGTGTACAAATTTCATTGTGTTGTGGGTTCTCTGTTCATGGTTTTTCAACGATCGAGTCTTGCTCACTGTCGCAGGTAGGATTCGTAACCCTTTCTTCATATCAAGTATAGTTGTTTCGATCTGTTATGTTCCCCATTTGGTATTTACAGCTCCCGTAGCGGACCTTACACATTGTTTGTAGGTCTCCAAGCTACACATTTCTTAGTTCGTAAAAAACAATCCCCGAATTCCATCTCATACACTCTCAGTCCGATTCAAATCTAGTCACGTCGGCGGCACAACGATTCGTATCGAATCCATTTCATACACGCTACAGCCTGATTCTAATCTAGTTGCGTCTGTGGCACAACAATTTGTATCAGGGCCATTTCATACACTCTCAGTCAGATTTGAATCTAGTCACATTGGCTGCACAATAATTAATTTCGAATCCATTTCATACACACTACAGACCGGTTCGAATATAGTCACGTCCGTGGCACAGCGATTCGTATCGGGTTAATTTCATACACTTTCAGACTGATTTGAATCTAGTCATGTCGGTGGCACAGCGATTCGTATCGGATCCATTTCATACACTCTCATTCCTATTCTAAACGAATTGTGTTGGCCGCACAATGATTTGTATCAAGTCCATTTCATACACTCTCATACACTCTCCGTCCGATTTGAATCTAGTTTCATCATCATCACAAAAATTTATATCAGATCAATTTCATACACGCTAAAGCCTGATTCGAACGTAGTCATGTCGGCGACACATCGATTTGTATAAGGTCCGTTTCATGCACTCTCAGTCTGGTTAGAATCTAGTTGCGTCGGCGGCACAACGATTCATATCAGATCCATTTCATACATTCTACAGTCCGATTTGAGTCTAGTCGCATCGGCTGCACAACAATTCATATCAGGTTAATTTCATACACTCATCACAGCTGAAAAGCGCTCATGATTATAGTTCATTCCCACATGTTCCAGGTTTCTGCTATCCTTGTTTTTGCCTTCCTAATAAGGCTACTTGTTTGCAATCGTTGCAAGCACGTCTCTAGTAGGGATGAGCTTTATGTTCGGGTCGAACATGAGTTCAACTCAAACATTGGCTGTTCGCCTGTTCACCGAAGAGCGAACAATTTGGGGTATTCGCTGCAAATTCGAAAAGCCTCGGAACACCCTTTAAAAGTGTATGGGAGAAATCTAAAGTGCTAATTTTAAAGGTTAATATGCAAGTTATTGTCATAAAAAGTGTTTGGGGACCTGGGTCCTGCCCCAGGGGACATGTATCAATGCAAAAATACGTTTTTAAAGCAGCCATTTTTTTGGGAGCAGTGATTTTAATAATGCTTAAAGTGAAACAATAAAAAAAAAAAGTGAAATATTCCTTTAAATTTCATACCGGGGGGGGGGGGGGGTGTGTGCCTATAGTATGCCTGTAAAGTAAGGCATGTTTTCCATGCAGGAAAAGAGGGGGGATGAGAGAGCGACCCCCTCCTGGACCGTACCAGGCCACATGCCCTCAACATGGGGAGGATATTCCCATGTTGATGGGGACAATGGCCTCATCCCCACAACCCTTGCCCAGTGGTTGTGGGGGTCTGCGGGCGGGGGGCTTATCGGAATCTGGGAGCCCCCTTTAACAAAGGGAACCTCCAGATCCCGTCCTCCCCATGTTGAGGGCATGTGGCCTGGTACAGTTTAGGAGGGGGGCGCTCTCTCGTTCCCCCTCTTTTCCTGCGGCCTGCCAGGTTGCGTGCTCGGATAAGGATTGGATGGATTTTTGGGGGGAATCCCACGCGATTTTTTTTTATTTGGCGCAGGGTTCCCCTTAATATCCTTACCAGACGTGAAGGGCCTGGTGATGGAATTTGGGGGGACCCCCATGCATTTTTTTCAATCACTTTTATCTGTATTGCCAGGACCCGACAATTCATTATAGCCGAGAGTAGTTTTAAATTACTTTTTTTCTTTTAAAAATGTCATTTTGTTGTGCAGAGACTGTTAAAAACATGGGAAACATGTGCTACTTTCCAGGCATACTATAGACACACCCCAGGTATGAAATTTAAAGGAATATTTCACTTTTAATGTTTCACTTATTTTGCATTGATACATGTCCCCTGGGGCAGGACCCAGGTCCTCAAACACTTTTTATGGCAATAATTGCATATTAGCCTTTAAAATTAGCACAGTTGATTTTTCATGTTCGTGTACCAAAGACTTTAATAGTGTTTGCGTGTTCGAACAAATTTTTTGCCGGTTCGCAACCAAACCGGGGGTGTTCGGCTCATCCCTAGTCTCTAGTGGCACACAATACGACCACTCAGCATCCCTAGTGGCACACAGTCAGGCCACTCATCGTCTCCAGTGGCATACAAGGGAGCCACTCACCGTTTTCTGTCTTTCGTTTCTCCTTTAGGTCAGTCGAGTTCAGGTTGATTCATCCTGCACCAGGTTGGACGTTATTCCTCAGGTAAAAAAAAAAAAAAACAGGGACTGCATCTGCACCCGGGGGGCAGTCGCATATCAAGGGATGGGGCAGGTCATTTTAACAGGTAAAAAAAAAAATGGACTTCTATCTCCCCCTTACCAAAGGTTTCCGGTCAACTGAGTTCTCGACCTCAACTAGGATTTCACAACTAGTGCGTCAGTCAGGTGCGTAGTACACTGGTTCCACTCTCACATCACCCTGCAGCACCCTTTTACTAAATGTTCACTTCACATACACGATTTGGGCTGCGCGTTGGGCGTTAGTTACTGTCACACGTTTCTTTGCATTACACTCTGTTTTCGAAGAATGACTCTTCAACTAATCAGACAATGTCGCTAAATGATTTAGCTTGCTGACAGTGCTGCCTTGGCAGGCCGAGCACACGTCACAAACTACAGAACGCAACATTCCTATTTAGCCAATACTAGACCTCAGCTTTTTGCCCCAGTACGCTCTGGGGCTCTGGTTCAAAGGTTTTTGCTCAGCACAGATGGGCACCCGAGCTATGGATTACCTGTCCAGTCACCTCATGTCTCACCTCAGTTGCCACTCACTCTTTTGAGTTTTCTAAATTTTCACTCAACAGCGTTCAACGCTTCAGAACGCAAACTGGGTTTTAACTGTGCCTGCCGTTCCTTTTCCTGTCCTTCTCAATTTCCTTCTTATCTATTTTTCTGTAAGCAACTCCGCTTCACTTTGCTACCACTATAACTCCTCCTAACACATTGACCCCCATCTCCATGTCTTTTAGCTGGAGCCATGTTGCAGGCCGGCAGTAAAGACCTCACCTCCGCCCCTCTGTCACCCTCCACGGTTTCAGAGTGCAGCAGCATCCAGTCCCTCAATGAACCATCCCCAAGCTCACAGCAGAGCTGCGAATCAGGGGTGTTCCCTACCCCGCTACATCCAGGAAAGCCAAGCTCTTCAGGTTGCTTTTCTCACCGCCAGCGGAAGCTGGCACCAGCACCCAGCAGGCGTCCCTGCAGTCAATCTCCATGGCTATTTTTCAGCTTCATCCCATGGTGACGACACTGTCTCTGACATCTGGACCAGAGTGGAAGTCCTAGAAGCATGCCCAACTGCGGCCCTCCCAGACTCAGTCACTGTTCCAGTGCTGGCGCCTCCTCCTGCAAGTAATCAATCTAGCTTCCCTCCTTATATCGGTCAATGACATGGCCAAGAATTAATCATGAGTAGAGATGGCCTGCTGGTTCGGCCGGCGGTCGTTTCGCGGGAAAAAACTTTGCTCGTTCGCGGTCCTCCAAAGCGGCGGACATCTGGCGATGTTCGCGGCGGTCCACAATGTTACATGGGTAAAAACTTTGACATATGACACATCCATCAGGTGGTGCAGGACAGCCAATTGAGACATTTCAGCACATGGACATACCCCCTACCTTATAAATAGACCTGATCTGGTGGCCATCTTACATTCTGCTTTTTGTCAGTGTAGGGAGAGGGTGCTGTTTGGAGCAGGGGCAGGCTGTATTCAATCAAATAGCTATCTAAAAGGTCCACAAAAGTCATTTTAAGGACTGGTATAGGCGTGCTACTTGCTGTGCAGTATATAGGTGTCTAATACATTCATATACTTTTTGTCAGTGTAGGGAGAGGTTGGTGTTTCCAGCAGGGACAGGCTGCATTCAATCAAATAGCTATCAAAAAAGGTGCACACAAGTCCCTTTAAGGACTGGTATAGGTGTGCTACTTGCTGTGCAGTATATAGATGTCTAATACATTCATATACCTTTTGTCAGTGTAGGGAGAGGTTGGTGTTTCCAGCAGGGACAGGCTGTATTCAATCAAATAGCTATCTAAAAGGTCCACAAAAGTCCTTTGAAGCACTGGTATAGGTGTGCTACTTGCTGTGCAGTACATAGGTGTGTAATACATTCATATACTTTTTGTCAGTGTAGGGACAGGCTGGCGTTTCCAGCAGGGACAGACTTTAGCGACACAAATCGCTACCTAACAGGTCCACAAAAGTCCTTTTAAGCACTGGTATAGGTGTGCTACTTGCTTTGCAGTACATAGGTGTGTAATACATTCATATACTTTTTGTCAGTGTAGGGACAGGTTGGCCTTTCCAGCAGGGACAGACTTTAGCGACACAAATCGCTCACCTAACAGGTCCACAAAAGTCCTTTCAAGCACTGGTATAGGTATGCTACTTGCTGTGCAGTACATAGATGTGTAATACATTCATATACTTTTTGTCAGTGTAGGGACAGGTTGGCATTTCCAGCAGGGACAGGCTGTATTCAATCAAATAGCTATCTAAAAGGTCCACAAAAGTCATTTCAAGCACTGGTATAGGTGTGCTACTTGCTGTGCAGTACATAGGTGTGTAATACATTCATATACTTTTTGTCAGTGTAGGGAGAGGTTGGCGTTTTCAGCAGGGACAGACTTAAGCGACACAAATTGCTACCTAACAGGTCCACAAAAGTCCTTTCAAGCACTTGTATAGGTGTGCTACTTGCTGTGCAGTATATAGGTGTAATATACACTTATAATATACTTTTGAATATAGGAAGCATATTATAGTGGATTTGTGGCCTGGTACAGTTTAGGAGGGGGGCGCTCTCTCGTTCCCCCTCTTTTCCTGCGGCCTGCCAAGTTGCGTGATCGGATAAGGATTGGATGGATTTTTGGGGGGAATCCCACGCCATTTTTTTATTTGGCGCAGGGTTCCCCTTAATATCCATACCAGACGTGAAGGGCCTGGTGATGGAATACCCCCTACCTTATAAATAGACCTGATCTGGCGGCCATCTTACATTCTGCTTTTTGTCAGTGTAGGGAAAGGGTGCTGTTTGGAGCAGGGACAGGCTTTATTCAATCAAATAGCTATCTAAAAGGTCCACAAAAGTCATTTTAAGGACTGGTATAGCTGTGCTACTTGCTGTGCAGTATATAGGTGTCTAATACATTCATATACTTTTTGTCAGTGTAGGGAGAGGTTGGTGTTTCCAGCAGGGACAGGCTGTATTCAATCAAATAGCTATCTAAAAGGTCCACAAAAGTCCCTTTAAGGACTGGTATAGGTGTGCTACTTGCTGTGCAGTATATAGATGTCTAATACATTCATATACTTTTTGTCAGTGTAGGGAGAGGTTGGTGTTTCCAGCAGGGACAGACTTTAGCGACACAAATCGCTACCTAACAGGTCCACAAAAGTCCTTTCAAGCACTGGTATAGGTGTGCTGCTTGCTCTGCAGTAGATAGGTGTGTAATACATTCATATACTTTTTGTCAGTGTAGGGACAGGTTGGCCTTTCCAGCAGGGACAGACTTTAGCAACACAAATCGCTACCTAACAGGTCCACAAAAGTCCTTTCAAGCACTGGTATAGGTGTGCTACTTGCTGTGCAGTACATACTGTAGGTGTGTAATACATTCATATACTTTTTGTCAATGTAGGGACAGGTTGGCGTTTCCAGCAGGAACAGACTTTAGCGACACAAATTGCTACCTAACAGGTCCACAAAAGTCCTTTCAAGCACTGGTATAGGTGTTCTACTTGCTCTGCAGTATATAGGTGTAATATACACTTATAATATACTTTTGAATATAGAAAGCATATTATAGTGGATTTTTATTGTGCAGCATTGTGACTGGCGGTGTATTTGGTTACTGCTGATTTTTTACCTCTTTCGCTGCATTACCTCTGCTACACACATTAAAAAAAAATCCTGAAAAAAAAGTTTAATAACTGGTGCGATAAACCAGTGGCCCCCCAAAATGACAGATTTTGTTATAAACCTTCTTCCACATATACTGCGCTTCTCTAGAGACTATTGTCACAGGGTTATTTAAAAAATGACAGACAGAGGAAGAGGCAGGCTCTTCCTCAGGGGTGGTAGGGGTAGGGCAGGAGCACCAGGCCGAAAACAAAGTGGGAAGTGGCACAATGTTCGTTCGATTACGTCAAAGGACGCACCAGACTTGGTTGAGTGGCTCGCCACCACCACCACCATATACCCTCCGCTTGAGTCACAGGAATTATTTTCCGATCCATCAGAAGACATTTCAGATGCGCAGCCATTCTTGGCATTGGATCAGTAAGAGGAGGCAGCAACAGCCAGCACTCAGCAGTCTGACGACAGTACTCAGATCAGCCCAAAGAGGTTGGTGCCCGCTGTTGCTGCCTACTCCGAGATCTCTATTG